>NC_050520.1:4873695-4966403 GCF_002922805.2 Oryzias melastigma
ATATATATATATATATATATATATATATATATATATATATATAAAATTGTTTTTTTTTACTTTGTTTCTGACCTGAGATAATTGTCAAGCTAGAAAATTTGGCAATAAAATATCTGTTATCCTTTTTTATCAAAATAAAACTAAACATTGATGTTTATGACTGTTTTTGCTGGAAAATAATTCATGACTGTGCATGAATGTTTTAGTCTGTTTTTTTATATAAACCTATATCAAGCATTTCGTCATTTACTGCAAAGTTTTTTCTGTTTTGTAAAGAACTTTCAGATGATTTTCCTGGAAAAAAGTCTCACTTTGGCTGCTCTGCCTGCTCCACCATATCTGGTGATGGCGATGGTTCCTCTGAGGTCCACGGTCTTGTTCAGCTGCTCATAGTCACTAGCTTTACCCTGATGGGCGTAAACCAGTTTCCCCTGAAAAGAAAAAAAGACTCTGATCATCTGTTAAATATGATCTTAAATTCCAGTTTTTTATGACTCCTTCCCTGAAACTGTTGATCAATCATGGTGTCATCCAGTCACTATCAGAATAATCTGATGCTCCATGACAGGAACGCGCAGAGTTATCAGCGCCATGATAAGAACTTTAAAGGTTTCAACCCTAAACTTATCTTATCTTTAATCATAAAATGTTTGTGACTCCAATCAAGTTATATCACTTTCTAAAGAGAAGAACTGTCTATTAAACATGGATCTATTTTTATTCAGTTATTTATACTTTATTAAATTTTTTGTTTTTTGTAAATGAATACTTTAAATGTGATTTATCACATTGTAGATTTTAAACATGTGGTTTAAACAATAAAGAGTTAAACATTTGATTCAGCCTAAGCTAAAAATTGTTAGAAATAAAAAGAAAAAAGAAAAGAAGAACAAGTTGTTAGAAAATGAGTGAAAAAAGCAATAAGCACATAAGCAATAAATCATTAATGGTTCTAATAAAAGTGGAAAATGTATTTTGCAGTTTTGTTTTCTCTTTCGGTTGTCTGGAAGAAGCTGATATTATCCCTAAAATTTAAAAATAGATGTAAATATTTTAGTCTTTTTAGAAGTGGTTCCTCAAAGCTGAGTGGATTGATGCTGACGTGACAGTCAGCTGATGATTTTTACAGTTTTGTTGGAGAAACGATGCAATAAAACATGGAAAACTTGTAAAAAATTTTCTGAGTAAAGAGATTTTACTCAACTCCAAATGTGATTTTTCTGGTTTTAAAGAAGGTTTGCGTTTCTCGTGGTGGTCAGTGTTTTACCCTGGGGTGTCCCGCAGGGGCGTAGGCGGCGTATGGCTGAACCACATCAGGATGACTTTGGTCGTCAGTGTAAGGCTTCTCCTTTTCTCTGACCGAGAAAAGCTCAGCGTCAGACGGATCCACTAAAAACAAACAGCGTATGGTTACTGGTCAGTAACTGGAACAACATTTTGGACGTCTTCAGTTCGGTCTCACACACCAACAGTGACCTTGTTGGGTCTGTCTGGGTCAGGGAAGGAGAGGTAGACGGCGTATTCCTGCCTCCAGGCGTCATCCAGGCCGCTGTCAGGGTCTTTCCATCTCTTCAGCATGAACTGAACCGTCTGCTCGTCTCCGGGGGATGTGGCCATGTGAGGGATTTTCGTCAGTTCCCTATAAATCCAGAAACGGCTGAGTCATGTTACGGAAACACTTCAGATGAGGTCCGGCAAAACCCTCAATATAACGTTGATAAAGAAAATTAATTTGTTAAGCTTATAAGCACTCTATGAATATGGCCTTTGTAGACAATGGTCTCACCTTAGATGGTAAAGTATCTTACTAAGTATGTTAAGAACCTTATTTAGCTTATTTTAATATCTTTCTAACTCCCTATAAACCCATTAATAATTTTTCTTATTGTGTTAATAAAGCTTGTTAAGGACTCTTTTTATAAAGTGTTACTAAAAAAACATTTTTAAGAACTTAAAGAGCTGAGAAAGTGTCATGCTGATGCGCTGAGGAACTCGTTTCCAAATGAAAATTAATCAATCAGTTGTCAGAAACTCTTACTAACTCACCGAAGGTTTTGCTCAATCTCAGAAGTTTTCACCTCTGACAAAAACTGCTGGATGAGACTTTCATCCACATCCTTGGCCACATCCTTCACCCAGGACGGCTCTGAAGTGCTGCTCTTTGAGATACCAAAGTGACCGATGAGGATTCCTATGGACAGAACGACGGCCGCACACAGAACCCCGAGCAGCGCCTGCTTCAGCATCGTCCAAAAGCTCCCTGCTCCTCAAACTCAGTAAAAAAGTGATGGTTCCTTTTTTGGGTGCTGTTTAAAAGTCCAGACTCAGGAGAGTGTGACTGTTTTCTGGATGCAACATGGATATGGGTCATAGTAAAGATTACTCATTAATTTTTACAGATGGGATGGACTTTATCCCTCTGTGTGTGTTTGCTAGTGTATGTAACAGAAGGACAAAATGACTTTTTCTTTTTAACTTTCATGTCTTTGCAGCTTCCGAAGTGAATTTTTTTTCCCCAAAATCCTCCGGTGAAAGTCAGTTTTTTTTTGTTTTTTTTAATTATGCTTATTAGAAGAGAATTACTGTAGTTACTGGTGGTAAATAAACCAGTTTTAAACAAATAGAAGAGAGCAGGAAAAGCAAATACACTAAAAAGCAAATACAGTTTGCTCAAAAACTGACTAAAGTCACATGTATCCATTTTTATTGGTGTTTTTTTTATTTTTTTTTTTACATGACCTTCTAACATGACCTAACACAATTTTGGTGATCTATAAGAATTATGACATTAGATTAGGAAAACATAAGGATATTGCTCTGAGGAATTTTCTGAATTTCAACTAAAAGTAGTAATCTTTACACCTTTGGAACTTCTTCAATCCCAAAATGTAATTCCTAATACAAATCAAAGTATTACTAATGGTGGTTGTCTTTGTGTTGTTCAATTCTACTTCTCCTGATACATTTTCTTTCAACCATTTGAGCTGGAATTGTGTTTTAGAGCGTGAAAGTTGTTTTAACACGCTTTACCACATGTGTGCTGTTCTTTCTTTGATTATTGATCCTGTTTTTGATTGACGTTTTTGTTCATTTATTGTAGGGCTGGTTACAATAAAGAAGAGAATAAAATAGAAATGTGGGTTAATAATCAAAAGATAACATTAATTAACCTAGAAAATAAACCAACGTGATTTTTTTAGGTTATGTAAAGAGCACTATTGGGTTATAAATCTATTTTAATCAAAATATATTATTCTTTGGGATCAAACATTTATTTCAATTATTATATGAGGAGTACTAAATGCTTGAGTTCTTTGAGAAGAGATAAGAACATAGGATCACACATAAAAGTGGAGGTAGAAGCACTCAGATAGACTACATCTTGTGTAGACGGTGTAATCTGAAGGAGATCAGTGACTGTAAAGTAGTGGTTGGTGAGAGTGTTTCCAGACAGCACAGGATGGTGGTGTGTAGAATGACTCTGGTGGTGAAGAAGATGAAGAAAGAGAGGGCAAAGGCAGAGAAGAGGACAACTTGAAAAAGGAAGATTTTCATGATTGTTTCATGACTTTTAAGAAACAGTTGAAACAGGCTCTGGGTGGACAGGAGGAACTCCTAAATGACTGGATAACTACAGCTAATGTGATCAGGGAGACAGGTAGGAGTGTACTTGGTGTGTCATCAGGAAAGAACGTTGATAAGGAGACTTGATGTTGGAATGAGGAGAAGAATAAGGGAAATATGTAGAGCTGTGGCAACTACAAAGGAATAAAGTTGATGAGCCATATTAGGGAGTTATGGGAAGCAGTAGTTGAAGCTAGACTTGGTGGTCAGTAACAGTATTTAATCTGGAGGCCCTGTAATCCTGGTGTCTCCACATAAATGGTACACT
Source organism: Oryzias melastigma (assembly GCF_002922805.2). NCBI lineage: Eukaryota > Metazoa > Chordata > Actinopteri > Beloniformes > Adrianichthyidae > Oryzias > Oryzias melastigma. The sequence continues at coordinate 4,877,588 of NC_050520.1, forward strand.
ATACATTGACATTTGTTGTTTTGGTTAGGTGCAAAAAGTTATTCTGTATTCATGTGGTGTTGGTAGATTTGATGTTTTTCTGACATTCATGCTTGTTTTTTTGAGTTGGAAAGATGGACATCAACCAATTGGTGTAATCAGTACTAAAATGACAACAACAGTCATAGTTTTTAAATGAAAACTCCCAAATATTCTGTTTTTAAAATTTACATATTAAATTTTCAATCAAAATCAAAGCATTTTTTTTTGTCCAGATTCCATGTTATTTCTTTCTATTAGGAGGTGGAACACCAAAATACTCCACACATCTGCTTCTGATCCAGCCCTTCTGTTAATTTTTAGAAACCTTTGTGACCCACAAGTCAAAAAGTTTGCCCACCTCTGAGCTAGACTAAGAGCAGAAGTGAACATTTGTGAGCAGCAGTATGGTTTCATGCCAAGAAAGAGCACTACAGATGCAACATTTGCTTTGAGGATGTTGATAGAGAAGTACAGAGAAGGTCAGAGAGAGCTCCACTGTGTCTTTGTAGATCTGGAGAAAGCTTATGACAGAGTGCCCAGAGAGGAACTATGGTATTGTATGAGGAAGTCTGGAGTGACAGAGAAGTATGTTGGAGCAGTGCAGGACATGTATGAGGGCTGTAAGACAGTGGTGAGGTGTGTTCAAGGTGGAGGTGGGATTACATCAGGGATCTGCTCTGAGCCCTTCCTGTTTGCAATGGTGATGGACAGACTGACGGATGAGGTTAGACAGGAATCACCATGGACTATGATGTTTGCAGATGATATTGTGATTTGAGAGCAGGGAACAGGTGGACCAGCAATGCTGTTCAGCATAGAGACAGTGGCACTGAAGACAGGAAGCAGAGCTGGAGGTAGCAGAGATGAAGATGCTGAGGTTCTCTTTGGGAGTGACCAGGATGGATAGGATCAGGAATGAATACATCAGAGGGACAGCACATGTTAGAGGTTTTGGAGATAAAGGCCAGACTGAGATGGTTTGGACATGTTCAGAGGAGAGAGTGAATATATTGGTAGAAGGATGCTGAGTCTAGAGCTGCAGGAAAGAGGTCTAGAAGAAGACCAAAGAGGAGGTTTATGGATGCAGTGAATGAAGACATGAAGGTGGCTGGTGTTAGAGTGGAGGATGCTGAAGACAGGGTTAGATGAAGGAAACTGACCCCTGACAGGACTGAAAGGATATTTCAATATTGCATTCACATTTGCCACTGTTATGAGTGATTTTTTTTTTTTTTTTTCAGTTAAAATACTGCATTAACAGGGGCTGCACGGTGGCGCAAGTGGTTAGCGCTCTCGCCTCACAGCGAGAAGGCCCCGGTTCGAATCCCGGCTGGGACCTTTCTGTGTGGAGTTTGCATGTTCTCCCCGTGCATGCGTGGGTTTTCACCGGGGACTCCAGCTTCCTCCCACCGTCCAAAAACATGCTTCATAGGTTAATTGGTGACTCTAAATTGTCCCTAGGTGTGTCTGTGGGAGTGGATGTGTGTGATTGAGGCCCTGCGACAGACTGGCGACCTGTCCAGGGTGTACCCCGCCCTCGCCCTTCAGTAGCCGGGATAGGCTCCGGCACCCCCGCGACCCCGAAAGGGAAGAAGCGGCTAAGAAAGAGAATAGAGAGAGAATACTGCATTAACCTGCCAAAGGCAATAACCAAAAATGTTTAACCAGATTATATGGGTAATTATTTTTTTAGACTTACATTTTATTATAAACTTAATTTACAATTTCAGAATAATAAATTAAAGAAGAAAGAAATTAAGGAAATAATTTTTAAAATTATTCAACAGTTAGAAAAACTGAAAAAAGAATACCTCCTGAACTAAAAAAACTATGTTTTTTGTAAAGGCTTGGTACTTTGTGAACTATGGTGGAAATTGAATATTTGTTTGAAAAATAAAAAATTAGAATGACAAATGTATACTTTGTTGCTGTGAGATTTAAATTTAGCTTTATTTTACTTTAGACTGATATTTTGGGGGGTTTGTATTAAACTAAATGTGTTGAGTGTGTTTGAAAGATCTGAATAAAACATGTTTTTTAAAGGGAAATTGTTAATAAATAAATAAATAAATAAATAAATGTATTTACGTATTTGTTTATTTGTTTGTTTATTCTATGTACAACACTGTGCCAATCATGTTTATTTAACCATTGCATTAAGTTGCAAATCAATTGATGCTTTCTTGGATCAACAGCGTCCTCTAGTGTTGAGATGTAATAACTACATTGTCATTGTTTTTATTTTTTAGTGAGCAATTTTTAAATACAGTTTGCACTTTCGGCTCTTGATGATTATATGTAGGGTTTCTAGTAGAAAAAAAGTGGTAACATTATTTTGTTGTTGATGTTATTAATCGAGATTTAAACTCGTGCCGGAGTTGCAGCTGCTGATTGGTCCAGCTCTTTCTCCCAGAATGCAGTTCGCCTCCACAGAGTTCTCTTTCACTTTTGTTTTTATCTGTTGGAAGCTGCGTACAGAAAGCGACACGGTATAGTGTATATTTTAATATAAACTGATGTAAATGACTGAAATTATGAGTGTAAGAGAACAAAACATGCAGGTATAAATGTCATATATTTTATGTTAAAGGAAGTGAAGCAGACGCGAAAACGAAAGTAGAATTTCCCAGAGGCTTATCATCATGTAGGATTGAATTATTTCAATGACAATACTTTTGTATGTAAGAGAATAATGTTGCAATATGTAGGCGGATATTTTAATTTTCAAAAACAAAAAAGAAATACCTGAAATTCATTTTGATGTTGGCTTGTTTTAGGTGGAGAATTGCAAGCTGCCTTTGCCACCATGTTTCCTCTCCTGCTCCTCATCTTCACCCTTTTTCCTTCATCTCCTGGAGCTCAAATCCCAAATCAAGACCAGACCAAGGAGATCCCCATTGCCACAAATGGTCAGTTGTTTCCCTGGGATCGCATGAGACTCCCCAAAATAATCTCCCCTCTCCACTATGATCTGAGTCTCCACCCCAACCTCACCACCCTAGACTTTACTGGTGTTGTTCGCATTGACCTGGACGTGCATGAAGACACCAGCGTTGTGATTCTTCATGCAAAGAAAATGCACATATCAGGCGCGCTGCTGCTTGCGCCGGAGGGGGTGAGGCCTCTTCAGGTTCTGGAGTATCCTCGTTTTCATCAGCTCGCCTTGATGTCTGACTTGGTGCTGACCAAAGGCAGGAAGTATGAGGTCCAGCTGGAGTTTGCTGCAAACCTGTCTGACAGCTACCATGGCTTCTATAAGGGCAGCTACCGCACCAGCAGTGGGGAGGTCCGGTACGTCCACAAAACCAACATTTGGGATAAAAAGGGTCATATAAAGCAAGAATGTGAGTCATGGTACCAATAAAATAAAATAAAACCTGTTTATGCTCTACTTTCACAGGGTCCTGGCATCGACACAGTTTGAGGCGACTTTTGCTCGTGGGGCCTTTCCCTGTTTTGATGAGCCGGCCTTTAAAGCCAACTTCACCATCCGGATTATTAGAGAGCCGCGCCACATTGCCATTTCCAACATGCCCAAGGTACACAAACACATCTTCGCCTGATGGCTTTAACACCAATGCCAATAAAAGTGATTGAGCTAATCTGTGAACGATTGTCATCGTCTTAAACAAGTCTGTAAATACCAGAGGTGTGGACTCGAGTCACATGACTTGGACTCGAGTCTTGAATTTGATGACTTAAGACTGTACTTGGACTTTCAAGGCCATTACTCGTGACTTGACTCTGACTTTCAAGGCCATGACTCGTGACTTGTCTCTGACTTTCAAGGCCATGACTCATGCATTGACTCTGACTTTCAAGGCCATGACTCAAAATTTGACTTGGACTTTTAAGGCTGTGACTCGTGACTTGACTCTGACTTTCCAGGCCATTGACTCTGAAAAACTTGCTATTTTTACCAAAATCCAGGATTAAAAAGTAAGTTGACCGAAGCCAACGACTTGCCTGCTGTTGACTCGGGACTTGAGGACAAAGACTTGAGGCTTACTTGTGACTTGGAAAGCAATGACTTGGCCCCACCTCTGGTAAATACCAGTCATTCATAAAATGGTTTAGTTGCTGGATTTTCTTTCATCAGATAATCAAGGCTTCACATTTCTGCTTCTTATGTGCCTCATTTTTCACACTTCCCAGGTGAAGACAGTGGAGTTGCCAGGTGATCTACTCCAGGATCACTTTGACACGACGGTGAAAATGAGCACCTATCTGGTGGCCTACATTGTGTCTGACTTCCTTTCAGTGAGCAAGACTACTCAGCATGGAGTGAAGGTGAGGAACAGACCCCAGTGGGGTGGTCATTTTTTTCTTTCACTGTATATAAGACTAATCTTTGGTTATGATTCCCCTCAGATTTCCATCTACGCTGTTCCAGACAAGATCAATCAGACGGCCTTTGCACTGGATGCTGCTGTCAAGCTTCTGGACTTCTATGATGACTACTTTGACATTCCGTACCCGCTTCCGAAACAGGGTCAGTGGGAATTTTTCGTGAAGGTTTTAAATGAGTTGAGGTTTAGATTTACTGGTCAAAGACATATCAAATGGACAGAGAAGACAGAGTCAGGCATCTTCTGTCAAACGTGACATGTACTCTTGGATCAGTGGTCCTCACTCTTGTCAAAACCCCATATTTTGTTGTGTTTATGTTCCCTGTCCTGCAGACTTGGCCGCCATCCCTGACTTCCAGTCTGGAGCCATGGAGAACTGGGGGCTGACCACCTATCGAGAGACCGGCCTCCTCTTCGATCCGGACAAGTCCTCCGCCTCAGACAAACTGGGCATCACCAAGGTGATCGCCCATGAGCTCGCACACCAGGTGGGTGACCTTTCAGTGATGGTTTTACCTTTAGTTTATGATGACTAGAGATAAATGTGGATTTTGTTTCCAGTGGTTTGGAAACCTGGTGACTATGGAGTGGTGGAATGACCTGTGGCTCAATGAGGGCTTTGCCAAGTTCATGGAGTTTGTTTCCCTGGACATCACCTACCCAGAACTGCAAGTGGTGAGAACTTTTCTTTACCTTTTGAGCCTTTTTCTGAAACAACCCACTTGTAGGACCAGTAAGATGTTGTCTTCACCTCAGGACGACTTCTTCTTGGGGAAATGTTTTGAAGCCATGGAGGTGGACTCCCTCAGCTCCTCCCACCCAGTGTCCACCCCCGTGGAAAACCCCACCCAGATCCAGGAGATGTTTGACGATGTTTCATATGACAAGGTCAGGCTAGCTCTTTCAGAATGTGGTCTGGACGCTCTGAAAGCCTCAGGTTCAATTCAATGAAACGTTTTAACGTGTCTTTTAGGGGGCGTGCATTCTGAACATGCTGCGTGACTTCCTCACTCCTGAGGCCTTTGAGATCGGAATCATCCGATACCTGAAGCGCTTCAGCTATCAAAACACTGTCAACAGCCACCTTTGGGAGAGCCTGACTAATGTGAGTGACGGAGAAAACTTTATTTAGCTGCTCAAAGGTTCTCGTTGTTTCTTTGGAAAAATGGAAGACTTTGTTATCTAATCATCTTTTGATCTATTGTTATAGCATTCTGAGTGGTCTTTCATTAGGATTTTAAATTACGGTGTTATACGACTTCACAGCAGCTTTTCTAGAAATTATTATTTTTTCTTTCTGTGCTCTTTTTCTATGTAAAAAAACTGTTTTTTTTTCTAGAAAGTTGCTTAGTAATTAGGATTTAAGACATTTCACCATAGTCACTTTCAAAACAGTAAATACAAAAATTGTACGCTTGTAACCACATGCAGACTTTAATGTAAATTATGTCTTTTATTGTTAATGTAACAATTTTTTTCTTCTTTACAACTTTACAAGAAAATTTCCTTAGTCAGTTTTCAACTTTCAGTTTGAGCATTAAACAAAATTAATACTGTTCATTGTTTAAGTATTATTTTTATTGTAAAAATGTCAACAGCTGTACTTCTTCAATTTATTGCTGTTCTTGGCTGTATTAGTGCAGTTTTCTTCAACCTTTATTTTACTAAATTACACTTTACATTAATAATAATCACAAGGAATACAGAGAGTCTGTATTAATCATAGTAATTCTCCTTAAAAAGAGTCAAATAAACACAAAGAAAAAGTTTATTATATGATTTTATATTTCTACCTACTCAGTGTGAAACCTTTCCTTGTTAGAATGAACGCTGAGCTGGAAACCCTGCAAAGGATGAATGTTGAATATGAATAATTTCCCAAAGTGCACCTGAAAATTTCTCACACCACACTGGTTGAAAAACACAATTAACCCTTTAACACCTGAGGCGTCGCCGGTGACTCTTAAAAACAAGTATTTAGCATATTGTTACTTTTCAACTGTTAACATGATAATTCCAGTAGATTCTGAAGCTCGACGAGCTGCTTTTCTCCTTCAGAATCTACTGGAGTCCCATTGAAAAGTTACGGTAAATCAAAGATCATAAATACTGGGGCTCCGGTGTTGAAGGGTTATTGTCCCATCTTTGTTCATCTGTTTGAGACTTTTCTGCATGTTCTCAGCCTCATAATTGTTGTGTGTGTTTGGAAGCTGCAGTTTGTCTGTTCTCCTTTTGTGTTCACATTCTTGATCTTTTTATCTTCAGATCTGCAGCACGGATGATTTGGACGAAGGCCGAATGAAGCACACAGAGTTTTGCTCCAAACGCAAACTAAACTCTGGATCCTCTGTGAGTTTTTCTGCTTTTAACAAGAACTTTTCACTGAAAAAACATAACATGTGGCTTTATTTGATTTTGAACGTTAACTACAGTGTTAATTGAATTACAAAAAGTTACAATATGAAGCTTCTGATGCATTTTGAGCTTGAGGAATGTGGACTGATGTGCAGAAGTGGTACTCGGGTGATGAGCTGGATGTCAAGGCCATCATGGACACCTGGACGCTGCAGGAGGGTTTCCCTCTGGTCACCGTGGAGGTCAAAGGGCGGGAGGTCAGGCTCAGTCAGGAGCGCTTCCTGAGGACGGACAACCCCTCTCTCACTGAAGGGTAATAGAAACCCAGTTTTTTGCACATAAAATTCAAATCTTCAAGTCATCTTTAGAGAAATCACTTTTTTTGTCTTTAATTCAAGTATAAAAGCCCGAACAACAGCAGCTATAAAAATATTTGACTCCAATTATCTAATATTTTCCATGCACATGCTCTCATTTATCCGATGTTTTTTTTTCTTTTAATGACTAAATAAGAGAATAAAAAATGGAGATGTCAGTGACATTCTCACAGCTCGAGTCAAACCGAGTTTAAATGAAGGAGAGCAGACATGAGTAACATCATGTGCAGATCTGTAACCTTGGAAAGAGCTCTGACCTGTAAGCAAGGCTGATTTGAACAAGATTGGAACAGATGTTTAGAAAAAAAACATTAAAACTTCTTTATAAACACAACTGAATGAAAGCTGAAAATTGACTGAAAGTTTAAAATTAATATTTTCGGTCAAGTAGTATTTATTTATTTTTGCACATTACAAATAATCATGGACATCTACATCTTCTATGATTAAGTCAGGAAGCTCAATATTGAATTACAAGATTAGCTTTTAAATTTTAGTGTATTTGCTTAAACCAATAACTGAGAAAATCAATTTTATTGATTTTCCTGTAGAGGTTTGATCAATCTTGTGTGTTTGCAGGTTCTTGTGGCAGATCCCGTTGACGTACATGACCAGCGCCTCCAGCTCCGTCCACCGTTTCCTCCTGAAAACAAAATCTGGTGAATGTTTGCAGACTCTTCCTCACAGACATGAACATGAACTCCCCCTCACCCCATGTCTCCTCCCTTTCAGATGTGCTGTACCTGCCAGAGGAGGTGGACTGGGTGAAGTTCAACGTCAACATGAGCGGCTACTACATGGTCCACTATGGCGCCGAGGGCTGGAACTCCATCATCTCCCTGCTGCATCACAACCACACAGCCCTGAGCGGCAACGACCGCGCCAGCCTGATCCACAACGTCTTCCAGCTGGTCAGGTCCGTGTCCTGCAGGAAGACACTTCCTGTTTAATCGCTTCTGGGCGGAGTTACAGTTCGTCACTTGTTTTGCAGTGTAGAGAAGGTGAGGCTGGACACGGCCCTGGAGCTGTCCCTTTACCTGTCCAAGGAGACGGCGATCATGGCGGTCTGGCAGGGCTTTGGGGAACTCGTACCTCTCTACAAGCTGATGGAGAAGAGAGACATGGCTGAGCTGGAGAACCAGATGAAGGTTTGTGGCGTGACACGACGTCACAATCATTTCAGCTCTAAAACCCTCTTAAAAACTACACTGTTGACTGAGGATGGTTGAAGAGCAGAAAGAAACCTTTTTTCTACAGTGATTTGTGTTTAAATTTGCAATATGACTTATATTTCAGATAAAATGTGTCGTATATTAAAGTAATTATTACAAATGAAAAGAAAAACATTAAAAATTCACCTTATTTTATTAGATTATGATATTTATTGGTAGTTTTTCTTCCTCTAATTTCATTATCTTTTTTATTCTCCTCTTTTCTACAAATCGTTTTGTAATAATCTCTATATTTTTCTTATCCAGATTTTAAAAAAGTTAGAAAAAAGTACTAATTTCAGACAAACGTGAGTTTAAGTTTACAACCGGTGGATTTCCAACCACGAAATCAGCAACAACATTTAAAATAAACTTTAACTTATTCTAATGTTCTCTGTATGAGATTTAATTGGATAACAGAGAGAAAATGGAATCGGTTTGCAGTTTAAACTTTAAATGTGGCTCAAAGAAATCTGTGAATCTCGCCTAGAATTCTCTCTGAATTTTTATTCAAAAACATTTAAATTAATTTGTTGAAAAAATTTGTCCTTGTAATTTTTTATATAATGCTTGATACTTTAATGTTAATTTGTAAATTGAAGGACTTTTTTTACTGCTGTGATTTTCAGTTTTTGTATTTGTATTTAGTATTAGGGCCAGTTTACAAACAATTTTTTTAGCTGCTACTTTAAATCTCACAAATGAACAAGAATAAAGTTGTATATTTACAACTTTAAAAGTCATAGGCTATGTTTAAACTTTTTCTCGTAAATTTTCGACTTTTAATCTCGTACATTTATGTGAAAAAAGTTGTAAATTTATGAGTTTAAAAGTTCTATATTTATGAGAAAAAACTTGTAATATTACTTTTTGTTTTTGGGTAGCCCTAATACCCCGCCGTAGAATACAACATGAAAAATAAAGGTGGTGTCACAAAAGTGAGGTTGTGCTGATTAAAATGATGCCAGCCAAAGTGGTAAGTTCAAAAGAAGACAAAAATGAGAAAAAAATTATTAAAAAACTGATTTATCATTTGTTAACAGACCTTTAAAGTTGTCTTTCTCATGCTTGCGATAAATTAAAAATATAACATTTGTCTGACAAATCTAAAAATTGATTTTCATTTATTGATGACCGTGTGAGTGCAGATCAGTCGATCAGACATTGATGGCTGAACTCGTGTCCCTCAGAGCTTCATCGTGGATCTGTTCCGGGGGCTGATCGATCAGCAGGAGTGGAGTGACTCCGGCTCGGTGTCCCAGCGGGTGTTGAGGAGTTACCTGCTGCTGTTCGCCTGTGTCAGGAACTACAGTCCCTGTGTGACCAGAGCCACGCAGCTTTTTAACCAGTGGAGGGATTCTGATGGCACCATGAGGTCAGAGGTCACAGCTGTTTGTGAAACCGCTCCGTCTTCAGTCTGAACTGACGTGTTTGTTGTCGTTTTAGCCTCCCCGTTGACATCACCATGGCCGTGTTTGTGGTTGGAGCTCGCACGCGGGACGGGTGGGACTTCATGTATGAAAAATACCGCACGTCTCTGCAGATGTCTGTGAAGAGCCGGATGAAGTCGGCCATGGCCGTCACAACGATGAAGGACAAGCTCCAGTGGTGAGTCGACGCTAGTCAAAGCATATGAGTTGGAGGATATTTGAAGCTAAGCTTCTCTGTCGGTGTCTCTCTAGGATGATGGAGCAGAGCCTCAACGGGGAGGTGATGAAGACTCAGGACCTGCCTGATGTCATCGTCTCCGTCGCCAGGAACCCTCATGGTTTTAAACTGGCGTGGGACTTCTTCCGAGCGCACTGGCACACTCTGATTCAGAAGTCAGTGACATCATCACACACAAACATTTCAAACAGCAGCAGGTTTGGGATGAGTCCCGAAACGGTTCCAAGTTGGAAGTAGTACTGACGTATACGATACTGCCTGTACTGTATGACAAGACAGTGCTTTATTTTGGACACGTCATTCAATTGTATTCCATCCAGTTTTGCTGCTCAAGTCTAGTCAATCATTTTAACTTTCCAGTGATTGTGGGTGGGCTCACTTAAGAACAGGTGAAGCTGTGAGGGTGGGCGGAGCTTTAGTAAAAATGCGAAGGCAAAGCAAATCAAAGTTTTGCTGTGTCAGTGTAAAAGATTACAGCATCTGCAGTGCAGACTGTCAGAAAGAAAAAAAAATATCTTAGCCACATTCAGGTTCTCTCATTCACCTTGTGACACCAGTTTGTCACATTTAAATGTTTAAGGAAAAACTTGGCGTGTTTTTTTCATGGTTCGAAGAACCTATTCGTGCATAGTTTATGCACTGGAACTGTTAAAAAGTACTAGTTTGGCACTAGCACCGGATAAAATACAAACAGTACCCGTCCCTAGTTTACATAAATGCTTCAAAACCAAAGTCATACAAAAAAAACTGCTCAACTTTCTTTAAAACAGATCATTTCCAGGAGCTGCTTTATAATTCTGAATCATCCAGTGCAGCTTTTTCAAGATTTATTTACTAGAGATATATTTTTGCCTTCCAAACATTAATTCTTTTTTTTGTCAGATAAAATTAGAATGCATATAGGACCAAGATAAATAAAATATCCTACTTTTGTCTGAAATAACCCCCCCCAGGTTAATTCCAATGGTTATTTATCATGTATATATTAAAGGCCAAAATTCTAGATTTGCATGCTTCCTTATGAAAACAAGGTTTCTGCCTTTTCGAATCATAAATGACCCTATTTAATCAAATTCCTATGATTATTTAAGGTCCTGGATTAGTCTGACAAATGTGCCAAAAGTCAAACACGGTGGTGGTAGTATGATGATGTAAAACCTCTTTATGGCTTCAAAGTTTTTTCTACACGTGTTAATTTACTGCATATTAAAAGGTTTCATTTAGCCTAAAGTTAGATGAAATTTGATGAAAAAATCAGAAAAGGAGCAAAAACTTTTGCTTATTCACTATTTTCATGTTCTTTATGGTTTTATTCAGACATGTGAGTAAATCCTCAGATTGCACCAGTATTTTTATATCCTTTAATCAATAAATTCAGAAAGAATAAAGCAATGAAAATAAATAAGTTTGCTAATTTATGCACTTTTTAATACATTTCTCCTCCTCAGAATATGAAGCATGCGGTGCACAAATAAAACCACAGAAGCAAAATCGTCTTTATGAGTAGAATAAAAAGACATTCTCGCGTGGATCCTTTCTGTCTGGAGTTTGCATCTTCTCTTTGTGCATGTGTCTCCAAACGTGTCTGGTTATTGCCTCTAAATGAGTCATTTTAGCTGTAGCTAGAATGGACTCCAGCAATTAATCTTAGTCAGAATGGAACAGGATAATTGATGGAAAACTAAAAAACTCCTCAGTGCTGCTCTTTTCTCCTAAAAGAAGGTCAAGTTTGGAGCTCAATTAACATTATTCTGTGTTTAAACTACAGGTTTGACTTGGGATCGAGCACTCTGTCCTACTTGGTAGGAGGAGTTACCAACCAGTACTCCACAAGAGAGAAGCTTCACGAGGTGAGAGATCAGTTCAGGACACTTTTGCCCCTCACCATAAAAAGGTCTGTTAGCACACATACGGATCACTCTGTCAATCGATGGAAGGAGTCATAAAAAGAGATGAAATACAGTATAAAGGAGACTTTTAACTTTTACATAATAAATACTACTAAGTACACTCTCATTTAAGATGAAGGATTTTGTATAAATTTGCAAAGATTTTCTATTAATTAAAACCAACATTTTGACCAAAATCTGTTAATTTAAATCTGTGAACTTTTGTTTCTCTGTACGAGTGTGTTCTTGTTTATCATTTTCCTTTTGCGTTTAGATCCGAAGCTTCTTCGACTCCCTGACGGAAGAGACGGGCTCGAAGATGAGGTGCATCCAGCAGAGCTACGAGACCATAGAAGACAACATCCGCTGGATGGACAGGAACCTCCCTCTGCTGCAGGCGTGGCTGAACAAACATGGTAGCCGAGAGCGTCACGAGGAGCTGTGAGGGAGGGGGGGTGTCACACAGGCCGAAGCTGGAGCCAGAAATCCACTTTTTTTACTTGATGAAACATTTTTTTACCTGGTAATTTTTTTAACGGGTAACTAAAGTATGAAAATTATCCTATGTGGATTTTATATTTGGAAAGGTTTTGTGTCTTTGACAAACTTTTTACAAAAAATAGGTAAAAATGAATTATTACATAAGTTACAATGCATTCGATCTTAGATTATTTGGATTAAATATTTAAATTTTTTAATGTTGTTGTATTTTAAGGTACAATTGTGGGACCTGAACATTTTTGCTGGAATTAGTGTGTGTTTCTGTGGGTTTGTGTGGGGCTGGGTTACGTTCAACAGCAGTGACGTTTGAATTTTGTTTTTATTGCACTATTTTTTTTAATGCTATAAAAATAGTAAATGTTTCCAAAAAAAAAATATTGTGCGCAGCAAATAGTTAATAGTTGTAAAACATTTAGTATCTGATCATTTTTCTCATCAGTTCATCAAAGAAAAACGTTCAAACTTGAATAAAGTAGAAACAAAAACAAAACAGGCAAAAATAATAAATACGTTTTAAATAATATAATTCATGAAGATGAAGTAAAATATTGTAATTTGTGTAGAAAATAATATAAAAATCTATTTTTTTGTAATCGAAAGCTTTTTCGAAAGTCCTACATTATGTTTTGAATAAATAAAAAAAAAACATTAATGGTAAAACTTGTCTTTAAACTGTAAGAATATAAGATAAACTTTAATACAGAGCAAGCAAAAATACCTAAGAACCAGAATTGATCAGTTAAACATTTAACAAGGATTTGTATTGTTTTGTTTAGAAATGACATTTTTGGGGATTTATTTTTTTATGTGCTTTTATTTTCTCAACCTTTGACAGACTTATTTCTGGATGAATTAAGAGACGACTTTGACTGTCACTGAAAAGATTTAAAAAGAAACTGTAAAATCTGCTGGAAAACACAAGAAACATTTTTGGTTTTCAGTTTTCTGATTTTTGGGTTTTTGTTTTCTGTAAACCATAATCAACAAAACCACAACAAATAAAGACTTGAAAGATTGAAATTGGTGTTTAGTATTCCATATCAAATCAAAGTTTCATTTTTTGTTTTTTTTTAAATCCACTGACAAAATACAATAATTAAAAGTTAAATAATTTTAAACATGCTTTAAATCAGAAAGGTTTTTTTCTCATGCATTTGCAGATTTATTTCTGGTAAATTTACAATTTTTACTGAAAGATAAAAAAATAAAGAAAAATATTAAATCTTTGCATCTCATTAAAACGTTTGTCTTGAGACATAATTAGGACATAAGTTATTTTTTATTGTTTAATATTTCCAGTTTTATAGCATTATGGTACCTCCAATAAGAATATGTTTATAGAAGAAGCTAAACTAAACTATTACTATTACAGTATTTTAAATTTGATCATACTGAAGCCTCACATTTATTATTTTAATATAAATATTGTTTTATGAAATATACATATATTTATATATTAGTAGCAAAGTTAATTAGTCAAATTCTATTTCTTTTTTTTTTTTTTTACTTTTTCTATGATTTAATCAGTCAACAATATATTCATAGATAACTGAGGCTGATGGAATAAAATACAACCAAACGAAAAAGTCTGAACGAAAAAAATTTATTATTGCTCGGCCCAACGCAACATGAGGGTTTTTAATATATGTTATGTATAAATTAAAAAGTCGATCCCATAAAAAAGTTAAAATTCTGGGATTAAAGTCAGATTTTCTTTGCCTTTTTATTTTTCTTACACCGTGACCATAACCCTCTTCCATACTCCCACCACAGTTTGTTTTGATAAATGAAAATAATTCATTGTTTTTTGTCATTTGGAGTCAGTGAGACATCGCTCTTTTGCCACCAGCGACATCTAGTGGTCTTTTTAACAATTGCAACTATTGTTACATCCAGATTGACGGCGTGTTGTTGAAATTTGGATTAGATCTGTAACATGTGTGAAGCCAGTTCACTCAGAACCTTAAAGAAAAACATAGAATAACATCCATAATCAGAACCTGCTGAATCCCTCTCAGGGTCACAGGGCTGCTGGAACCAACCCTGCTTCTGTTGGACGAAGGATTCATCCTGAACAGGATGGTAGTTTGTTTCCAGGTAACACACTCACACCTAGAGGCAATTTAGAGTCACCAATTAACCCAGGAAGTACACTGTTGGACTGTGAGGGGAAACGGGAGTGTCCAGAGGAAACCCACACATGCATAAGGAGAAGAACGTCTCACTGTGAAGTGAAAGTGCACCGTGCTGCCCTAAACAACAGCCTTTCAAAATAAAACCTAGAAATTTACAGGAAGCTGGTAGAAAAATGCAAGAAGGTAATGGTGACAGAAACTGGAATACAATGATACATGCAAGAGCCTTTTTAATGGATAAGAAGGTTAAAATGGTTTGATTATGGATAAATCATTGTTTTTGTAATGACTATGAGTGTAACAATTAATGGACTTAATTGATGAATCGATTTTTGTTCTTATGATGCAACCAGATCAATCTGTCTTAACCCAAGTGACCTATATCCTTATAAAATTCTTTCAATATGAAATACATCAATTATAATCTGTTGCAAAATATCATTTGTATTGAAATGTGGTTTATTTTACTACAGTGAATCATATTGTCAACAACAAATGATATGAATCGGTTGATGGTTGGTGGATGTTTCTTAGCTGCTCGATAAATGCTTTCAAATATCATCCATTTTATTTTACATTCAACTAAATTTAAAGAGATATGTTCCAATTAGGCCCTGACTCCACTTGATTGTCATGGAGTTGCTGCCGTTTCCCCCAGTGGAAGATCAGAATTCAGAAGGGACTGGAGGTTAACTCAAAAGTATTGACTCAATGAAGTGTTTCAATGTCTTTTTCCATATAATAAAACGACATTAGAACAATTCTCATCTTTATATGCTGATTTTTTACTAAACTCAAGCATAAGAATTCAATGCTCAGGACCGGAGTCTGGAAAAAAAGCTCTTTTCTGAATCACGATGAACTCTTCTG
Source organism: Oryzias melastigma (assembly GCF_002922805.2). Taxonomy (NCBI): domain Eukaryota; kingdom Metazoa; phylum Chordata; class Actinopteri; order Beloniformes; family Adrianichthyidae; genus Oryzias; species Oryzias melastigma. Next base: position 4,892,964 of record NC_050520.1, read on the forward strand.
ACCTTCTGTCTGTAAGGTGACTCAGCTCGCAGCTTTAGATAAAACACCTGTTTCTTTAAATCCTCCAGAGCTGCCATAAATTCTTCTCCTTTATAACAAACCACCGAAACAGAGAAAACGAGGCTGAAACGGCCTAAAAACGGAGAACATCTTCACACGCAGCCGCTCTGCTGGACCAGCAGAACACAAATATGACAGAAAAGCAGATTTCTGAGTGTCTCAGGTAAACACCGGACTCGCTCCCATGCATGAGCACACACTGACCACCCCCCCTCCTCACCAGACCTCCCACAATAAAAACTGCACTCTGCTCCAGTGAGTTTGCCCTCCCTCCCAGCTCCACACCTGAGAAGAGACGACGCCGGCTGAAGGCAAGAGTCTGTGATTCCCTGCTTTTGCTTCTACTTTCTGTTAATCAAAACCAGCTTTTTCACTGTTGAAATCTTAAATTTATAAAATCTTTCAAATGAAATGACTCAGAAGATGTTACAATTATGGGCAACACTTTGATTTCTGGCCTCATCCTTCTCTCTTGTTAAAGTCATATTTGTTCCTCTGCTTTTGTTTGACGTCTCATTAAAGCCGCTTAGATGATCTCTCAGCACAAATCGTATTGGAGAAGTCGAACCCTCAGAGTGGAGTTTCTACATCCTTCTGCGTTTCTCCCTCCATCCTTTTTCAACAATTGTTAAATATTAATTCAGCTTAGACATAAAAGCCAATTAAAACTTGCGATACATGTCGCCAACCTTCAACCTTCAGTCATGAGTGACTTGCTTGTGATTCAGGCTTGTAAATCAGCTGCGTTATAACCTTTATTGCTCTTTTTCTTTGCTGTTCCAAAGCAAAATATAGCAGCGATATTTTAAGGAAATTAAAGCCTTGTAGATGATTAAAAAATACTAATCGAAATGAGTTTGAAGCTAATCAAATAAAGGTCTTCGTTAGTGAAATTAGAGGTGCTTAAACATGTGGATTTAGTGACTCTTGAGTACCACATTTTTTGTGCCGGCTTTATAAAATGTTAATTTTTTAACTCAGAAAAGTGCAAAATGGATGTTTGCTTGTACAATAGCTTCAAACTATTCCTTATGCAATAATAGGTTGCATTTATCTGATATTTCTTATGGAAATTCCTCTATTTGGAGGCTCAATTCGGTTTTTTGATGTTAGGATGACATTGATGTTATTTTAGTCGACACATAAAAGAAGATTCCCATCATCATGATGGATTTGGTAACCTGAAAGGCCAGAATTAGCTTGTTATCAGATGCAAACTTCTGACTCCTCCTTCACTTTTTCTTAATGCTCCTCATGTTAGACATGAACCTGTGCTGGAGTTCTCTGGAGTTTTGCATAACGTCTTAACATAACATGTCAGCCTGTAAGAGGTTATTGCAGGACGCTTGAAGTTAATCATATCTTCACCTACAGATAAAAAGATAATAAAACACTCCTGCATTCCTGAGACTCGCTTTTACGAGTGCAAGGTGTATTTTCTTATTGATCCAGAAGATCTTTGAGTTACTCAACTTGGTTTCAAAGCTGAAAGCTGGACGTAAAAACAGAATAAATGTTTCACAAATCACTCTTTGCTTTCAGGTTTTTCTCAAGTTCGAGGCTTCAGCTCCAATTAAAGGACAGAAATGGATCACTTTCCTTTTCTCGAGTAAGAAATCTTTTCACTTAATAGTTGGGATTTTCTGTCGGGGTGCATTGACTGCAAATGAGAACTGGACCAAGTGAATATACTGTCACCCAAAAAAAAATAGGAGCTGGTCACAACATGACCCAAAGATGGCGCCAGAGCATCATTAGCCGGGAGTCTTTGAACGAAGTTTACTCTCTTCCCCGAGAAAAAACACTGGAACCAGGTTACAGGTAGTGTTAGGGTAAAGGTAAGGGACACGGTTAGGGTTATCAATCTACTAGTATAGATACGCAGATTCAGCTTCCGGCTACAGTTGAGACATTTCCACTTCTGGTTCAATGTTGTGTTTGGGCGCCATCTTACCTGCAACCAGGTCCCTCTCATGGAACTCCCAGTTCCAACCAAATGAAATTAAGTCAGTCACCATTCTTTAAGCAATACTAATGCTGCCATGTTGGAGCCAGACGTCATCAGTAAGCAGGTAACGTGAGGTAACGTTTCCATGGCAACCACTATCACCAATTAGGAGTGAGCTTGGAGGTCCGCACCGCTATCTCTGAAAGCGGGCTACACAAAATCTGTCAAAGGTTTCAAACGTTGAACATGGGGGCCAACAGGCTCCACCTACTTTTGTTGGAGTATCTGATTTGCTAGTTCATAACTTCAAGATACTGACTATTTTAGCAAATATAATGATTGAAAAATAGCTGTGCAATAGAAGTCTATGGGATTTTGGCTTCCTAGAATGTGAGAGGAGGGGGGGGGGTCGCTCAGTCCAGTTCTCTTATACAGTAAATGGTCAAAAACTTTTGTTGAAGAGTTTGGCTTCAAGTTGAATGTCTGCACACATCTTTATTCCTCTCCAAGGCTTTTTCTGGGTGTCTTCGGCTTCGGACTGGCCATCATGTTCTGCACCACCTTCTGCAGATGCTGCCTTCGCTTGAGGGAGCAGCAGGCTCAGAGGGACGCACAGTTGCGCAGCGAGCCTGACGGTCAAATGCGCTCCATCTATTTCATTCCCTTCCCTCGAAGCTTGTCGCATGCAGCCAGCGAGGACGCCCAGAGCCCCGAGCTTCTCGACGAGCTTCACAGACCTCCACGATACAGCACCACCGTCTTCTACGAGCTTCCACCTTCCTATAACGAGGTGAGGATAAGATCAGTACTGGGGTGTCAAACTCATTTTGGTTCAGAGGCCACAATCACCGGACCAGTAACATAATAGCAAAATAACCAACGGTCAACTCAGTAATCTGTAGCTTTGTTTTTGTTTTGTTTTTTTTTCTTAGCTGGAAAAAAATGTCTCAACCTAGTAGCCTCATCAGTTACTATTATTATTATTGGAGATATTTTTTTCCTTTTTGACAATGACATTTTGGTGATTGTGGTGTCACACCTGATACAGTAACAAATTCCCTTAGTGGCAGAATTGTGAATTGCGGCAATTTCTGTAAATAACCATAACTTGCCTCAGGAATAGGCCGGATGTTTGACACTCCTAGTTTAGTAAATAGAAGCTCTGATAAACCTTATGGAGTATTCACATCAGACGCGGCAGGTTTGTCAAAAATTGACACACGTCAAAAGCACATAAAATTAATGATTATAGCTGCGTAGCAACAGCCGAAGTTGTTCTGGACTGTTGCCACATCATGTAAAACACGGATGATGTTGAGCGAGTATCTTGGGATTATATGTTTTGGAGAGCTCTACAGAAGTGCCAGCAAACACATGGCTGTGTTTGAGCTTTAACCTGAAAGGTGGAAAAAGAAACAAAACTGGAGGATCTTTTTATTATTGTCTTAATGAAGATAAGAAAAGCATCATAAGCCCATGAAGCTAGAGCGATCCTGCGTGCTACAACGGCACTTGCGGCGGCTCTCCAGGCTGCTGGGCAGCTAACCGCCGGTGGGCAGGCAGAGTGTGCTCTGGTGCCCAAGGACCCACAGCCTGGGCAGTAGACCTCGCTAGATCTGTGGGGCGCCTGGGCAGCAGTGATCATAATTAGCTCTGCAGGAGCCTGGGGAAGCTAAGCTATCCACCGTGCGGCTGGCTAGCGAAGCCATTGGTCCAGCTCCATGGTCTCTGTGACAGGCTGGCGGTCTGTCCAGGGTGTATCCCGCCTTCATCCAACAGTAATTGCGACAGTCTGCAACCACGGCCCTCGTGGGTTAAACAATTTGAAGGAAGTACAGGATGAAAATCTTGAATCTCTGTTTCTACCCTTTTATCTAGTCACTGAAAATGTCGTGCCCAAAGCTGAGTCCCTGATTGGTTGATGCCCAAATCGTGACGCTCCACGTACCACGTCTTTACATTGACTTACATTAAAACTTGACACCTCGGCCGTGTTCGGTGTGAACGGACGATGAAACTGTATTACCAGCTCTTCCATTTGTGTGTTTCTGTTTTTCAGCTGGGACTTAAACCAGACGATTCCCCCCCTCCATACACAGAACAGGACTTCTCCAGGTTCCCCCCACCTCCTCCTCCACCCCCGCTGCCCCCCACAGACACGCCACAGTCCAGAATACAGGCCCTCCCATAGGGCATCCTCCTACTGTGCCAGTTATGGACAGTCCGGCACCCCCCTCCCCTCCTCCATGGACACCAGTCTGCAAACGTCTGCTGGTTTTCGTCTTTATTGTGGAGCTCCTTTTTTTATTACAGAGAGGAAAGACGTGAACAAGCTGCTGACATGCACACAGCTGTAAAAGTGCAGCTGTTTCTCACTAAACTGAAGCAGACTTTGCTCTCACTGTTGGTTTTGTTCAAATGTTGCTGTGTTTGCGACATTTCATTAATCTTCCTCGGGAGTGTTTGTTTTTGCATCTCTCTAATATCAGTAATAATCAGCTTTGGGTTTTGTTGCATTTTTTTAGCATCAAAGTTTATTTTACAAGAACTGACATATTTTGAAACATGCAGTTTACCCCAAAAATAGAATCAGTTTTCCAAATATCGCTTGTTTATCTGCATGAAAAACAACAAGTTTGGAGCTTAATGTTTGTTTAAATTTTTCTAAAACTGTACAATGAAAAAAGTAAAACATTGAATCAATTAACAAAATTTATGTAATTTGTTACATTTAAAATTATTAGCTTGTATCAAATTAAAATTTTGATCTCAAAATTTTAATGTAATATAAATTAATTAATTTTTGTTAATTGATTCAATGTTTCACTTTTTTCAGTGTAACAGTCAACTTACAATCCTGTTATTTATCCTGAAGAGTTTAAAAGATTATTTTATAAAATAACTTTGAGATTTAATATTGAGTTTTCCTTTTTCCCTTAAAAAAAGTTTAAATTAATTTGTAAATTTTGAAGAGTCTCATTTATTTGTGCTTTCATTGTCCACATTATGGAATTAGAGTGTTAATAGTGTCAACTCTTTGACAGTTTCCTATGAAAACTTTAATTCTGCTCAGAATCTTTATTTTCTCTGTCCAACTCTTATCTTTATGGGGAAAATGTATATTTTACTTAAACTTGTTTTCTTTGTAATGCTAATTCCACTGAAATGGAGCCGAAAAAACCCCAACAAAATGTGTTTACTGTATGAGAGTTGAAGGAACAGATGAAGCTGGAATATTTCAGGATGGAGGACGACACAGGAAATCAGATTTTATGTTCTTTTTCTGTGTGTGTGTGTGACAGAATTAATTTAAATGTCAGATTTTTGTTGTATTTTTGAAACACATTGATCTGAGAAAAAAAAATATGAATCCAAAAACATGTGAGTGGGAGTTAGAGTAGCTGGTCTACCAAAACTCTCAACAATATTGTCAACTACAGTCTTTTAAATCATACAAATATACACAATTTTTGTGTTCCAACAAAATGTTAGCTCCCAATTTGTGTTTAAGATTATACTTTATATTGAAACCTGGTCTAGGTTTTAAATAATGAATTCAACAAGTTTTTAGATAAAATATCACAACTGCATGTTAGCAATAATAAATATGCTCTTTTGATATAATTAAACTTTAAAAAGGCAACAGAAAAGTTAGTTTTATGTCCAGTCAACAAAATATTCAGTTTTTTTTTTAAATAATACAAATGAATAAAAAAAACACAACTTTTTTCTTTGTCATTTCTTTTTTACAAATCGCTTGAGTCCACTCCAAATGTATTTTTCCTTCTCTGACTTTAAAATATGCTTTAGTTTCAGACATACATCATATTTTCTAAATTTAATTCCAGACTTTTGTGCCTTTTAGATATCAGTTTGTCTTAAACTCTGTTATTATTTGATATCCTGCATTTTTTTTCTCTGAAGCATTTTTGTGGCAACATACTATTTATAGCAAGATTCACACCTCTATCCATTTTCCCTAAATCAGACACGTGCTTTTTAAATACCATTTTAAAAATGTTAACATTCTTTGTTAATTCCCTATTAATCGCCTTGATTCTTAAAACAGAACTGACTTTATTTGTAGTTCTTTGCATTATCATTGTAGTCTTTTGCCATTTTTTTCTGTTTTTCTTCCTGTGGCTGCAGCTAAGATTTAAAAACAAAACATTTAGTATTAAAGGTTGAAACTGCAAATGCATCCAATTCAGTTATAAAACTGTGAAGGGACAAACGGAAGACTATAAAATGACGGAGCGGATTTTACTCTTTATTGTTCTAATCCAAGAGATGCATTCAGGGCCTAATCTTGCACCTTATTTAAAATTCAGACTTCTGTTTGATAAAAAGGAAAGTTTTGTTGCTTCCTCCTCTTTATGTATTTCAATTTTATGCGTATTTAAAGTCAAAATTAACAGAAAAATCAAACAAAGCTCTCAAAAATGTAAATATAGATGGTTTATTGAGTCTGTTTGGTGTCTGTTTGACTTACTTAAGTCATCTGTAGCCTGTTAGCAGGTCTTTGAGGATCTTTACTTGGCACAGACTGAATTGTTATGAAACTCCTTTCTTCCCGTTTGGAGGTGTTGACCGTATTTCCAATCAGAAGGAGCACAGTGCGGCATTTACTGCCCAGGTGAGTGACTGTAAAGGTAAAACCTACTGATACATTGGAGCCAAGCAGGCCTGGCATGGAGATTATTACACAGAGATAAGTAGAAAGTATGACTTAGCAAAGAAGAAGTGTTGGAAGGAGCAATCATTTTCTTAACATCTTTTATTCTCTTTTTATATTTTTTTCCAGTTGCATTACAACCCCTAGACAGGACTCTGCATATATTTTTGTTGGCTTTACACATACATGATAATGTTTTATGAAATAATTTGTATTTACTCCTACCAAAAGAACAGGAGTGATGAAGTACAAAAAATGTACTGCATAGATCCACCAAACTTTATTTTAAATGAGAATGATGAAGTTTTCATGTTTAATTTTGAAATTTAAGCTAATATGTATCCATTAGGGAGGGTAATTACTGATAAAGGAAAAGGTTTTCCCGTGAACAAAAGGTGTGACAATTTTTCCTCTGAGTGTTTTCTGGGTGTTTTCCTTCACAGGACACAACTGACATTCAACAAAGGGTGTGATCTGACAGACAGCATTCCTGTGTGAGTCTTGTGTGAGGATGGATGATAACCCGGCTAAGTAGCAGCAAAATATGGATCTATTTAAAGACTTGGATCTGCTTTTTTTAAGTTGTAGCTTCTCCCATGTAAGCAGAGGATTATTTTTCCTTTAAAAACATTTCTGGTGTTAGATTTTTTGCTTAAAAAGTTAAAATGACTATGAAGCAGCATTTTTTTAAATTATTTGTTCAAAAAGTTTATATTTATAGACATTCAGATCAGGTGAAATTGAACGTTTAACTTCTTGCAGGCTGTCTTTTGATTGGCTCAGAGTTCACAGATGGAAACCTCAAACTTTCCACGCACAGAGCCGACAGACGAGTTGAAGGATCTGTAAAGACTGAAGCTTTGAACTCCTTGGTAGCTTTAGGAAGAACCACTTACTGCAGCTTCTGTTACATCATCACATCGTTGATTTTATTCTTCATTAAAATAAAGAAAACAGTTGAATAAAAACGTTTGCAGACACAGTTTGTTTGAGAAAAAACAAACTGCTTCCACTGCTCCTTTTTGGGAATTCATCCGTCCTTCACAGCCAAAAACAAACTATTTAAGTCAAGATTTACATCATTTATCCTTTTTCATTTAATGCAGAGAAATAACTTTACCCAATGCTGCCCCCCTGTGGCCTGCTTGACCCATAGCAGTTTGGTTAATTTAATTTTGATTATAGAATAAAAGGTTTACTTTAGTCGTGAAAAAAATATTTTGAAGTACAGGTTGTTTACTTTTCCAGTTTTCTTGGGATTTTACAACTTGATTTAGTTTGAAATACAATTAAACACTTTTTAAAATAATTTACTTTTGTTCCAAAGATAATACAGCGTACTGCAGAATAAACCTCCTGTTATCTGTTGAGCAACACATTTAGTTCTTTAAATATTTGATAGATTCATTGTCAGTCAAAATTGGCAACAATCTCTCTGTCATTAAAGATGAGTTAATGTGTTAACATCCAAAAAATATATATACTATCCCCGTCAGAATTCAGTGAAAGTCTCGTCTTTGTCTTCTGTGAGATGCAAAACCCTTTGGGGATTCATTTCCAAACATAGAACAGAAGCCTGAATGAATTATTTACCCTCTGCAGAAACTGTCCTGCATTCGACATTTTTGTTGGCTCCTGTGATGCACGCACAGCTGATCTTCACTTTCACTGCCTCTGTGAGGCTTCGTGGCTGCTTCCTCCTGGATTTACACGTGATTTTTTTTCTGATATTTGAGATCTCCTTCTATCCTCTGCTCCATTAGTTGGAAGTTGCAGCTCAGCAGCTTTTTACCTGACAAACCAGCTAAACCAGACAACTATTTTGTTTTTAGCTTGTTTAAATATTTTACTTAAAACAGCTACATGTTAAGTTTGGGACTTTTCTGATAATCAAAGTCAGATTTTTCTTGTTATTTCACTTTGTCACTGTCTTCAGAAGATAATCTCAAATATAATTTGTTAAAAAACTCTTTTGACTCACAGCTTCTTCTTCTTCAGACTAATTGTTTATCCTGTTTTAAGAAAATGTGGTGCTTTGACAGTGTTCTTAGTTCTATTTCTGCTGGTAAACTGTGTTTTTCTGCTTTTTTTAAGTGATTGATTCCATGTATGTATTCTTGATTAAACTGATGTTTTAAAAATCAAAATCTTCTTCTTCTGTGGTTTATCTTGGCAAACAGTTTTTGGTGCATTGCATCACCTGTGCAATGTTATTATTGATAATCAAAGAAAAATAGACTAACATCTTAAATGAACTAAAATACATAACTTGCGATTAAGTAAAAGAAAAATAACAAGAAAAAAACACTAGAAGAATCTGCATATAGACAGTAAGAAACAGCTGATTTCCAATAACTTAAACCAGGTGTGACACGAACGGTCAGTCACTCTCTAAATGACATAAAACTGATAAAACTGGATAAAAGAGCAACAAAAAAATAAAATAAAATAACAAACAAGGAAATCAAAAACAATGATGCTCACAAATTAAAAAAAACTCAGACTTTCTTTAAAACTCATTACTTTAAAGTCACACTCCGATCATCTTTTGAGCTATTTTTTAAAGCATTGCAAGTGTCCTTTAGATTGTGATTTTGTGTATTTTAGAGAAATCTGTGTCATTTTCTTGGACATAGTTTCTGCAGAGCGGCAGGAGTTTATCAGAAGTTTGAGTTAACTCACCCTTATTTCCCATCATCTCTTTGTTTAAACTCTCTCCCACTATAGCTTACAGCACCTCACAGCATTAACATCACCTAACATTACTGGTGCACCAAAGATGGCGAGCATAATCAAAGCTATTCACCTGTTTACTGCCAAATCAGACAGGAAAACTGGATGGATTTAGTCGTCTACAAGTAGATGCATCAAGATTGAGTTTAGGGAGCTTGTGTCTAGCACCTATGTCGCTGCAGTGACATTTTTCCAACTGCATTTTTTATTTCTGCACCTGATTCTTCATGGTTTGAATGCAGAAATACTATTTTATACTATTTTTAAGCTCAATTTTCTTTAGATGTGTTCTCCATGATCAGGAAACTGCTACAAGAACATATAAAGCCCACCAAAAAACACAGTTTGGATTGGTTTGGGTCTCTTTAAACCACATGGGACAGGTAAGAGCAGACATTTTACTTTCCAAACTGGATTAAAGACAATCAAACAGTAAAAAGTTAAACCAATAAATTCATAAACAAAGATCCTCACAAATAAAAAGCCGAAAACAGAAAAAAACTACTTTAAATTCTTCCAAAATAGAAAAAACTTTAGTTTACAGCTCAAAATAATCTCAAGAATTGAAAATAAACTGACCAACTTTCATAGATTTTGCATAAAAATACATCAGCAAACAATGTTGGTTATGCATGCAGCTCCGTATCAGCTGATGCTGTGCAGGGGGCGGTTGGCATGCACACATGTGCAAGCTTTCTTTATGCTCCACATGTGCGTCAATGCCTGCTATTATTTGGGCTCGCGCTCGCGGGGGTGCACATTGTTTTTTTTTCTGCACAATCGTTTCTCTTTTAGTCTAATAATGTTAATGTTCCTGCAGCAGCTCTGATGGAGCGCTTGCGTAACCGCAGTCTGTGCCCACTGGATGTTGCTGGACGGCCATCCGACAGAGCGCCGTCCTCCCTCCTCTCTCACTCTCCACGCCCACATCCTCCATCCCGGGCCTGCTATAGGTTCGCTACCAAGGTAAGAAAAAGCCAGGAGACTTTATAAACATTCTCTTTGCCCGCTCCGTCCTGCTTCTGCCCGGTTTCACTACTGCTTTCTGTCGAGGTCCCAACAGCGCGCACCGAAATGCCCAGCAAGAGGAAGAAGAACAAGCGCCGCATGAGGAGGGTGGTGAGTTACCAGAGTTATTAAAAAAAAAGCTTATTTTTTGTGTCTAAAATCATTACTCTATAAAGTATAAATATTGGCCAAACTGAAGAAAAAATCTTAAATCGATTTAAACTAAAAGAAAAAAATAAGGATGCGTTTTTACGCACAAATCTTGCTCCAAATCTGACGTCTTCCACGTTTTGAATATTTAATTAGTGAGAACATTTCCACCGCTGGACTTTAAATGCAGCTTAAAATCTGTCCAATTTTTTCCATAGTTTCTGAAAAGGTAATCTCTGCAGGTTGATTTTGGTGTTTTTGCTCAGTGCTGCCGCTTAGTACAACTTTTTCAAGAGTGAAATTTGACTTCTGAACATTCAGTGCCAAAAAAAAAAAAAAAGAGGGGAGGGGAGGGGTGTAGGGGAGAGGGAATGGGTCATAATGGGGGATTTTGTTATTCTAAAGCTCAATTTTCTTAAAAGTTATATTTATCTTTAAAATCTGTTCTTATGTCTCCTTTGATCTTCTTTAAAGTTAAAGTTCCATCAGTTTTCACAAACTGGAATGAGTGCATTTTGTTCTTTTGACCCCTCCCCTGGGGGAGCGGTGAGCTGCAGACACAGCTGCATACAGGAACCAGGCTCTGGGTCCCGATAGCTTGGATTTGAACTCACAACCTTCAAGTCTCGGGGCGGACACTCTACCACAAGGCCACTTACACACTTTTGTGCACACAAACACACACTAACACAGGAATATTTTTCCCTGAGCTTCACCTAACTGTATTAGGTCATGCATTGGCTTGTTTTGAAAGTAAAACCTGCTCAGCGTCTCCTGTGAGCGCTGCCGCCACTTGGACAAGTTTGGCCTCTGAGGTCATTTGCAGCTTTGTGTTATCACCAGAGATATGAGAAGCCTGCAAGACGAAGGCGAGCGCTCCTCCACGGCGGCACGGATTCACCGAAATGATGCTGCAGCCAGGTTTGCGTCAGGCTTTGAATGGACGCCGCCGTGGGAGGGGTTGTTTTGACAGCAGTGAGCGGGACAGACATCCGCGGATGCTCCTACTTTTGGACTGCAGCCTCGGTTTAGCCGTGCCTCGCTGGCTGCCGTCCGAACAAAAGCGTTTTGGGGGGGGAGTGATTGTAACCTGATTATAACGTGATTATGCAGTGATTAGGCCTCTTGTCTGCACCGCGGGGCGCCCAGCAGCACTGCTGACTCGCAGGGTTTCTGTTCCCGCTTCACCAGACCTGTCAGGATCGCTCGGATTCAACTAATTAGCTCCCATTATCTACCTAGCCATGCTGGGCACACTCCCAGTTGCCCCCCTCCCTGTATAGGTCTGCTCTGCTAAAACCACCATTTAGTCCTGAGCTGAAAAACATGCTGGACCTGGTTGGGATGGCATGCGTGGTATTTTTGCAGTAGTGTGCTAGAAAAAAACCTCCATCAGACGAGTCCTCCATGATGTTTGTACAATATTTCAGCATCAACTTTTAACATTTTGTTTAGAAATAAGCCTCAAATTTGGCCAAAATAATTATATTAATTAAATAAAGTTGCAAAATTATCATAGATAAATAAAACGCGTTGAAACACATTGTAGATTTGCTGATGAAAATAGTGTTTTTGGTTCAGCAATAAAAATAAGGAAATAATAAAAGACAAAAGGCGCCATAGACACGTTTCTATCGCCCTCATGATGTGTATCATTCCGCACTAAATGGATAGAATCAGTTACAACTTTAAGTTCTTCACTGTGTTCCCTTCTGCTGCAATAAACTCCTCTCTCCGGTCTTCGGAGTTTGAGGAAAGCTCCTCCCACATCCAGCGGGAGCGTCAGATTTTTTTAAACACACTTGGAGAATCAGCAAATAGCAACTTTGACACACGTTAAAATAAAGATGGTGGACGTGAATATGAGGAGCCAATTGCGTGCTGTTTGATTGGAAAAAGGATTTAAATGATGTGCGCTAAAGGGTGGGGTGATGTGGTTTATGCAGTACATGTGGGTGACGAACCGTGGCAAGTGATCCGTACGGATCATAGATGATCTGTGATCTGTTATACCCCTAGTTTTAGAGGAATGCTTACTTGAAAGTTTGAAAAAGTAAAAAAAAAAAATCATTTTTGAGTCAGAATGCTGTAGGAAAAAGATCATATTTGACGCAGAAAATACACTAGGCGGGCCATAAGCTCTCTGCTCTGCTCCATTCTGATGCATCCACTTGCAGACAAATAGATCCATGAACATCTTTGTTTTCTTCATCTGAGCTGCAATCTGGATCAAAACCGTACGACCGGAGAGCTCTGATTTTTATTGCAATGGTAATGTTAGCTTGAGGCTGTGAGGGGCTGCAGCTTCGTGGGAGAGCATGTAAACAATGGGTAAAATGGGTAATTACTCCGTACCAACAGTAAAAGTCCACTCAAAGGACTAATTTTGGATGAGCGGCCGCTCTGCAGAAACTATGTCCTAGAACACAAATACTTATTAAGGATAACTAAAAGTTCACCGGGAACGCTTTTAAATAGATTAAAAGTTGATCGGACCGAGACTTTCAATGTTACTTTTCTCTTTGCAGCAGGTTCAAAGGAGGGAACTCGAGGAGCAGCATGCAACCAACTTACCAATCAAATCTAGCACAGGGATGGTCGTGGCGGCACCTCCTGCAACAACCCCCAAGAAAGCGCCTAAAAGCGCAGCTCTACCTCCAGAACAGATTCCACTCATCATTCCAGTTACTGCCCCCACCAAAGTGGAGCCAAAACCTGTCGAGATACAGCCTGTAGAAAAGCTTCTTTCAGAAGACAATCGCTCACCAGATCCTGACGTTGGGCTGGTGGAGCACATCTCTGCAGGAGCTGAAGATCATGTAGACGTCGAGCTGGAAGCCCCAACGTTTGCTCCTGAAGCAGCACCAGCTCCAGAACCTCTACCAGCAGATGAGACTGATTTTGTTCATAAGGCTGAACTCGTTCTGGAGACGGAACCAGCAACGGAGGTACAGAGATGTTTCTATTTTCACAGATAGATTTAGATCCGATTTGATAAGAATATCACTATATTTGTTGGAATTTTATGCTAAAAAAATGTGTTTCAAAGTAAAAACAAATTTCATAAATTATAGAGAAAGTAAGTAAAATTTTCATACTAAAAATATTAATTTTATTAATGAAAATGACAAAAAAAAAAGTTAAAATATCGTGCAGACTGACATTGATGTCTACTCATTAGCAGCTCATGCTGGCCTGGCTTTTCTCCATGTTGCTGCTCGATTCTGCAAATAGTTGGTTCTCAGAAGTGCAGTGTGAAAGCAGACCAAACCAAATGAAGGTTTATCAAAAGTTTGGTGCACACTAAAAAAAAAGTGAAGCATTGGATATGTGTGATTGTTGTAAATTAACAGATGTAAGCAAATACACATTTTGAGTTGATGGTTTTCTAAACTTAAAAATGTAATTTTAGAAAATTTAATATTTTTAAAAGTCACAAATTTGAGTTTTTGTTAACTGATCCAATGTTTCAATTTTTACAGTTTATCACACTTTCTTCAATAGGCTAATATCTGGCAGGATTTCAGATTAAGAGGATAAATTTAAGGTTGCACAGTGAGATTTTATCCAACTTTGATGCCATAATGTTTTTACATTCCCTCTCCGCTCCTGTAAAGTCTCAATCTGTCCATCAAACCTGACAAATGGCTTCCCTGCCAAGCTTTTCCTCATCATTTTCTTTTTGTTTGCCAAAAGTTTTAATCAAAGATTCAGGCACAGAGACAGGGACAATGAAGCATTATTTAATACTGGTAATTTAGAATGAATAATCTATTAAACTAATGAAGTTCAGTCTGAAAAATCTTTAGTTTGGTCCAAACCTGAAGTCCAACATGGTTACAAACTATTGCAGCTTTTGTTCAATTTGGGGCACAAACTGAAATTTGATTCTTAAATTTTTTTTATTCCTAGATATCATTTGAACTTTTTTTTTAATCATACCTTTTGCTTACATTTTAGAATTCCAAGAAAGGAAAAGTCTTAATGTAAATAACAAAATCATTAATATCTTTTTTGTCTCACAGCATTTTCTTAAATACATTTTTGATTTGAGGATTTTCTTTACTACGCATTAGAAACCTTTTATTCTCTGATGTATTCCTGAATTTAATGGTTTGAAATATCATTTGTTTCTTAAGAATCCCACCAGAAATTCACATTTTAACCATTTTATTTTTTTAGAATTCTTAATTAATTTGACAATTGCAGAAAAACGCCAATTTTAATTAACTTTTTATTAATTTTTTTCTTAAAAATGATAGTTTGAAAATAAAATTTCATTTTTTTTATTTTTATAAAAGTTGGTTCCCTTCCTGCATGTACCCTGAACAGTACACAGTGTTCAGCTGCATGAATAAACTGAAGGGAGGGGGGTTTCTACTCGCCACATGTAGCCACACTTGTGTGCATTTTTACAAGACTTGCTCCTTCCTTCCTTCCTCCAGTTTTCTCCTCCACATAGCAGCTTTTCCATGTTCTCTTCAAAGTTTTGAAAGTGACTTCAACTTCCCTCTTCTTCTTCAGAATTCCTCTGATTCCGTTAAATCTCTGGATCTTGGAAACCCAACATTTGTCCCGTTCGTAAGCAGCGAGATTTTGCTTTTGCCCTACATGTAAGAATAACTCCAGCTCAACAGGCTTAATAATTTATCGTCCAACTATGAAGGCCTACAATATTTATGTGCTGCTCTCTCTGATTGCTGCTACGGCTCAGTGCACTTAGCCACACAGCGGGCGCCGCCCCACCGGCCGCTTCAGCTTCTGCCATCAGAAAATCAATAAAGTGAATCAAAAACTGAACGCTTTAAACTTCTGTCATAATCTGAAGATGTTTGAGCAAAAAAAAAAAGAAAATTCATAAATGTTCTGAGAGATTTAATGGTGAAAATATTTGTTTTTATCGCCTTTTTGTGGTGAGTTTTCTGCAGAATCATAAAGAAATCTAAAAGTGGATGAATTTGTCTTTGGTTCAGTTGTAGTTCCAGTCCTCTTTTTTTCTCTCTGCACGGCTCAGTCCGGGGGGAGAGGTTGCTTTTAAAGCTGCCAGTCCAAACTGGTGATCTAATGTTGGCACGCTCTTTCACTTCTGGCTCAGAAAACTCGCTAAAACTCTCATCCGCTCCTGCCTTTGATTTCTCCAGGTCATTGCTTGGCTGGTAAACCGCCGTGTAAAGGCTTGTTTAGCTCTGGGCACATTTTTTAGGAGTCCTGCGCTCCTCCAGGAGATTTCCGAAACAACAAATCTCGGCTTTGTTTGATCAAATGTGTTTTTTTTCTTTTATGAAATGAGAATAAGCTCCTCCCCCTTTTGTTTGGTCTTAGGTCGTCCCCCCAGCTGAGGTTCCAGTGGTCTGGTTCACACATTTGTGCCCATTTGGCATCAGCTCAACAAAAAACAACACAAGTGTCAGGTTAAACTTCACTCTGCACTTTCCCTCAGGGTTTTTTTGCTCACAATATTCCAATGACGGCCTTGTTCTTCCAATAAGCCAGATCTGAACCCTCACTCCTCCAATCCGTGTGCCGATGAGTTCGTCGGGATTTGGTTCAGGAGTGTGTTAAGGTCCTGAAAACGGGTTAAAAAAAGGCCAAAACTGCATCCTTAACCTTTTAACACCTGAGATATCGCCATCGACTTTTTGATATCTGAGAGCTTTTTAATGGTTTTCACGACCATCATAAGTGCTGCTTTTCTCCACCTCAGAATCCACTGGAATTATATTGGTCCTCTAAACCATGGGTCTGCAACCTGAGTCTCCGGAGCCACATGAGGCTCTTTTATTAAAGAAAATCTTTTAAAAAAATGTTAAAAAGTGACAATAAAGTAAGAAGTGAGAAAGTAGCAAACTAACTCAAACTCATTTACAAACAGCTGAAGGTCAGTCCGCATCACAAGTCAAACTAAAACAATTTTGACACATTTTTGTCCGTCTTTTCCTCTACTAAAAAAAAGCACAAACAGCATTAAGCAAGAGAATCTGGCCACAGAGAAAAATATGGCGCTCGGAAATGAATGGCGGTAGTCCGTCCCCCTGCCGGAGCCGGCCACAAAAACCATCATTTGTATCCGAAATCGTTAGCTGAGGTCTGCGCCGCTTCAGCTGCTCAACGCCGAGTTGTTACTGTGACAACAGGCCGCACAACAAATCAAATAGTCAGCTTTTTTAACCAAAAAAATAACAAGAATAAAGTACTAAAGATCGGTTGGAGCTTCATTTCTTCTGTAAGTGACTGTTGTATAAGTGGTTAAAGCTCTGACTTTAATTAAATTAAATTATCAGGATGGTTGTACCACTTTTTCTACAATAAGTTAATTTGCACGTCAAAGATTCCCTCCAATTAATGAAAAAATATAAATGTTTTGGGTGTTTTAAACTGATGATGGAAGAGATATGGAGTATTTTTTTTTTTTTTTAAATCGTTGTGAATCAGGAACAGAAAAATAAAATGACCCTTTTAATAAGATTGTATTTGTGTAAATAAGCTAGGCGCCAACAACTTAGAGTTGAATTCTTTTGCTGCTCTACAGAAACTATGTCCCTGATTTTGGCTAATTACAGCATAATCAGAATAAAAAGATCACTGGGAAAGATTTGAAAACATGATGATCAGAGTGAAACTTTAATGAATATTGTCTATTATTTCTCTCTTTAGATTCAGCCAGAGGGGAAAGCTGAGCCTGAACCAGTAATTATTTTATTTTTAATATTTTTTTTACCTTTAATAAATGTTTCACTTTTAGTAAATGTTATTTGCATGTGCAGACGCATCCCGTCTTTGATCTGGAGTCTGAGGTGAAGGCAGAGAACCAGCCTGAGGAAGACTCTGCTGCTGCTGAGGAAGACGTCAGCGCACCGACTCCTGTGCAGGAAGCCGCTGCAGAACCAGTGGAGCCAGAACTTCCGAGCGATCAAGTCTCTGTGGAAGTAGAACCTGCTGCAGACGACCTGGTACCAGAACCTGCTGCTGGATGTGATGCAGAAGCTGCTGCGGAGATTTCAGATCGAAGCGCAGAGGAAGTCGCTCCCAGAGAGCAGGAAGAGCAGGAAGAACATGCAGCTGCGATTCCTGCTGCGCCGCTTTCACCTGAACAGGTGAGTTCTCTGCTGGTTTCATTTTTCTGCTTCAAAAACCCAAACTTTATGATGTTGTTTTGTTTGCTTTAGGATTCACTTGTTGAGATTGAGGAGATCCCAGTGGTGAGAATCTGTTATTTCAAGTCTTTAATGATTATTGCAACAACCAATTATAAAATATTTAATTGATTTTGTTGATCTCGACTGACTTTTTGTCATCAGGTTTTAGAGAAAACCTCAGAGGGAGAAGAAACTCCTGAAACTGAGAATGAGAAGGTAAACCAGAAGCTTCCATTCCTCAAAATATTAAGACTGAATTTAATTTGAACTTTTCTGAGGTTTGGAATATGTCGCTTCTATATAATATTTTCTTTGATTAGGCAGCCGATGGGTTGTTATCCTCGGATGTTGTAGACACAGAAACAAACCTGACAGTAGAGGCTGTTGCTTTCCAGCAGGTGAGAAAAATAAATTCACAATTCATCTCCAACATTTTTTTTGAGAAATCAAAACTAATTTTTTTAAATGCATTTTTTTGTTTGCTTCAGGAAACTCTGACGGACGGCGACACGTCGGGCGGTCAGACGGAGTCCGTGGTCCTCGCTGATCTGGATCCCTCAGAGAATCCTGCACCCTCTGTGAGCTGTGCAGTAAATGTCTTCTTTTATTTTATCAAACTGACTTATAATGCTTGTTTTTTTATTGTTTGTATTGCAGCAAAATACAGATCTAGCTTTATTTTTCTGAAATGAACAAAAAAACTGATTTCACTGAAAAAAGAGCTGAATACGGATAATTCTGCACTGTTAACAGTTGAAATTTGCAGCAACCAAATGAAAAGCTGTTTTTCCAAAGTGTAAATCAACGTTTTGATTTGATCCCAAGTAAATAGAAAGCTAATATTAAAAAAATATATCCCTACTTTTAAGAGGAGCATTTATTCATCTGTGAAAGGATGATTCTTTGTAGTTTTCCATTTGATTGCAACTTAAATTAATTATCCAACAATAGAACTTATGAGTGAATGTTGATATTTCTGATTTGTGATGTAAATTTTAATGTTGTGTTTAATTTATATCACGTTTCTGAGTTGGAACTAGCCAATAAAAACATCAGAAGAGAATATTTTAA
Organism: Oryzias melastigma; assembly: GCF_002922805.2. Classification (NCBI taxonomy): domain Eukaryota; kingdom Metazoa; phylum Chordata; class Actinopteri; order Beloniformes; family Adrianichthyidae; genus Oryzias; species Oryzias melastigma. Next base: position 4,911,745 of record NC_050520.1, read on the forward strand.
ATATTTTCATTTTCAGGTCCAGTAAAAAAAAATCCCCTTTGTTGCCCGAGAGAATTCTACTCATAATGAATTAAATATTCATATATATATGATATATATATATATATATATATATGTATATAAGTAAAAAATAAATGTGACAGTGTGGTCATTTGTCTAAAGCTGCAGTTAAATAAAGATGTTTTTCATCACAAAATTCTCCTAAATGGCAAAATAAAAAGTTTTTACGTTGATCCAAAATCCAGGCTTCAGATCTAATCCTTTGTTTGGATCATAAGAATGTTAAACATCCAGATTTTACTCAGGAAATGTCAAGCAGTTTGAGGCAAACTTTGACGACAGTTGAGACTGATTTGTCAGGACTGGAAACTCGTTGGTTAACTGTCAGGTTGAGGCTGAAATGCAGACGTTAGGTGTGGTTCGTTTTTCACACTCTGCTGGGTCTGAATCCTTTATTAAAGTGATTCTGCTGCTCACACACATTCACACGCTGGGCGATTTAAGCAATCTTGGTATCAAAACGTTCAACTTTTTAAAGACATTCCTGCTTGTACTTTTTGTATTGATATTTTTTGTTTTTAAGATTTTACACAATTTATACAAATTTTCAGACTCATTGAAAATAAATAGGACATTTTTCAAAAGCTTTAAAAAGCTTTTCAAACTTAGGTAGGAAATTTCCGTTTGTAGTTTTCATATAATATGCTTTTTTTAAAATTTTACACAAATTATGCAATTTTTTTATTTAAGACCCATAGAAATGAGAAAGTCTTCAAAAACTTTGTGCACTTTAAAACCAATACAGTGTATCAGCGCATTCAGGATATTCAGGCTTGTAGTTTTGGTATTCATAAATTTAACTGTTTTTGAAAATTTTCCCAAGTTTTGCAATTTTTATTTTCAAGAAATCTTTCAAATTGTTAATGCACATTTGAAACGTAGCATGTTCATTCAGCATGTTCATGAAATTAATGCTTGTACTTATAGCACTCATACATTTTTATGTTTTTTTTTTATTGTATGCAGTTTTTGACATCTTTATGGAAATTCTTTAAATTCTTTGTGCATCTTCAAAATGCATCCCTGCTTGTACTTTTACACATTTTAAAATTCTATGCAGTTTATGCGATTTTACAGGAAATTCTTCAGTTTTTATCTCTGATCTTCTACCTTTGGGTCCCTTCTCCTCCTCCTCCTCACAGGATTCAGCTGCGGAGCAGAAGCATGCGGCTGCGCAGTCGGACAATCCTAAAGCAGAAAGCTGCGACTTGCCGTGTCAGATGCAGCTCCCTGTGGAGTCGGTGCCACTCAGTACCGAGGTGAACACATCCACTTTTAACGTTTCATAGATGCTGGATTGATTTTTAAAGTTCCTCTGATTTGATGTTTAGGAGATCTCAGTGGAAACAGCTCTGAATGGACACATTGTTCCAGAAGTTTCTATTGAGGGTTAGAAGCACTTCACACAACCCAGAAGACCTTTTTTTCTGCGTGAGTTTTCCACTACCCTCTTCAGTTTTCAGCGACTGTTCGTGGCGCTCATAAAACCTCTGGGTCTCTTGTCCCTTCCAGGTTCCTCTCCGGCCGTTCGGAGGCTTTACGAGGAGTCAGCCGGCCGACCTTTTTCAATTTTTTAAGGCTTAGGACAGAGCAGCCAGGAAATCGAAGGACCATCCACGCTTTGAAGTGCCTTTCCTGTCCTGCATTCTGTGAAAACAGCAATCCAGATGTTGAGATGTAGAAAGAGGGAAAAAAAGAGACTATTAGAAACAGACATTTATGGATGAATTTGTTTTTTAAATCTGTGCTTTTGCCCCACAAACCAAATTTTATCTGTGTCAGCAGTTGGAGCATTTGTGGATTGTTTTTATTGTGTTACATCTGCCTCAACACTGCATACACTTAAAGACCCACTCCTAACATCTTTTGAATTATTGATAAAGCTTTTTGAATTAGGAATATTCCGTTTTTAAATATTTTTTATTTTATTTTTATTTTTGCTAGGACATAGTTTCTGCAGAGTGCCAGGAGTCTCCTTACATCCCCAGCCTAACAATACTGGTGCAACAAAAATATTGGAGCTATCCAGTCGTACAATTTTGATCCAGATTCCAGCTCAGATGATTAAAAAAAAAGATGTTTATGGATCCATTAGAAAGGGGCGGAGCTTGTGGCCCACCCAGTGTATTTTCTACATCACAAACACAATCTTTTTCAAACTCCATTTGTTTCTGATTCGCAATTATTTCAATAAAATTTACTCAGAAATGTTATTCTAGGCCTAATCTCCTGATATATGTCCCTCATCATCAAAAAATATGCCAGAAAAACTCCAAACATTTTTATAGGAGTGGGTCTTTAACGCATGTGAGTAACCGTTTGTGTTCTCGTAAAGGAGCGTCAAACTGTTGTTGTTTTACTGTATGTCTCAGATTCACTTATGAGTCCATTTTTTTAAGAAAAGATCTTCACTAACTTCCCTCATTCTGTCCTCCAGCTCTCAGTGAGGCGAGCGTGAAGCTAAAAGCAGCAATAGCTCAAAGGACGTTTCTGTTTTCCATCTTTTCCTTTTTTAAGTTCTTTTTTTGTAAAGACAAAAGTTGAAAGCTTTGTGCTGTTGAGGGTGTGAGATAAGCTGCTCTGACCGCTGAAATAAAGCTGTAACTCGTCACAATAAAGCTCTTCTACTTGCTGAGTTTTATTTTATTAAGTGAGGAATAAGCCTGAAGACACAAGAAAGTCAGTGTTTATTTTCTTTGATTTTTGTAACTTTTAAACCGTTAACACGATAATTCCAGTAGATTGGAATTATCGTGTTAAAGGTTGAAAAGTTACAGTATATTTGGAGTTTTTTTTATTTCAAATTGTTCTAGAAAATCCATAAAAATATCTGTAGTAAAAACTAGTTCTTTAGTTGAACTGAAAATGATCCAAAACACAAAAGTTTGAAATAAATACTTTAATCTTAGTAGCATTTCTTGAAAGTTTTCCCCATAAAATCACTCATATTTTCTCAGAGGATTTTTTACTTTTTATTTTTTACAAAATAAGGCATCCCTACTGCCTTTTGTTCTTGTTTATTTATCCATAATTCTCCTTAAATCCCGTTAGTTATTTAATTTCACTAATTCACCACTAGGTGGCTCCTCCTCTGCACTTCAATGTAAAACTGTTTAACAGAAATAAACTTTTTTAAACTCTTTTGTGGGTAAATTTTAAAGAAAAGACAATTGTTCTGCTGTTTATAATTATATTATTGAATCAAATCTACACTCAAACAAATTTGTTGATTGACGGGCCAACCTCAGCTCAGGTAGGGAGATTGTGCATCTCATTTTATGGATTCTAAAGCTTTTACAGATGATTGAGTGGTAAAAATGTTAAAAAAGTGAAAATCTAGAGCTTTTAAGGGGAAATAAATGTGAAGAATGAAGCTCTAATAAAGGTTTAGTAGATACAAAAAAAATGTTCCTGATGTTTTTACTAAATTTGTCATCGATGTGGATTAATTTAGTAAATTTGTTCTTCACAGAGATGGTTTGAACCTTCTCAGGTGCCATCATGTAAAAGTCAGAGAAAAAAACAAACCCATTTTGATGTTAAATTTGTTACCCAACCCACAACTTTAGTCAAAACTGAGCATAAAAGACAATCTAACCCTAAAATAATGACAGGAAACCAAAACAAAAAACTCAGATCAAAAGAATTTTTAATATCTTTTTGCATCAAAATGTACATTCATATTAATATGATTTTTAACTTAGTAAACACTGTTGAGTGGTTTTATTTTTTTATATCCTTCCCCTTCAGCTTGTAACTCTGGTTTTCTGGCCCCCGGAGCTGGAATTTGTCATCTTTGTCTCAAAAAGGAAAAAAAAAAAAAAAAACAGTAAGACTGAACCAAATCAAACAGTACAACAAAGCGGTGACAGACGGGGAATATACTCTAGAGAAAACGAACATTCACACAGTTCAGCCTGCAAGCTGGATGTCCAAACCTCAGACTGGAGTCTGAAGGAAGAAGCCACTTGATGGAATTCATATTTACAATAAACTGATGATCATCCGAAAAAACAGAAACAACCCAAAACATAAAAACCAGGAACAACCACATGATATTACTAATGTCATGGAGGAAAGTCGGTCTCAGAGGTGGGTGGAGCTTAAAGTTTTGAGAGCGATGAGCTGCATCTGCAGGCCAGTGGAGAAGGTTTCTGCTACAGTAAAAAGAGCACTTCAGTAAGAGCACGACCCTGAACCCCGCTCCTCCCAGACGTCCCTCATGAGAGCGTGCAGGAGTTGTAATCAAAAGGGCACTTCAAGAACAACAGACTGCCCACCCGGACTCACAGACAGACAGAGGGAACGGAGGTTTGTGTTTTTATTTTCTCAGTCTCGTCGGAGTTTGTGCAGCAGTGACTCTGAAGGGAGAAGCAGCAACGTTAGTGTCAGCAGGTACCCAACCAAGCAGTGACCCACAGAAACGCAGCAGCACTTTGAAATATGTTCACAATGTCTTTTTTTTTTGCCATTCATTTGCTGTGGTTGGAATGTAAAAAAACAAAAAGGTTTTTAATGATTTCCCTTTTGGAGGATTTTTTGGGAACCTTCATGGCAGCTGTTGTGTTCCTCAGTGAGCTACAGGCTTCTTTTTGTTTAAATATAAAGATCTAATAATCATTTTAGGTTTTTTTTCCATTCTCAGTGTGATTGTCACCAGTTCTTTCCACGGTGATTTCAGGTAGGAGGTTTGCAAAGATCTTGATGAGAGAATGTTTTGATGCAGCCAAACGTCAGGCAGGAAGTCTTGTTTTTTCTTTTTGATGGTTGCAGAAGAAGCTGAACGAGGAGGAGGAGGAGGAGGAGGGAATGGCAGCGAAGACGCCTCTCAGAGGGTCTGAGGCCCAATGTGGGCTTAGTCCAGTCCAGCCTGCTGAAGTTCAACTCTGGGTTCAAATCCAGCCCGGCGTGGTCTGGGTTTGTGCTGCGGACCAGGCCAGCCGTTCAGAAGAGTGCTTTGGAGCCCTGGTTCTCAAACTCCGACCAGGCGTCGTTCAGTTCCATGAAGATCATCTTGGCGTACTGCTCGTACGGCTGCCCCGTCGCCTGCGCAGACACAGATGGGACATTCTGAACAAACGCCGACATGGAACGGCGAATCGCTCCAAACTGTTAGGAAACGCTACCTTATCTGGGTGGACCACCAGCGCCGCCTTCCTGTAATACTTCTTCACCTGGTCCGGGGTCACGAGGTCAGCCATGCTGACGGGCCTCCAGCGAGTTTCCCCCTCCCACAGCACCGTGTGGAGCGTCGACAGCAGGGCCCGAATGTTACGCTCCTTCCCCTCAATCCAGTCCAGGATCTACAGAGGACAAACGTTTGGAACACGCTCGGAAGATAAAACTTCCTCTAAAATGTCCAGCAGTCTACCTGTAATTTGAGGGGATCCATGTCTTTCGTCAGCTCCTGTCTCCTCATCTCAGCGATGGTCTTTGGTCCCTTCTTATCAGACTTGAAAGCAAAGCCTTGGTTGGACACCAGGTCCTCAAAATCACTGGCTTTCACCTTTGGTTTGGGGCCTGCAGTAAACGAGAACGGAGCGTTACAACATCAAAGTGATTCTTAATGGCTGGCGTCGCAGTGGTCGCAGCACGGCCATCAGAGCGGAATACTGAAGACGTCATATGCGACTGGAATTTTACAGCCGATCAATCACGTCCAAATCGCGTCATTTAACTTTGATATATTTCAGTGATAGTACACAACTACATTAGAAACTGTCCAGAAAAAAGTATTTTTTACACTAAAAATGATGAAAAAAATCACTGAAGAAGTTATTGGAATGACCGAACTTCACACACAGACTCAGAGAGTGGATAACTAGAGAGAAAATAGAAGTTACTGGAAAGATATGTCCAGAATGCAATTCGCCTCTTTTTGAATTTAATTTGCCTTTGTATTGTAGTCATGTGCCTGTGCAGACGCAGCAAGTGTGTGAGCAGGATGTTCTTCAGGTTAAAAATAAACAAAAACGATGACGTCGCTTGAAAAGTCTGAACACCCCTCAGAAGTTCATCAGAGTTCAGCTGAAATTAGCATGAACTAGGCCATGGAACGATCATTCGCTGTAAAGAATAAACCGGCCTTAAGGCAGCGTGGAAACTGAAACTGAGATCGACTGAAGGTATATTCACACCGGGCACCATTCGGGCGGTAGAGGCGTCAAGTTTTAAGGTTAAGTCCATGTACAGACGCTCAGGGTCGTTTTCCTGTTGTAAAGTTTTCATTGACTAGATCAAAGGATAGAAATAAACATTTATTATGGCCACTCGATGCAACAATTTTCGTCCTGAACTTTGATCAATTTTCTTAACCTGCTGAGGCTGCAGGGTTGCTGGAGACTGTCCCGGTTACTGTTGAGCAACGATGGGATACACCCCGGACAGGTTGCCAGCCCATCACAAAGCGTCCCATGGAGCTGGAGCGAACAGCCCGCTATGCTAGTCAGCCGTGTGGGAGTTGGGTACCCAGCAGACAGAGAGCTGCTGCGATAATGCTTTTCTTATTTCCAATCAAGGCAATAATAAAAAGATCCCTTAGTTTATTTTAATTTCCCGATCTCTGGTTATTGCTGAAACTGGGCCACAGACAGATGAAAGAAACCTTTAAAACGGCCACAATCAGGGCGCAGCTCTATCTGGTGAACCCAGACACGCCGACATGCTTGCCAGTGTTGTGCCAAGGTGTGTTCCCCTGTCAGAATGTGTTTCCCCGGCCTCAGGCATCTCCGATTTGCCTTGTAACACTCACATTTTGTCCAAAAAAGTGTGAAAAGAAGGTGGATGATCATGATATACTTTATTCTGGGGCTTTTGAGAGTTTATTGTCATATTTGCATTTTTTCTCCCACGTTCTATGAAAAACGACAACAGATTTTTGGGTAAAAAATAAATAAACAATCTCTGTTAGGCAAATTGAGGATAAGAAACACAATTTCTTAAAGTGACTCTGTTACACAACAACAGACAATAATTAAATACTTATTTGTACTGAAATTATTGGGAGGAAAACAGATTCTGTCAGGCTGGATCAGTAGCGGCCTGACAGAATCTGTGCCCCCTATAGTTTAAAATAAAATTTGAGGGTGAAAAAATACAAATATGACAATACATTCACAAAAGCCCCAGAATAAAGTATGTTGTAATCATCCACCTTGTTTTTGGCACAAAATATGACCGTTAAGAAATAAATCTACAGTGGGGAAACACATTCTGGCAGGGGGAAGGTACCTGGGCACAACACCTCGGTAGAGCTCTCCAAAACATATAGACCCAAGCGACTCTCTCAACATCATTCATCTTTTCCATGATGTGGTCAACAAATCTCGTCTGGTGTGAATGCAGCATTAGTCTTTTCACCAGCTCCTCTTACCGAACCCAGGCCCTCGAACGCCCCTCTCCTCCCTTCCACCGATGACACTAGAGAAGTTCAGGTTGTAGTTGGGTTTGGTGGGTTGCGATGCTGCAGACGGAGCCGCTCCTCGCGGTGCGGATCCAGACGCAGCCATCCAGGGTTTATTCTGTGCCGCCATGGGTTTGTCCGACTGCCAGGGTTGAGTCTGAGGCTTTGAGGAAGGCTTTGTGCTAAAGGAAGGCCCGGAAAAATGACCACTGGAAGAACCTGGAACAGAACGACAGGACGATGAAGTCTAAATTCAAATGCTGTTATCGTTTTTGAGCTCTGAAGCTTTCAAACCTGGTAAATTGGAGCTCAGATTTCCGAGGTCGGCAAACGGATCAAAAGTCTGCGATTTGGCTTTTGACATTGAAGACATACCCGAAGCTGTGAGGCAGAAAGATGGAGATGTAACAGAGTACAGAAGTCCCCCCTCCACTGAGACCTACAGGAGCTTGTCCTCACCTGTGTTGGTAAAAGTCAGTTTGTTAGAGGTCGTGCTCTTTCCGGCGGTGCCCCCAGCCGTCCAGCTGTCCCACCCCCCCAGCAGGTCAGGCTGGCTGGCCGATGACGTCATCTTAGGGACATCCTTCACCACCTTATCTGCTAAAATACACAACATCAGGGTGTAAGATTTTCCTGTAAAAACGAGAAGGAGCGGTGGCGTCGGAGAGGAAGTGAAGCATAAGGATGAGAGATTCACTGAGGTTAAAGAGGCTGCTGTTGGAAGCAGGGGTTGGATTGCTGGGAGCTGAGCTGAACCCACTGGTCGCTGAACTGTCGGAGCCCAACAGGTCTCCAAACAGGTCCGTTCCAGACGTTTGTCGAGATGAGCTGACGCTGGAGCCGACGCCGGAGCCGGTGCCCATCCCAAATGGGTCGAAGAGGTCGCCCACAGCTGCAGTAAAGAAAATAAAATATAATAATAAACGTAAAAGACTTCTGAGATATCACGATGAAAAAAAGTTTGTTAATATTTACGTTTTGAGTCTGGAGTGGCTTCACTCGTCGGGCCGCTGAAGAACAAATCCTCCTGCACCGCACCTGTTTGACCTGCAGGAGGCGCAAACAGGTCGTTCAGGAGGTCGCTGTTGCTGGAGGCAGCCTTCATTCCTCCCTGCTCTGCTTGATGAGGAGCAGACGAGGAGGCTGCAGACGCAGATGGAGGTTCAGCGTCAGAGTTCAACCCGAGGAGGTCAGCGGTGTCACCGGCAGGAGGTTCTTGTGGGGTCTGGAGGAGGTGCACACAACCCAACAAAAATTATTAAAGCTTAAATTCTGTTTTGAAAGACTTTTAAAGGGTATCACTGCACGATCAAATAAAAGTCACCTGGAAGTCTGCATCAAACAGGTGTTCGCTTTGGTCACGTGACAGGGGTTCAGCACTGGGGGCCGAGTAGGAGTACGACTCCCCCTCAGACTGATCGCTCATGTCCTCCTGCTCGTTCAGGGATCCTCTTCTTTGGCTGTCTGAAGCATCCTGAGCGCCGCGGGAATCTGCAGACACAGATGAATATTTTATCAACTAGAAATAAAATACTAGAAATACTAGAAGATCTGATGATTTTAAAAACTGTTTTAAGAATAACTCAAATAAAAATAATGTTTTTTCTAATGGTGGAGGAAATTGCATTTCTGAGTATTTCTTTAATCAAATTGCTGTGAATCAACTGCAAAAATGAAAACAAGAAACATATTCCTGGGCGATGTTTCATGGATAAAAAACTATGAAAGAACCCTCAGAACTCACCCTCCCAGTCCAGAGTTTGAAAGAAGTTGGCAGCATTGCTGTCGCTGCTCACAGGAGATTCTGGTTCTGTGGCGCTGGCGTCGTCCGGAGTCTGAGCTGGCTGTGGGGACTCCGAGTCATAAAAAGCGGAGGAACCCGGCTGCCGCGGAAGCTCAGGTTTTCCTGTAGTGATCGAGATATAGAAATAAGACACAAATTAAACATCTAAATCTCATTTGAGTTAAAAACTAAATGACAAGATGACAGAAAAGGCACCGACCAAATTTGCTGAGTATTTCCTGCTGCTCGTCCCGAGAGGAGAAGAGGATCTTTGGGTTGAGGCCCTTGGTTTGAAACCCCTCCCACGGCGGCGTCTTGGTGCTGGGTCGGTCTCTGGGTTCCACGTCGATGTCCAAGTTGACTTGGAACAAGTCTGGGTACTTCTCCTGAATGTCACAGGCGTCCAAGTCGTACCTGAGAAGAGAACGTATAAAAACAGACCGATCTAGAGAACAATGGACACATTATAATAATTTAATAATAATAAAAATAATTTTCACACATGGCGCCATCTTAAATGTACAACCACAACCAAATTTTCCATGACATTTGACCTCAGCTCAAGCTGAATGAAATTATAAGACATTAATATATTCGAAATGAAGGCATTGTTAACAAAAAAAGTTCAGTTGCCAAGGAAATTTAAAAACGTACTTTTGCCGATTTTTCTAAAACTTACATAGACTTGTTTGTCTGCCCACGGCAACCAAAAAATAAAATGGTTGCTATGGAGAAAAAGCCAACAGAAAGCTGCCCCTTTGAAAAAATTTTTTTTTTTTTTTCTTTAATGAGTTTGTCACATGCAGCTCTGACCAGGCTGGGAGGGGCAGAAGGGGAGAGTGAGGGGCGTGTCCCCCAGTGAGTGAGGGCAGGGGGGGGTAGAGCCATACAATGTCTCTTGAGGCTTTAATTTAATATTATAGCTGTGATTTAAAAGTAGTGTGTCTGAGCGAGGATGAAACGATTGTTTTAACTCAAAGCTTTAGCACATACTTTGCAAACTTGACGGTGGTCGCGTTTCTTGGAACAAATCCTGTGTGGAACTGGATCTGAAACATTTTCATGGATGCCATCTGAAACACAAAAACATAATAGATTTAAAAATCTTTATCCCCAGATACTGAATTTGAGGAAAAACACATCCAAATGTTCGTTTCCATGAGACGAACATCTTCAGACCTTCGCCTGCAGGCGTCCTCCCAGCGTGGACCTGGCGTGATATATCACCACCAGCACATCTCCCTGAACTGGAACATTGAGGGGGATCTCTGCTTTACCGTCTTCCATCTTAAAGTCCCTGCAGGGAAAGAAAAGAGGAAGAAGTCTTTAATCTGCACACTAAAGGAGTTCTCTAAAGCGGGATGCAGACGTACTTCATGCGGTCGTACTCCTGCGATGTGCTGAGGACTCGCTCGTCCCCGACGTAGACCTCACAGAACGGCCTGCACCCGTTGCGCTGCTTGTTGAACAGCGGCACGGGCGTCATGACGATGGAGCGGATGGTCACGGGTTTGCTGTGGGGGACGATGGGCTCCTCTGCCATCATGTCGCACATGTACTCGATGTACCTGAAGGGAACAAGCAAGACTGAACTCACGACTAAAAGTTTGGTGTAAAACAACAAAACCCACAGCAGCCCCAGAGTCCGTTCATACCTCTTGTGTGAGGGTGCGATGCCAGGTGGGCAGCGTTTCATGGAGAACATGTAGACAGCAGCTTCAGCCGTGGTGAAAAGGCGGCAGAAACACAGGAAGGAGCAAACCGCCACGGCTGAAGCAGCTCTGCCATCCTGCAGGAAGAAAAGGAGACGTTTCAAAACTCACGGTTCATGCTTTGGTCTCAACATCGAAAGATTGAGTGATTGGTTTTATTTCAAGCATAAATTGTGAGAAATACAGGGCAAAACACACAAATATTTCAAACTCAAGTAAATGTATTGATTAGAAAATAGAAAACAGACAAAAAGGAAACACACTTATGTCACATTTGGTTCATTAATTTTTGTAATTATTAACTAAAGTCAATAGAGTTTGATTGATTGCTTGAAAAAGTGTGGGAAGAAGCGAACTTATATAATCCCACCCCTACTTAGTTACTTCATTTACAGTTTTGAAAAGTTATGTGATCCGGTTCTGATCAGATCAAATGCAAGTTTTTTTTTTATTCCCAATAGCAAAGTGAAGTGCTTGTTGATTATGGATTAATCTCATAAAAATTATTTCATTATTTCAGTAAACAGTAACAATCATACATCATGTAACAGATATATAAGACTCATTGATTATCATCTAAATACAATTTCATATTAATGCAGAAAAACAATCATTACACATTGAAAATCAAGTTTTCCAGTAACAAATAAGAATGCTTATTGATTATTCTCTGAAAGAATTCCTACATGTTTTCGTTAAACATGCAGAGGACGCGCAGACTCACCAAACAGTGCACTATACAGATGTTCCTCTGGTCCATTTTCAGCCACTGGTGCATGCTCTTGCAAACGTTGTAAAGACTGCGGAGATTGGGGGCGCGCCGGACCTGCCAGTTACACTCTGAGACCTGCAGGGAGAACCGAAGGCACTCAGAAATGATGACCAGAAATTTGAAATGAACAAATTTGGAGAAAGTTTATGGATGACTGCTTCTGAGTCTGCTACAAGAACTACATTGTAAGGAGGAAACTTACAAAAATACCTTCTCATATTCATAAATATTTTACTTATTCAGAGTAGGAGGTTGACACATAAAGAAAAATAAGTAAAAAATCCAAGAAAATGGCAGAAAATGAGGAAAAATTCAACTATAATGGCCTAAAATTTCAGCAAACTTTTAAAGACATTGACTAAAAATTTAATTATATACATATGATGTTGTCTAACAATGCAAAAACACATTAACCTCATCCTGCTGTAAAAGAAAAAAAACAAATCTGACTTTAGTGGCTAAACTGACACACAAACGCACCCTGTTGTGAAAGCGGGAAGGCCTGTAGGATCGTTTGGAGAGGTTGTACACAGCATAGTGTCCGGCGTGACGGGAATCCAGGAACAGACGCACATCCTCGATGTTGTTCTTTATCGCTGACTCCACCCCTTCAGCTGGAAAAGACATGACTGACACAAAGAAAGCACACGTCAACATGGAACTCTGAAAAAGAGCTTAAAATATACTCCTTAAAGGATTTCTAAAATACATACCTGCTATTCTGGAGGTGATGTAGGAAATATCCAGATCCCCTTTAGCGTAGCTGTGGAGGAGATTACACATCGAGGTTGTAAATATAGAAAATGTTGGAGTTGGCCACATAAATAAGCTATTGGTATAAAAGGATACACACTAAATAACTAATAATACATCTAACTACAAACCTAACAAGTCAATACAAACTATTTTAAGACTGTTTTCAACAAATTAAATTAAAAATCTCTTTATTCCAATGATTTCTTCATAAATCTGCCAGATCACTTCCCACTGACGGCTGCTTTGAGATGTTAGAAAATCTTCTACAATTAGCTTTCCTGGATTTTAGAGCAAATACATGGTAAGAAAACAAAACAGAATTTAATTTATAATTAATGACATTTAGTACAGAAAGCACAAGAGTGAAGCTGATTACTGAAACTTTGGTCTGTTCAGAGACAAACAAGTGATGCTGGTTAAGACGCATGTAGCTGCGATGGTTACTCAAGCACAGGAGCCACACTGAACGTTAACATTATTATTAAAAGATTTTCATTCAAACATTCATCCTGATGCTTTAAACCGACTCCGAAGACAAAAGAGAATTCAAACTCTTTGCCTTTAAAGCAGAAAATATACAAATGGACAGTTGTGTGGAAAAATAAATTAAACAAATCTAGTTCTTACAGTTTTTATATTCGGTTAATATAACTTTTTGTTAAATATTATCCTAATATATATATATATATATATACACTGAAAACAAAACAAAATTAAATTACATAACATGAGAAATTGCACTTCACAATTCTTCTATTAGCTAAATAAAAGTAATTTTCATGAGTTTTAGGGTGCAGGAAAGCATCTATCTGGAGGGATTTCTAATCTAATTTCTTCAAATCATCTACAGGTTGATCTTTAAAATTCTACCAGTCGTGCGTTCTGCATTAAATACTTGCACATCTTTAGTTTTTTTCCCGTAAAGACGAGTTTTTCATGTTGTGGACCCATCTTAAACTCTCACACATTTTCTCTCCTTCGTCTCAACACTCTTTAACTCGGCATGTTTGACAAACGGCGTTCACACCATGCAGACATTCACTCAGACCTGAATGATCATGTGAGGTTAGGATCAGCCAGCTCTAATGACGGACACGGCACAGCAAACGGCTCAGCACATGGATTTCTTCTAGATCAAAACACTCACTAGAGAGCACACAAAGGAATTTTGTGACTCGACCCGCATTTACCTTGGGTTGCTAGGAGATGGACACACAGTGGGACCATGAAAGATTGGGACAGAAAACAAAAAATAATAATGTGAACAAAGAGATGGAACAAACGGGCGACGGATGAAGGAGAAGAAACATCAGGCTTCACGAGACGGTCTTTGATTAAGTCATAGTCACATGCTGCAGGTTTTTGGGTTGTCTGGGCCCATAGAGGGTCGAAGAGAGGAGGCGGTATCTTAAGGGTCATGAAAACGTAATGTATGATTGTCATGCGTGTGGTAAGTGCAGGACTGCTACAAGTTTCTTCAAGTTACATTTCAGACTTATATGAACATGCATATCAAAAATTAAGTCCAAAATCCCATTTTATGATCAAAACTGTAGCGTGATGCTTTGGCGTGCTTTTTCCTTCTTTTGTTTTAAATCTGTGGTCGGCATTTTGCATGTTGGTGCATGTCCACTATTTATTTCATTATTTGATCAAAATAATCATGGTTAAACAATTACATTTTAGACTAGAAATGTGAAACGAGACGTTTCAAGTAGGGCCATGATGATAGCTGCAACGATTAGTCGACGACTTATGACTCAGTGAGAACAAAACCTTAAATTTTGTGAAAAATAATTCCTTTGTTAGAGATGCCAACCTGTTTGAATTTAATCTTGCTTAAATACTAGAAACAAAGGAAGGAAAGAAGCTGCATGATTTATTAAAGGTTTAATGAACTATTATTTTAATATTCTTTAACTTTGGTTGGTTTAAAGCTAATGATGGTTAAGATGTGTGTTTTACGTCTGGCTTACAGCACGACCCGATTAGTCGACCAATAAAAAAACCCCCAAATAAATAAAAATGAATCTTTGGTTAGTCGACTATTACAATTTTTATTTGTGGTAGCACTAGTTTCAAACAGCACAATATTTAAGGCTTAGATAACAAAATAACAAACTTTTTTTTAGGCTTTTTAAGGTATTATTTCCAAATTAATACATTTAATACTGTTATAACTTTATTTTAAGACCCTGCGGTAACCCTAAGACTATATAGTTTAGTATTTGTAAGGCTAATTTAAGATTCATGCACTTATGATGTACAGGTGATGCTGTCCTTAAACCACCTCTAGTCATCAACAACATTTGAGTTTTGGTCATTTACTGCTGCATTACAGCGTGCACATGTGATACATACATAGGATGTCCAGACAAACTACTGACTATCTAATGTCCTAAATTCTACCAGTTGCCCAGTCTGCAGGATTTAGGGGGTTGAAAGATAGAAAAATCTGTACGACACACCTGTGCATCACCTACTTTACCCTTGAATAAGTGGTCACTACAACCTGTCTCTCGTAGATGCCCACAGGAAAAAAAAAATATGCATGAGCATTTCCCCTCTTCTGGCTCACCGAGTAACCTCGATATTTTGTGTGTGCCCAGGTTGGCCGCAGACGGCCCACATCCACCCGTAAGGACAGCTGTGACCAGAGCTTTAGCTACAGTCTGAGGTTCCACCTGTCTGCAGGTCAACAATCACTGCCAAGGTCACCTGATGTCTCTGATCAGGCTAGATTACTGCTGTAATCCACTGCAGTGGAGGTAAACTGCAGCTCAGTTAGAAGATCATAAGAAACAGTCCTTCAGAGCGGACCGTCAGAACCGCAGGATTTCACTGCAGAAGAGCCAGGAGGGGAGGTGGCAATCGCAAAGTGACGGTATACTTCACGACAATGTAACTTCATTAATATTAATAATACGACCTACACCAGTGAAACATCAAACTCTGGTAACATCCTCTGCCAATTATTGTTATGAATACTATGTAAAAAGGAAGGCTCGGTGTGTGGGAATCACCTGCAGCAATAAATCCATATATAAACTATGTTAACTGACTTCTGGTAACTTTTTTTTTTAGGTAGTTGCTGTCTTATCTATTTGCAAAGTAACAATCCACATACATCTTTTCTCATGTTGTACACCGCCGGACTACTTTTAGGGCTCCAGTGACTAAAATGAGATCCGTCGTCTTCAAAACCAAAGATTTTTCAGAGTAAAAGGTCTTTCAGACGTAGTAATTTTTGCCCTCGACTAAACTTTACAGCTCAAGTGAACAAAAGTGTAGCTGAGAGAATCCAATAAAATAAGACTCAAAAGGAAAAATAAAGGGTGTAAATTATTTTGCAGACTGGTACCGGTCCACGGCCCGGTGGTTGGGGATCACTGCTTCAGAGAACAAACATGGAGCATTGACGGATTATAAATGGTGGTGGAGATAATAACATAACCATCTTTAGTAATCAATGCTGAGCATAAAAATATTCAAAATTTTAAGAACTCAGATCCATCCTTTGTTGAGGGAGAAGAAGGTTCTAAATATCAAACAGAAAGTGCATAAAACTAAAACTGTATCCTGTGATTTTGGTTGTAGAAGACAAACATCTCACCTGGCTACTGACTGGATGACCTTGGAGGACGTGTCCTTTATGTTGGTCAGGAAACGCTCCGTCCCCCCCCTCAGGATATCCAACAGACCGCTGCCCGCCTGATCAGGATCATACACACCTGGGCAGACAGACAAAAACCCCAAATGTTGACAAACTCTGAACTAAAGAGTGAGGGAGGACATTTGAGCAGGTGAACGGTTACAAACAAACCAGCCCGGACACAAAACGGTGCGTCGGAGCAGCTTCAAGTAACCTAAAGGCTGCAGGACCCGGAGCTCAAAGCTGAGTCACAACAACTCGCACTTAAAGCCGATCATCCCGAGTAACGGTAAACAAACTCTGCTTTCTGACAGATGGTTGACTGCAAGTGCAGAAATCCTCTTATGGAGAACGCAGCTGTGAGTGTGTGATCACACCTACAGACGGCGATGTTAAGATCATTATAGAAATCAACCTCAAATATACGTTAATAACAAATTTAAAGTTTCGCTTGCAAATATATATTTTTTTAAATTGTGCTTTTATCCCTGCTAATAAATACAATTTATTACGATTACTTTTTGAATAATTCAAACTTCTTTGTGTTGATTTTGTGTTTCATTGTGTGCATTCATCATTTTTTGTTAAATATTAAGTTGGAAATGTGTTGTTATTCTGTAAAGCACTCTGTTAAAAAAGTCCTTTATAAATAAAGCTTGATTTGAATTAAAATGAATCTTAAAAACAGATTGTGATTGTGTTGAGCTTTAGCACTTTACTGATTTAAATGTTAGAAAACAAAAAAAAGTTAAACATTTATACCGCTGTTACACATTAGATCCTGGTTACCGTGGTAACCCGAATGCATCCGGACCTCACGCTTCTAGGATTCGGGTCACTGAGCTACAACCTTTGTAACACTGACTGTTGGTTACGGTGGCTCAGTCACCTCAAAGCCTTCTGGGTGTTCAAGAGATGATGAGCTTATTGCTTTTCAGGTGTTACTATGTTGTACATTTCCAGCTGAAACAAGATAAATTAAATTAAAAATGGCTAAATTATACAATAAAAATCTATTTTATTGACTTTAAGCATCAATTTTAGAAAAGTTTAGGAACTCTAAATATACCTTTGGGTCTTGGAGAATGAAACTGTGTCATATTCAGTCACAATTTAACCCTCAAACCGGCTCTTACCTGCGTTGTTTTGGACGTTGTGGATGTGAGTGGACGGCTGCGCTCCGTTGTTGCCGAAGCCTCCGTTCTGCTCCAGGAGCTGCAGACATTCGTACCCATCATACACCGGACGCCAACAGTAGTACGTGGTCAACATTGTAACCCGGACAAAATATCAATCCCGGCGCGACTGAAAAAGTTGGCAAGCGAGATTTTGAGAAATTGCGTTTTAATAATCCAAAACTTTTTCCTGTTTTCAGTTCCAGCCAGAGGGAATAAAATGTAATGAAAAATCTGTCTGTAATCCCTGAATTTTTCTTTTCTTCTCAGCAGAGCATCCGAGTGAAAAACCTCTCTTCCATCTCTGCTTCCTTTCTTCACGCTTTCTTTTCTCTCCCCGCTACATCACAGTCTGCCTCTCCATATGTCTGCAGAGCGCCAGCTGAGAGCAGGCAAGAGGAGGAGGAGGACTGTAATCTTCTTAAATCCAGAAGGAAACTCCTTCTTAGCCCTAATCAGATGAGCAAACACCAAACCCAGTGCACACTTACTGTCTTTATAGTTTTTCAGCTCATGTTTGCACACATTCAAATGAAATGTATGGCTTTGTTTCTTTAATATACGTTTTTCTGTGAACTAAAAGATAAAAAAATAACTGAGTAATAATTGCAGCCCCAAAACACTGATAAGTGAATGTAAAGTCAGAGAAAAGCCCTGAGATTTGACGGCGTCTTACATCAGTTTTACCTCAGTCATCAGTGAGGATTTTAGGATAAGTTCAGGGGATGTGGTGAGAATTCAAGAGAAATCCTGAATGTACTCCGAAAATCAACACTAAGGCGTTGTTGATGTGTGTTAGCTGGGAAAAGAGGAGCCAGGAGAAGAGAATACAGCCTCCTCTGTGGCTTCCACAGAGTGTGTTTGTCTTAAAAAAGTATCTACATTAGCAGTTTGAGAGTGTGCTGAAGTTTACACAAACTGACAGGAAGAGGTCTGTGTGGTCAGCCTGTCAGGCCGTGCTCCTCTGAACCAACCGACCAGGTTTGTCTGTTGAACTTGAAGATGCTTATGTTTATCTAGCAGCTTTTGAAGGGAAACGCACCTCTGTAACTGGAGATTTGGGGTTGACGTTGCGAGCTGCTGCTATTTCCTGCAGCTGGTTGACCAACTCTGTGATTGACAGGCGCTCCTCTGGATTTACCTTCAACATGGCACCTGGAGAAGACGACAAAAACAGACGATGAAAGAAAAGAAAGGACAACTTTCAGTAAAATGTAAAGTTAAAGCTGGAAAACAATATTCAGAAAACTCATCTTAGTGTTGTGGATAATGTTGCTTATATGGGTTTCATTCAAAGTGTTACATTTATTAAATACAAATTCTGAAATATTTATTTCTTAGGCTTTAAAGTGATATTTTACCTCCTTTTATGCTATTGTGAATACACAAATGTGTTTAACATGAATGAAAAATCCACAGTCACACCAAAGTCAAATTATAGATACTTATAAAAGTGGGAATAAAACAGTTTCCCTTCATTCCAACCCATTTTCAAGCTGAAAAAATAATGTTTGTGTTAAGAAGAAAAAAAAGTTGATTTTTGATGTAAAAGTGTTGAAATGTGTGTATTAACACTTAGAATATAGTGGTTAAATGTGCATTTTGCATGGTTTTAAGTAAGTATTTATGTGTGCTTAAAAAACCTTTTTTCTAAAAAAGAAAACGTTTTGCAATAAAAAAAGCTTTTTTTTCTCTACATGTTTTCTTTTCAAATTTTCAAAAATTCTTCTTGAATTTTTTTTTTTACTTTTTTATTCTTTTGATTGGTTTCAAAAAGGTAAATCAGCTTTTAAAAGTTTCCATCTGCTACATTTAGACAATTTCCAAATAAATAAATGACTAAAATTCGTATATTTTAGGATGTTTATTGTTTTAAATTGCAGCTTTTCTGACATTTTTTAGTTCCAGTTATCTTTTTTTTAATTCAACATATATATACTTATTTTCAAAATATGTATTTTTTAGTGTATTCAAAATATAATTTCTGTTTTGTGTAGCAATATTAACTTAAAAAGGACTTTTTTTTTTCAACAAACGTACCTTTTTAAAAAAATATATATATATTATAGCTTGAAACAAACCAATTAATGCGTTCATCCGTCATTTATTTCACATCGTGAAGATTTTTTTTTTTTTTTTTTACAAAAACGCCACATACAGGTGAAAGTGCTTCACTTTTTAACATTCATTGTTCTAAGAATATAATTTGTTTATCTACATACACCTTGTTTGAATAAAGTTTGGTTACTGCTCGATTAAATACTTAATCTTTAAAAAGAGGCAGAACGTACGAATGAGGTCGTGATACACGGTGTATTTGGCGTCATTCTGAGGAATGGAGTATTTCCCGTTGACTATTTGCAGCTTCGCTCCTTCTTCAAAGGGATGCTGCTTAAAACACAGCAGGTAGAGGATGCATCCCAGCGCCTGCATGGAACACAAACACACACTTTAAGTTTTTATTCTATTATAAACACTAAAAACGGTAGATTTAATGAGTTAGTAAAGGACTGACCCAGATGTCTTGTTTCTCATTGATGGGATAGTTGGAGTACAGGTCGATCATTTCTGGTGTGCGGTATGCTGGAGTGGTATTCCTCGTTATCTACAAGATATAAATACATTTAAAAAACATTTTTCAATCCCTGCAGGTTTTGTTTAAAAAATATGAAATTATTGCCCAAACTTGATTGCTTTCCAAAAAAATAAAAATAAAAAATCTAAAGAAAAAAATAAATAAATAAATAATTCAAGATACATTGAGATTTTGAAAAACTTTTCCATGAGAATTATTCTCTTCCAAAACCTGCAGACAGCAGAAATTATTGGGTTTAGTAACTCGGATGTCCTGGACATGAAGGTCATCTGCAGCAAAACGACTTTATGGGAGCATGTGCCTGTTTGGTTCTGGAATTAACATGATCAACTTGGTCAATCAGTGCGGTTAATTGGATCAAACACGTCTGTTTTCTGCACCGGTTCTGATGAGATTCCTGCTGCAGATCCACTGAGAATTCTGAACATGCGTCCTCTTTCCTCCTAATAAACCCAAGAGTCGTCACAGTCATACCAAAGACATTCAGAGAGCCGGGATTGCTGCCGCCTTCAGGAGGAAATCTTCACTCTCTTTTGCTGACAACTTTAAGAGAAGTTAGTACCGTACTCTTGGTAAGTGGATTTTCTTAGCTAAGATGTCTATTTAGTTTTCTCAAAACTGGAAAACTTGGGTTCAGTTTTTACTCATTTTATTGCTTTGTCTCCTGAACTATAGTTTGAAAACCAGACTGCCACAGAAAAAAACACAATTTTTGAACTTCTAACTGTGAGATTATGCTGGGGGGGTTGTTGTGCAATATTGCAACATATTCCACGACTGTACTAGAACAAAGTTTTTCCTTTTTTTTTTTTTAAGAGTATGACTTAGAAAAAAACTATCTAAATAATAACTATTTAACACCTGAGCACTAGTGTTTATGTTATTTTATTTACTGTAACTTTTTCATTTAATGGAATTTAATTGGTATAGCCCAATATCACAAAGAAAATTTGCCTCATTTGGGCTTCAACGTTTCAACCGCTAACACGATCAAGGTTGAGGTGGAAAACAAAAGTAAGGCGCTGAAGGACGCTCATACTTAAAATGATTAATTATCGTCTTCTCAACATTTTAAATCGATACATTGGCAAACGAAAAATGTCGTTTGAACAACATATATCGACAAGAAAATAGTGTTTCAAACGATATATATCGGCAAATATAATATAAATCATTTCAAAAAACATATCAGCAAACACAATTTGTCGTTTCAAACAACATACATCGTCAAACAATATATGTCGTTTCAAATTAAATATATTGTTTCAAACAACATACATCTACAAATGTAATATGTTGTTAAAAAAAAACATTGGGCATTGAAATATGTCATTTCAAATTACATATATCGCTACATATATCGGCAAATGAAATATATAGTCTCAAATGACATAAAAAGTCAAACGAAATGTCGTTCCAAACGACTTATATCAGCAAACGAAATCTATAAATTCAAACAACATATCCGCAAACAAAATATCGCAATATTTCGCAAAATTCGTCTATTTTTTGCATTTGTTTGAAAAAGACTTCCATAAATAATAGAACTCAAACGTTTTGAGTTGACTCTGACTTCAAATACTTTAATGACCATTTCTAAAAGTTTTTTTAGAGTAGCATCAATTTGTGTCTAATTGTATGAGCTCACCTCATCCTCCACCATGGACCTCTTCTGTGCCGACCAGCTGAAGTCGGGGTAATGCGACACCGTGGTGGAGCTGCCGAAGTCACAAAGCTTGATGGTGCCCTGGTTACTGATCAAGAGGTTCTCGATCTGCAACAAATCACATTTGTTAGAGACTGAAACCCAAAAGACATTGGACTCGTCCCGTGGTAGGGGACAAACCTTGAGGTCTCTGTGTATGATGGGAGGCTTCTGTTTGTGCATGTGCTGCACGGCGCGGCAACTCTGGTAGAAGATTTTCATCACAGTGTCGCATGACAGAGGAGCTCTCTGTTCCACCCGCTTGATGAAGTCCACCAGCTGACCTGCAGCAGAAACACAAAAGATTAGAGTCACAAAATAGAAGTATTCTAAACTGTAATTACAATTGTGTTAAAGCCTTAAATAATGTTTTTAGGGGTCTTTCTCATGTCAGAAAGAAACATTTGAAAGCTTAAACACAAATGAGAGAAATGTGACTGCCTGAGACTAATCAGTACATTTCATAAAATGAACATTTCACTAAATCAGAATTAATTAACCCAAACTACGCTGATCAGGTGACACTGACTGCAAGAACAAAAATGTCTCAGATCATCTCTGCAAGGGAAAAATGTAATACTTTCAAAAATTTCAGAAGTTTTGTACAGGATCAGTATTAGAAGAAAAATAGACAAATATATGAGGATAAAGTCGCAACATGTCCTACAATTATGAAAAATATTAAACAATTTACAAGATTAAAGTAGTAAGTTTGAGCTTCAAAAAGTTGTAATTTCTGATTTTTTGAAAATTAAATTTTACATTTAGCTTTTAAAATGTTTTGAGAAAAATAGCCCGTTTCAGACAATTCAGAGAAATCAGATCATCACTCTGCTCTAGAATCTGATTTTTGGTAAATGTTCTATTACATTTTCAAGAAATTTAAACTTATCAAAAATCACGACTTTTTCCTTGTAGAATTACAACTTTTTAAACCATAAATTTACGACTTTATTCATGAATATTGCTGATTCTTGGTCATAATGCCTTTATTCTTGTAAAATTTCAACTTCTTTCTTTTTTTTTTTTTACTCGTACAGGCTGGGTGTCATATTTTCACTCTTGATTTATTCCATCACCTGATCCACATACTTCCACCTACAGATCATTACACATCAATGAAGTTCTTGTCTACAGCATTATCTTATTCAAACTCTCTTCTCTTTGGTCTCTCTCATGAAAGTCTCCATAAAGTTCTGCTGGTCTAGAACTCAGCAGAACCTCCATTCTTCTCATCCCTCCAGCAGTTCTCCTGCAGCTCCACAGGCTCCCGGTTATGACTTAAATCCTTCTGCTTAGCTTCAAAACTCCTCGACACCTCTGGGATCTCCTCCACACCTCCACTCCTTCTTTCTCTGTTCCCTCAGCTGCTGGAACTCACTTCCTTTTGACTTCAGAAATATCCCTTCACTCAGACTTTTCTCAATTACAATCTGGTTTTAACCAATTATTTATGTTTCTGTTTTTTCTTCTGCTTTTAAGTATTGTTTTTTTCAAATAAGATAAATGATTATGAAGCTAAATGAAAAGCCTGCATGTCGTAAGTGAACTAAACACAGGAATAGATCAGAAAACAGAAGTGCCTCAGACAGAAACCATGAATCCTGAATGATGATGTCGCGTGCTGAACCGGAGTCCTTACCCTTGCACAGCTCTGTAAGGATCAGGAACTCGGCCTGCCCCGTGTCCGACTCCTCTTTGCTGATGGAAGCAGCGGAGCAGAACTGAACCACGTTTGGATGACCAGACAGTTTTTTCTGGAGAGTCAGGAGGTTAAGGGGCAAACACCACGGCTGAAAGTTTAGTTATTTAGTCAGGAGGCAGAAGAGGCTGACAGTTTTGTTTTTCTAAAGTTCTCAGAACTCTAAAGCAGATGAGAAGTAACTTTTCTGACAGCAATTTAAAGCAAATTCATTTAGGAGCTTTAAATCTCCGAATTTAAAGAAGAAGATTATGGTTGTATGGGAGGATTTTAGTCATTTATGATGACTTTTGGTGGAAAATTTGATTTTATTTCATGAGAGAAAAAAACTGTAGGGAGCTGAAATGAATTTCATCCAAACATGTCAGTAAAGCATCACAAAAATAATTTAAATTTGAAATAATTTAGGAAATACTCTGGTTGATTATGCAAAATGACAAATGTCACAGAAACACCTGAAGGGTTAAAGAGAAGTCAGGACAGAAAGGAGGCTACAGATGAGCTCCTCAACGATGATGACAAAGAATTTCCTCTGTGATAAAATCTTCAAATGCTATCTCCACCCAGTTTGAAATCATAAGTCTTTTAGTATTCTCTTTAAAGAGTCTTTACCATGCAAAATCAACTCTTTTTTTAGTTTTTAAGTCACTTATAATGGTAATTTTGAATGAAAAACAACACCAAAGCAGTATTTTGATTCATTCATGCATCGCTAGTATTCCAGTAAGAGTCTGCGCTGACAGCCCCACCCCTAGGGTAACGCACACGCCCATTTTCTCCACGGAGATAACGGTGATCGGCAAAATGCTTTCATTTTATATGCACATTTAACTTTGCAAAAGTTCGAATGCTGTTTGCTTTCATTGGAGAAACACAGACACGCTGCCGAGATGACTCTAGGATGATGTCATGAAATGGGCGGCACCCACAAGGAGTGAAAGGCGGGGCCTCAGAGATTACATAAAACATTCGTTCTTTAGTGTTCTAAAGGTAATATATTGTATATTTATAGATATAGTTTCCTCAGAAAGACTTAACAAAGGCGTGATATAGTCCAGGGTGGGCAAACTTTTCCACTTGTGGGCCACAAAGGGCTCTAAAATTTGACAGA
Source organism: Oryzias melastigma (assembly GCF_002922805.2). Classification (NCBI taxonomy): domain Eukaryota; kingdom Metazoa; phylum Chordata; class Actinopteri; order Beloniformes; family Adrianichthyidae; genus Oryzias; species Oryzias melastigma. The sequence goes on from NC_050520.1 coordinate 4,936,171, forward strand.
AGTGTCAGACCAGGACTAGACACATGGAGTGTTTTGGTAATCCATCTCGTAAGAGAAAGACACAACATTTGGATGAAAACCTGGCTTTCATTTCATTGAAAATGACTTAAAAACAGTATTTTTGAGTTTGCATTCAAAATTTGTGTCGCTTTAGCTATCATTTTAGAGCAATTAAACTAATGAGTTGATGTCCCTCTAGGACAAACACAAATTTACAGAAATGCCATGTTCATGTAGTGTTTGAATGATCAGAAAATTGCCTGTCTAACTCAAAAAACATACATGAACATTGAAAAACAACAAATCTTCCAAAAGAACATTAATACAGAATCGTTTTCTTGACGAAGGTCAATGTATTTGGTATGTACCATCTAGGACACACCAGAATTACAGGGAAAATAACAAATTATTAAGAATTATAGCTATAATTTATTCCAGTTTGGCCAGCCAGACTAAATAGTTAAACAGGCCCCCGGGCTGTGGTTTGCCCACCCCGAAATAGGCCTTTTAAGACGAGAGGATTTACATTTTTCCCTTATCTTAATTTTAAAAATTATTTTGAAACATCAAATGTCACTTCTAACAATTCATTTAAAGTTTTGCTTTTGCAGAAACTACATTTTTAACCTAAAAACTTGCTTTTCTTAATCACCAAGTCTGCTGACAACTATTTTAAATAACATGTTAGCTTGGGACAGGGTCTGCAAGCTGAGGCTCTGGAGCCACAGGCTGTTTCAGTATTAAAGATTGCTTAGGAAAACAAACTTTAAGCTATCACTTAATGAAATGTACATTTTATTTCTTACATTTTCAGTCCCACTCCTTTGCTTTTTTTCTTCAGGTAACAGGACACAATTCGATTTCACTCTTTTTTTTTAATACAAAACACAGTCAAAGTTATTTAATTTCCTCTCATTTTCCAACAGTAAACGTTTCCTTGGAAACCCTCCTCATTTTAACCTCTGTGCAAAGTTAATGATTCAAATTCCTTCACGGTTTCTTCACAGCAGATGAGTCATTTTGTAAACTCCACATTTGTATTAAACTCTCTGTTGAAGTCAGCAGTAGTTCACGCTGGCGTTGGGGATTCACAGCCATGCTCGAGCGCACGGCGCTGGCGAACAGAAGCCTCACTGTCCAGAGGGGCCGCGAAAAGCACACCGGCTCCTTTGAACTTTCCTGTCTGAGCTCAGAGCGTTGGAAGACGAAGCTCACAAACACCCAGCTGCTGCTGAAGCTCTGAGCTGTCAAACACGCAAACGTACTGTCAACTCACCCCGGCTCCAGCAGGTAAACACTAATTACCACATATGTGCGTAACAGTTATTTATTTAGACCCTAAACGTGTTTTCTGACAAACAAAAAAGCTCCTGTTTAGGAAATAATGTTTCCGTAAAAGCCAACGTCTCCTTAAAGTAAAACCTCAAATGTTTTAGGAACTTTTTCTCATGACATTCACTGCATAGAGAAAACTCTCTGAAGGCTTTAAGTCATCACAAATGTTGAAGGATACCATGAAGCAGATTTCCTGGATGATTTCCTTGTTCTTTTCCTCCTCGTTGGACAGCAGCCTCTGAACAGAAAGGAAGGAAAACACTTGAATTGTTACTTCTCAAAGATATATTTTTATTAATCACAAATATTCTGGAGGTTTTCAGCAAATATTCTGCATTTTCATCTCACCTTAAGGGCGTAGTCTTTGCCACCACTCAAGTCCTGAGCTTCATACACAAAAGCAAATCCACCTTCGAAAGAAAAAAGTAAAAAAAAAAATGAAAGAAATGTTAATATTTAACTAGAAAAGTTGCATTACCTGCAATAATGGTAGTGTAAATGTTTTTTCCTGAAAGTAGTTGCTAGAGATCCTGAAGTTTTTTGCTGAATATGCAAAAGCTATTTGCAAAACACTAAATTTGCTAAAAGACTAGAAATTCCATTAAAGAACTATGAAAGAGCGATGAAGTTGACCTAAATTTCTAAAAAAAATTGTAGTAAAATTGCTTAAAAATCCCTAATAAATGCCAGTTTTGTAAAAAATATTTAGTGTGTTGCTTAAATATGACATAAACTTCAAATTAGCCCAGAAAACTTAGTGGATGCCAAATTAGCCAAACAAGCTAGCTCGTTGGTTTGATACTAGCTAAACTCCAAAGTAGACTAAAATTCCTTAGTAAACTAAATTAGTCAAGAAACTTTATCCTGCTGTTAAAATAGAAATTAAACTCTAAATTAACCTAAAAACCCCAGTCCATAACAAATTTAACAAAAAAAAGCTAGCCTGTTGCTAAAAAAACAAGCTGAACTCCAAAATAGCCTTAAATTCCTTAGTAGACTAAATTAGTCAAAAATGTTAGCCTGTTGCTAAAATAGATGCTAAACTGTAAGTTAGCCTAAAGACCCCAGTATATAACAAATTAGCCAAAAAAGCTAGCTTGTTGCTAAAAATTCTAGCTAAACACAGAAAACCCCTAAAATTCCTTAGTAAACTAGTCAAAAATATTATCCTGTTGATAAAATAGATGCTAAACTCTGAATTATCCTAAACACTCCAGTACATAAATTGACAAATAAAAGTTGCTAAAAATTACTAGCTAAAATAAAAAAAGCCTAAAATTCCTCAATAAATCAAATTAGTAAAATAAAAAGTTAGCCTGCTGCTAAAACAGACATTAAACTCCAAATTGGGCTAAAAAAAGCCCAGTATATAACAAATCAGCCAAGAAAAAGTTAGCTTGTTGCTAAAAATACTAGCTAAATCCAAAATAGCCTAAAATTCCTCAGTAAACTAAATTACCGGTAGTCAAAAACGTTAGCCTGTTGCTAAAAATATTAGCTAAACTGCAATTTTTTTGAAAATTACTATAAAAGATGAAAACATAGCCCATGAATATTATTAAAGGCCTGTTTATAATCTACTTAAATGTTGAAATGTGCAGACGTTCTCATTCATTTCCTATGGGGCATATTTTGCTCAATGTTTCAAAGCTTACTAAACATTCACACAATTAGTCTGTTCTCACATGCACATTATTGTTCTGCCATCACTGTGTGACACAAACAGAATATCACAGTTTAGAGAAGTTCAAAGCAGAACCAGACGTTTTTCTGTCTGATTTTTGCAGGTGAAATGGATCCCGTCACCACAGGGAGGAACAGAAAGTCCCACAAAGAAACACTCTCAGGTTCACTACAAGCGCAGCCTTATCAGCCCATCGCTGAGCATGTTGGAGCTTAAGTGCCTCCTTCTACAAAAACCCAACTCCAGAAATGCGTCTGCTGTTGGAGAGCTTCTCCAACCTGCAGGCCTCGGCTAATTCCAGGAGAAAACCAATTCTTTCACTGAAGGAGAGGATGAAATCTGAACTGGCCGGTCTGAGATCAGCTTTAAACTAACTGAGATTTCAATAATACACCTGTGTCATGTTTGGTCTTTAAGAACAGACATCCAGACGATACCACATGCAAATTCTTCTGTTTACTTATTTCAGATTCTGCTTTTGGGAATCAAAAAAACTAGAATTTATCCAATAGTTTTAAGCAATTTCCTCCTTTACAGTATCTAAGACGGTTGAGACAAAACAGTAACTTTAACTTTGATTTTGTATGAAGAAAAATAGAGAAGATAATGTGGGGAAAACTGGGAAAGAAAAAACGTTAATCTTTAATCGGTTTATAAACTTAAAAATAAAGAAAAAAAAATGACAGCATAACAAGAGTCTGAAATGATTCAAATTTTGACTTCAAGTTTCGTTAATTCAACAAATAATTTTCTCCTTGAATGAAATAACACTTGTATGTGTCTAAAAATGAATTAGAACAAAAGTGATTCCAGTGAAAATACAGGTTTAAAAGAAAACGTCTGAATATTTGAAACCAGAATACATGAAGTCCAGTTACTATTTAAAGAAGCTGTGCTCAAATATAAGCTGATGATAAAAGTTGAATCAGTTTTTCCTGTTTCTGTTTTTTACATCACAAAATAAAGCGACATTTAAAGCTAAAATATGAACCTATTTTGCTTGTTATTCTTATTGTAAAAAAAAAAACCATAGAAATGTATCCATTTCAAATGTATTATTATACTATAAAGAGATTTGAATTGATTTTCTTTTAAGATATCCATTGAATGTTTTATTAAATTGCTCTAAGCCAGTTTTGAATGTACAAAATTATTATTTTATTCTCAAAGTATGTAAAACTTACTTTAGTTGGTTTTGAATTTAAATTTAAAGAAAATAATGTAAAATAATCAGGAATCATGAATAAAATAAGATATAAACGTGTATTTTGAAACCAAATCAATTTAGTATTTAGTCTATAATAAACTAAACTCCTCCACTTCTTGAACAACATACTTCTACTGAAACCAATTTGAAATGTAAGAACTGGAAAAAAGCAACATGTTATTATGACCATCATTTATATTCATAGAAAATGTTTGACATTGACAATTAAAACATAGAACTCTCAGAGGCTAAAATAAACCAATAAAAAGGGACAAATCAAACAAGAAGGGGGTACAGTTCCCAAAGGGACAGATGAATGCAGTCTTAACTCACACCTCATTCTGGATCTTTAAGCACGGATGTTAAAATGAAAGTGTGTGACAATCACAATCATTTAGGCCAATAACCAGCAGTTAAATTGATGTATAATTATAGTTTTTACATCTAAGTGACTGTGACTGAGAATGCAAACTCGTGCCTGTGGGGATCACATGTCTTCCTGCCTTTGTGATGCAAAAAAAAAAAAAGTTCCATTGTGCTTGTCCCAATTACCAAGTTTTCAATAGGAAGATTTGTAACACCTGAAATCATCCTTGTTATGCTTAAATCTATGCTACTTCGTAAAAATAAAACATAGATCTACAGGGGGAACAAAAAGACAAGAGTGAGGCAATTAAAACCTTTTAGTATTACTTTCTAGATCACAGAATTTGAGAATAAACAAAAACGCCTTTTAGACAGAAAATTGGATTTTAAAATAGGATTAGTTTAGTAAAACTTTTGCCAAAATTTCTAATTTCAGTTAGTTTCTACTTTTATTTTGAAACAGTCTTTGGCATTTGGATTAGGAATAGTGCTGCTACAAACGATTATTTTAATAGTCGACTAATCACTGATTATTTTTTCCGATTAGTCGACTAATCGGGTCATGTGCATTACCAGCAATTATGCTAGTGTGAATGTTGTAAGTTAAATTTGGCCACTGAAGTTGCTAGTGCTGATGGCTGAAGATGCTGAAATTGATGGCTAAAAATGCTGAAGCTGAAATCACTAAAGTTGATAGCTGTAAACGCTGAATCTGATAGCCAGCTAAAATATTAGGTAAATGCCAAATTAGTCTAAAAAAATGAAAATTATTTTAATCATCAATTCGTCGTCAATTAGTTGACTAATCGTGGCAGCCCTAATTAGCAATTTAAAAATATATATATATTGAAGTTTAAGTAGTTAAAAACAAATAAAGAGAATAATAAACAATTGCACAACAAAAACTTATTCTGATGTCATAATATATGAAGCTAAACATTTATTAAAATACATATTTTCAAAAGATAAATATTTGGACATTTTTTTTTTATTAAATGACTGAAAAATGCTATACACTTTGTGATTTATCTTTAATAATAACACATATTAATTTCTGATTTTAGATATCAGTTAAACCAACATGTTTAAAAGTGCTGAATATAGCAATGTAATCTAATAATTTGCATCATATTTTTCCACATTCTCAGACTGGATTCATGCATTTAGACTTTAAATGAGTCTGTTTTAATAAAGTACTTTACTTGTGTATTTGATACCAATTTCTTTTTCTTCTCTAGTATTTATTTGAATTACTCTTTAGTAGATTTTTATTAAAGTAACAGTAAACAAATACTAATAGTAAAAACAACAAGCTTATTTACTTATATCTGATTTACCTGCCTTGGATGTTAATTAGATGCTATTTTTTAGCTGTAACCTTTAAATCAATCATAAAAACACCACATTTTGATAACAACACTGATAACTCACATCAGTTTCTCCTTTTGTTGTTGTTTTTAACCAGGTTGAGCTAAAATTTATGAAGTATTTTTATTTGCAGTTAATTTTGATGAATACTTGATGCTAAATCTAACAACAGACAATAAGCCAAAACATAAAAAAAAAACAGCACTAGATTGAAAATCGTTATCATTTGTGAGTCAAAATTTGCCCTAAATCTTGTCAATTTGAGAGAAACTAAACTATAAATACGTGTGTACTCGGTTGCACTTTCCCCACACTGACGCTTTGATGCTAATCTGTTAGCATGCTCGGCTACTTAGCATGCCAACCGAAGACAGCTTTCCAGACGCTAACGTGAAGAGAACTCACCCTCTGCGATCACCCGCTTGATCCTTAACTTCATGTCACCGAGCTCCACGACTTGTCCAACGAAGTCATTCTGGTCCCTGCTGGCCGCTCCGGACGAGCCGGGCCCGGCGAGGAAATCAAGTGCCGACTGGAAGAGCGACATATTTCTCCGGGCCGCTTCCAGAAAAGGATGGGGATAATCGATGGAAACCCCTCCCGGTTAAGAAAAAAACAAATTCCACGGGGGGATATTCTGTCACAACGTTTGAAAATCGGGTAATATTAATCTGTCAGTGGACGAAAGCATCCTCTTCCTGTTCCCAGACGGACGAGGCCACCATCATCACAGAGCGGGCTTCCGGAAAGAGTCGTGACGTTGGGCACGACTTAGTCACGTGACGGTAACCTACAAAATAAAACCAAATTCATTTTAATAGCTCAGATTATATTAATATTAAGAGTATAAAGAAATGTATACTCTGACACAATTTTTTTTTTAAAAAAAGCACATAAAATACAATAAAATTATAATGAATAAAAAACAGAAAAGTATGGAATGGATTTGAATAAATTCAGTGCACCTACTTATCACATAATTATTATAGTTGCTATTTTTATCAAATCATTTCCTTAGATAGAGGTTGGTCTTTGGAAGCAAGTCATAAATTATTTTACCAACACTAAAATGAATGAACTTGAACAAAACATTTCTTCTACCGCCATCTGCTGGAGAAAAACGTTATGCGCTGTTTTTGTCTTTCAGCTATAGTTTATTTTAAACAACTCTTGAAAAATATATAATTAAGGAGTCTAAACGTGACGTATTTGCTTTTATATACTATCTATATAGCTTAAAATGTTCCAATTTAGGCTGAAAAAGTATTCAGTTAGCATACACTAAATGTTCATGGTCTACAGTAGACTTGCTAGATGCTCATGTTATACTTTTACAGTACTCATATTTATTTAGTGTTGGCGGTAATCTTTTACAAAGCAAAGAATTGCAGCAATTCAAATACTTTGCCGGTAAAAGAGTAATGTCACAAATTGCAATTCAAATTTTGGTAACTAAATTATGATTACTAGACTACAGAAAACCTCGTTGCTTCATTATTCACATGTTGGTGCAGTTAAACAATTGGTGACTAATAAAGCAAAATAACTTTGGTAAACAGTTGACTCTGACACCGTCTAAATGAAGCAAAAGGGCTGCTAATAAAAAAAACAGAGTTACTGGTGCATGAGTACTAATGCAGAGTTGGAGATTATTTAAAGTACAATGAATTTGTTGGGGAATTCAACAACTGGAGATATTCAAATTATTTCCAGTTTGTTGAAATAAAGGCAAAAACTTTTCAGTTAGGTGCAAATAGTTTCCTGCAGATTAACTGCTTTTCACCGCCATAGTGTCGATGAGGCTACTATACAGTGTACGTTTTCTCATTTTCACGTGGTAATATTAAAGAGGTGGTGCAAAAAACCCAATTGCCCTTGTATAGCCTCCATGGTTTTATTTTGTGGATTTTAAAAAGAAATTCTGTTTGTGCTAGCTTTGATCTTTTAGTATTTGTATGAGTAAAAAAAGTGACGAGTAGTGAATTACTTTTTAAGTTAAGGAATGAATAAAGTAATTTATTCACAATTTATTCCAGTAACTAAAGCAAAGTAATCAATTACTCTTTAAAGGTAACACAAATTAAACGTCAGTTTAATAATTAAACTGAAGTTCATTTTATGAAGTTTACTTAATAAAGTATACTTCCGATAAGCAACTTTTAGCAAGGGAACAACTAGAGACACATATTGCCTTGTATAATTTTTTTTTTTTTTTAAAGTGATCAAGTTTTTAAAGTAGAACTGTAATTGTCTAACTTTTTTCGTAGATGAAAAAATCATGGCTTGGAATCAATAAAAAAAAAATTCACTAATTAATCGCAAACCTGGGGAAAAATTAATCGTGATTTATGGCAGTTATTTTTTTTTCATTTACTGTATTTGCCGACCACTTATTATCTGCAAATATTCACAATATGAAATTTACATGATATGACAATGCCCGGAACCATCGACCAAATAGTTTGCTTTCTGTGAAAAAGGAATTTAAACCAAAAAATAACAAAATAAAAGTACTAAAAACCGATAGAATATTTATTTCTTTTGTAAATAACCATGGTATAAGTGGGAAAAGAACCAAAGGAAGTGTTTTAATGCTGTGGATGACTGCACCACTTAGAGAAATAGAAAGACTGTTGCTCCGAGAGGTTAATTTGCATTAATAATTATTAACGAGTTAATCATAAGTTGTTAATCGGGTATTTTAATACATCAACATCCATGGCCCGAGAAAAAATAAGTAATTTTCTTAAAGCAAATGTATGTACTTTCAAAAAGTGCATTATTGTACTTATTTAAATAACTTATTTTAAGTAACATCACTTTTAGGTAAAGATAAAAGATAAAATAAAGATAAAAAAAAACAACTTGAATTTAACCATACTTGTTTGATACTTAATCATTTTTCGATAACTGGATTAAACGCTAAACTAGTGTGTCAAATTGGAGAAAATTTTAAATGTTTAATGTCTCGTATACATTCCTTTTTGAGTTTACACAATTGATTAAAACAGAATTATTTCATTGGGTAATAATGCGCAATTTATTTAGCCACAGATGGTTTATTATTTGTTGTTAGAGAACAGCCGTGTTCTGGCATCAACAGTTTGGATAGTTAAGCAGCTTCTTGATGCACCTGCTCACCGATTTAAGGTTTATGCTACAAAACCAAGGTGTTTAGAGTTGATTGAACTTATCCAAACTTACATAATCTACTCTGAAAGAGGAGATGCTTAGTCACCCTGACAAACGAAGAGATGGAATTATGTAAGAGTTATCAAAGTCAGGGGGCTGAACCCCACTGGGTTGATCAGCTGTCTGCCAACCGGTTTGTTTGTTCCAGGAGCATCTGAGCTAAGATGAAAATCTCCACACTTCCACATTAAAGCCAGGACCTACTCTGATGCCGAGGAATAGAAATCATTGTGTCCCTGTGCAGGATCTCAACCCTTTATTACATTGAATAAAAATAAACATGTCAGACAGGTTGAAATAATGTGTTTTTGATTAATTTTAAAAGTAATATACAAAGAAACAGGGTTATTGTAGCGGCCCCCTTGTGGTGATAAACGAGATGCGTCGAGCTTCAAACAAGTGCGTACTTTATTGGTCTCTTTGATGTCACGATCCAAAGTACTTGTGCACTGTGAAAACTAAATAATACAACAAAGACATTTTAGTTTCACTCATACATATAATAAAGTTTCCTCAATATACACAAAAAAATGTGTCAGTTAACATTGGGTAACTGTGCATTACAAATAAAAGAACTGTCAAACATATTTCATGAATTAAAATAAACAAATGTACATTCACTTCAAGAAATAGAAAAACAAAACAACATTGTATCTGTATTTTACCTCATTCCGCTTACAAAGGGGTGCTATTTACAAAAAATTAACTGTAGACTCCATCCAAGCGTGGTGAAGCGTTGTGTATGCCAGCAAAGAAAAAACAGATACGTGCGTCAACGGAAAAAACTGAAGTTGTTGCGCCTGTTACAAAAGCATCCACAGGGAGGCGCTGTAGTGCCATATAAAGAAACAAACTGAGCAATAGTCAAACAACAGAATACATTCAATAAGAAAAAATAATAACAATTGGCTGTCATTTACAGTTATAATATGCTTCGATTGATTTTTGTCTCATTAATTTGAATAGTTGACCCAATATTTTTCTTAAATGTGTGATAATAAGAAAGTGTGATAATAAAAAACAGTAAAAAATGATAAGGAAAGCTTGGCATATAATAATAAACTTCATATTTCATGAATATATACAGTAAGTCTTACATGTAAGCTTCCATTAAATCATTAAAAATTGCAAATATCAGGTCTCACAAACAGTTTTATAAGTTTTATAAGTTTTATACTTTAATGCCTTGTTTTTTTATTGAAAGTTCTAATTTTACTTTTTTGTGGTTTTAAAGCATTTCAATATTGATGATTTTGAGGCTTTTTAAGTTGTTTCTGGAGAAAGTGAGTTTAAAACTTTAATTATTATGATTTTTTTTTAAATCTATTTTACATTTTCATTATTTCATGAATGCAAGGCCTACGAGAACAGATAAATAAATATTTCATCTACTGATCAAATTTTAAATGACACCACCGGGCAGTAAGGAGGGTTACTGTTTCGTGGTTCTGATTGGTCACACCTCTGAACCGGGCCTTTAATCCTGCTCTTTGATTGGTGAAAGTATTTTCAAAGGTGTCAAAGGAAACTTGCTATTGGCCTAATAAGACTTCAGTCAATCAGAGGCGGTTCGCTTTCCGCATAGACCGATCCGTCGGCTGATGTGGGGCCAGTATCCCAGAGACCAATCACAGACCTTTATTTTGACGTGCTCGAAAATGTGAGCTCATTAGATGCGCGTTACTGTTGGGGTGTCGTTCAAGATCGAACAAGTGTTTAACAATTTTTGAAAACCAAAATAAAGTAGAAGCTAAGCTATCTTTTAAGTTCCCAAACTTTTTGCACCTTTGCCTGTCATATTGGCAGAAAAATTAAAATTTTTATATTAATTATAAAAGATCCTTTAAGTTCCTGATTAAAACATGACACATAATTAAAATACACTTATTGATGAGATTAGAACTGTGTGGAATACAAATTTAATTGGAAAAAAACTTTAAATCTTTCTAACAATAAAACCATAATGTGTGTTTTGTTTAGTTATATATAGTTTAAGTGCTGTTAATGAGTTCTTGTTTGAAATTTAAACTAATAATTTCTTTAAAAAAATAAGCATAACGTACTGGAAGAAACTGTATTTAGTCTAAAATTGTTTGTTGAATTGGAAAAGATAAAAGATGTTTACAAAGTAATTCTGAATTAATTTCCTTGAGTATATAAATTGTTAATAAAATCAGGATATTGCAAGGACAGCTAATTAAAGCTGCATTTTTTAATGAAATAGCAGCTAATGCAAGATTATTTTCTTTAAAATTATTTTTGACTTATGATAATAATAATTTTTAAACATATTTTGAATTATTAAATGGATTTAAAGTTTTATTTTTTTAATTAATTTAATTTAATTTAATTTAATTTAATTTAATTTAATTTAATTTAATTTAATTTAATTTAATTTAATTTAATTTAATTTAATTTATTCAGATCTCGGCGCGGTATTTTGAAATGCACGCCGTCGATCGTGAACCATCACACCAGCTCACGTCATCACGCAGGGGCGTGGCCCGGTAGCTTTTTTGAGCACTCGCACACTTGCCATCCGTGTCAGAGCCATTCAGACTAGCTTGCTATCCAGAACTGCTTGGGAGCCCCGCGCAGCGCAGCGAAGATGTCCAAAGAGATGGAAGAAAAGGGCGAGAAGATTCTGAACATGGACAGCAAGGTGCTGTGGTACCCGGACTCTAAGAGGAACACGCTAATGGACACGTTTAGGACTCGGGTCAACGCGGACTACGGACTTAATCTGGGTGAGTAGGAAGGTGGGAGGGACAGGCAATGAGCTTAAGACATAGTTGTTGTTTGGAGAGGATTGAAATTGGATTTTTATGAGCAGGAAAGAGAAAAAATAAGCAGAAATGGAGCCTCTGGTGATGTCAGCATTAGCATCACCTCATCTTCAACCTGAAAAAGTGCATCCAGACCATCTGACGAGCTGGTCTATCAAGTTAATGAGCAATGCACATTTTATCTTTTATAAACTTATTATTAACAAGATTGCACACCACTCCCTTCAGCTGCAATCAGCTGTTTACAGATCTGCAGAGGATGTGAGGCCTGTTTGTTTTTTTCATTTGTTTTAGTTCAGGGATGCAGAAAAACATGAATGACAATCACTTGTCTAGTAAATTATTATTGATTTAGTCACTTATTCCACCTCTCATGTCTTAATTTGTAAAAACATACAGACAAAGCTAAGTGACATCTACAGTATTTGCTCCAATTATTGATTATGCTAAGTATTAAAATGATTATATCATTGATTATATTGTATATCTTGCTGAAAGTGACTTTTGGAATGACTAACCCTGTGCTCTCTAGCTAACTACAATCACCTGTATCAGTGGTCGGTGGACAGCTATCCAGATTTTTGGGGAGAAGTTTGGCGTTTCTGTGGAATTCTCAGCTCCAAAATATACGAGGAAGTAAGTAATAAATCATTAAAATGTTGTTTTACAGTGATTGTCACGCGATGTCATCATAGCTGTATGAAAATGGGGACTCGTATTCTAATAATTAAAAAAAAATGTAAACCCAAATTGAGAAAAAAAAAATTAAAATATTTACTATTGCTTGTTATTAAATAGTTCCAGGATGCAGACGCTTAGCTGGAGTAATAAATGGTGTGTCATAACGTTATAGACACACCTCTTTTTGGACACGAGGACATTTTATTCCACCTAATTTGCCAGCAAAGTGTTCTCACCCACATAAATCCAATATTTGTCTTTGTGTTAATCTGCTGCCTCTGTGGCTAAGCATTCTGGGGAAGTAATGGGTGTCGGGTTTCAGCTCAAATCTCTGAAGGAAATTGGGAATAGTTGTCATAACAACGAAGCAGACTTAAGTTTTGACATAAAACAATAAATGTGAATAAAGACTAAAGAAGGATAACTTTTTGTCAAGAAAAAAGACCCAAAAACTTAAAAAAAAAACAAACAAAGTTGGCTTTTGTCAGATTGAAAATGCCCATTTGGATTAAAAACCTCAGAGTTTTGCCTCATAATAGAGATAAAGAACCATAATCAGAGTAGAGATGCATTAATTGCTGTGTGTACGCTAGGTTGTGGATGCAACGAAGAAGATCTCGGATGTTCCAGAGTGGTTTAAAGGAGCTCGACTTAACTACGCGGAGAACCTGCTTAAACATCCCGACCAGGACAAAGTGGCTCTCTATGCTGCACGTGAGTCCACCTCTGAATGTGTGAGCCTCCTGTCTGTTTGTAGACTTCCCACACAGACGGATCAGGCAGAGGTAATGGAAGAGTCTGGCTGAAGACGGCATTGATGCAGATGTTTACGTCATCCCTCTCTTCGTTATTAGATTAAATTCTGCTCCCTGTTTAACCTTTCAATGACAAATACTGAAGAAAAGCTCTTTCTGTGTGGACTTTAGAACACACACAGCCTTCCACGACAGCTGTAATGTTATTAAAAGAAGAACGAGTGGTCATTATTCTGTAGAACTTCTTTATTTTTCTGCACAAAGTGGTTCAAGGAGCACAAAAATGATTCTTTGCTTCTTGATGAACCAGGGGAAGGAGGAGAGGAGATTGTGAAGGTAACCTTTGGAGAACTGAGGCGAGACGTGGCCTTGTTTGCCGCCGCCATGAGGAAGATGGGAGTCCAGACTGGAGACAGGGTTGTAGGTAAGTCTTACATGAAATGCCATGTAATCTAATATATGTGTATTAAAATAAAAACAAAAACAAGGAAATAAGGCTGCACAATAAATAAAAAAATTATCGACATCGGAATATCGGCTTGTACAAGACCTATCACAAAAGGTGCTGTAAACCACAATAAATGGCTACCTTAAGTATTTACATATGCAAAGATAGAATAACCATCATGTTTTTTTTTTTAAAGTACAAGCACACACTACTTACAGTGTTGGTAATTGTCGTCCATATTAGTTTTGGTCGGTAGCTACTACCAGAAAGGGAAATAATAGGGAAATCTTTGCTGTGTTTCCTCGACATACAAGTTCTTTTTTCCTATTTAGATAACATGTAGAATAAGTTATGCCGACTTTTGTTTAAAATATAACTTTTGCAATGAAATGCAAATGTTGTATTAGTTGTTTTGTTGTTTGTTCATGTATCGCATGTAATATTGTTATCGCTAAATTGATGGCACATCGTTAGTTTTCCTCAAATCGTGCAGCCCTACCATGAAGTACACTTTATTTTTTATTAACTCCTCAACCATCCAAATAGACAACTTAGTGACTGATTTGTAAGTTTACTTCAAATTTTGTTTGGCTTTTAAAAGTTTAACAATTAAAGAGAAACTGCAGGACGACTGAAAGACAGTGGAGAAAAACAAATGACAAATAAACCGTCAGTTATTCCTATTTTGTTTTATTTATTTATTTTGGTGCAAAGCAATTTGTGTTACCATGTATGAAAAGTTCTAAATAGATCAAGTTGAATTTAAATTGATTTGAGGACATTGGTAGTTATGAGGAAATTAAGGTAGGGCTTCAAGTTTTAGTCGTTTTGAGGGTAAAGAGTGAATTATCTGTAGAAAGTAAAGAAAAGGGCTTGTGTTTAGTTAAAAGAGTAGCCCCAACGCCCCTTAAATCTCTGGTTGTGAGGAAGCCTTGTGGAACACGTGAGATCCTGTGAGTAATGGTGAAATTAAAGGTTTGCGTGGACATAACCGATACAGCAAGAGTTTGGATGAAGCTGTAAAACACCAGTGGAAGTTAATATAACATGGCAGGATAGAGGAATTTGGTCACTGGTAAAGAGGTTGGATTGCTTTGGCACAGGAGCAGCTTTTTTTGGAAGTTATTTATTTATTTTTTAGTCAATGTTTTTTTCCTTGGTTCATTTACAAGAAGGTTCAGATCCTGACATTCCCATTTGAAATCTCAGTAAACACGCTGCTTAGCAGCTGCATCACTGCACTGTTGGGTTTAATGTAAATAATATTATTGGCATAACTCATACACTGCAATGTAAGTTAAAGAACTGGTTCTTTCACAGTTCTACTTTAGATGTAACCATTAGCTCTACTATGCTAACCCTACATTTACTGTCAGTCTTCTCCAGTTCTTATATTTGTCTAAAATCTTAGTATAAATTCAGCCTCAACAATCAAATGTCTTTCTAGAAATGATTCTTACTTTAGAATGTATTTTTCTCTTATTAAATGTGTGTACTTTTAACCAAATATGCCAAAAACCCTAAACTACCAAGATTTTTAAGTTGTTGATGAACAATCAAGTCCTTTCGGTGTTTACCTGTAGAGAAGCTGTCAAACATGAGCAGCTGTAAACAGAACCCTGCTGCCATAAAGAAACATTCTCTAAAGAAATCCAGTTTTTCCTGCCTTCAGCACTCCTTCCTTCCCACTCATGCAGCAAATATTCCCGTTTCAGATCTCCAGGTTTCATCCTTTTCCTCATTCTCAGATTCTCAGACTCATACGACACATACTCTGGTTTGTGTTTGGATAAAAAAAAATGATTTGATTAGTATCAATCAATAAACCTTTATTTTGTTCATTTCTTAGTATTAGTGCAGCAAACACAGATGCATATTTTTGAAACAGATATTTGGAAGAAAAAATTGTTTTCTGTTTTTTTTTTTTTGCTCCTGATTCCCAGCAATTTAAATAAAGAAATACTTGATAAATTTTCCTAATATATGTTCTCCATCAAGACAAAAATGCCACAAAAACACATTTAATAGAAATATACATTCAATACAAATTTTTCAAAGACTAACACATTTTTTATCTTAGAGGGTCTTTAAAATGAATAATGATGTTGTCTTTCTCAAAAGAATAAATCATGCAAATATAAGAAAGATTTTCTTATATTTGCCTTATTATAACCTTTTCTTTCACGATTTGAATCCTATTTCAAAATGAAGCCAGCAAATATATTTTTTTTCTGTATTTTCCTTCACATTTAAGCAAAAAGCTGAAAATCTAAAACTAAAGATTGTTTTGTTGTTGGTTCATTTTATTTATTTTTAAACGCTGCTGTTTTATCTTTAGATCCGCCACATTGGAAATCTAGTATTACAGTCCATAAGTTCAAAGTTACTTCATGTAAGAAATGACCAAAGTGTGACAAAGTTTGTACGCCTTTGTACTTGAACAGAGTGATGGATATAGGAGGAGTGAGGAGGTGTTGAGGGGGGGGCTGCATTACCTAAATGACCTGAGCTCTGTGGGAAGCTCATTAGAAAGATGGGAATCGGAGTGGGAATCACAGGGAGAAAGCTCCTTCATGTCTTCCTCCTCTTCTCTTTTCATTACTTTTCCCAGATATCTGAGCACAGTGTGTGTCTGTGTGTGTTTTAGTGTGTGATCCTGTGTGTGTTAACGGCTGGAATGTCCTTGTTCCCAGATTGCAATGAAAATGTCTTGTCGATTTCTGTAATCCAGAAGATTTATAAGCACTTAGCTGATGAAGTCGAACGTACTTTTCTGCCAGAACGACAAGCCGGCCTGTTCCATGACGGTCTGGGGTATCGTAGTAGTTTTTTGTTTTTCACTTTAAAAATGCCACAATGATTTAAAGATTAATCTGCAAACTCACTATTTATTTGATTAATTATTTAATTACTTATTTTTTATAAATTAAGAACCAACTGGAAAAAAATGCAATTAATTAAGGAGAGGAAAATTAATTCAGAGATTTGACAATGCGATACATTTTCTAAGTAAAGATGGATATTTAAAAATGTATCTATATATTTTTTAACCAAACTTTTTATCCCGTGGAAGTTTATTTTTCTTTAGTTTTATGTGGCTAAAATACCCTCTGGAAAACCCTAACTATATAAAATACTATTCCAGTGTGACAAAAACTTTAAATGTTCATTTTGGCACGTTGTATTATCTAGTTTCACATCAGGTCTTAAAAACATTAGTTCGAATTTTGTTTTGCTTTGATATATTTAGCTCTTTGTAGCAAAGGGAAGGATAAACCTGATATAACAGGTTTCCAACAGGCCACGCCCATCACAAGCAGTTGATGGTGATGGTGCAAAACCTTCTTAGAAAGACGGCAGGCCAGCTGTCAAAACATATCAAAGTTATCTCCATCTTTGTTCTTCATTTTCTTGACAAAAGGGAAAAAGTATAAATGAAAAAAAAAAAACAAAAGCTTTCTGTGTTGCGTTAAAACTAATCACATTATCTGAAGTTCCTGTCTAGAATAAAACACTAAATCCTGCACAAGCACAAAAGATGTTTTCTGTGACTAGTTGAAAAAATGTATTTTTTAAATATATTTGTTGCAAACATTCCTTGAAAGCCTCCATCACTCAGCAATCTGCATCAGTAAAGATGCAGAGTAATCGTGACGTGGAGCCGGTCTTTTTACAACGGCGATTCATCACGTTTGCCACGTAGGCAGTCAAACAAGTTGTTGTAGGGAGATGAAGATTCATGATGCAATTTTCACGGGTGCGGTGGAAGAGCGCTATTTATCATAGGAGGTGGTAGAACCGGTGTGGCGGGCCGGTGATCCGTCTCCGAGCGCGTCATCCCGCCTGGATGAGCTTCCTGGCTACAGCTGGAGTCAGCATAGCAACCAGACGAGGCTGATTAGCCGTGATTCATTTAGACCGTTATTGCCTCTGACCAGTCGGATGATAAGATTGAACTACCGGCAATACACTTTTGTTTTATTGAGGGAGATTACATGCAGGTTATCAGAGAAATGGCTCTGGTTAAAGGTAGAAAGGTAGCATCCTGCTTTTGTAGCCGTCCCAGCATGTCAGTAGCAGTAGTACAGAGCATATATTACATTAACATGAATAGTAATCTACTATTTTCTGATAACAAATGTATTTTCAATAACTGTTTTTTCATATTTTTAATAAAAAGTAATAAAAAATGTTTGTCAAAACTTGAAACTAGCTGAAAAACTACTTTCCTGTAGGATATAAATCTATTTATTTCTTAGCTTTCTTGTTTTTCTCTCGTCTCTCGTTAGGTTACCTGCCTAACGGGATCCACGCCGTGGAGGCCATGTTGGCAGCAGCCAGCATCGGGGCCATTTGGAGCTCCACCTCTGTAGACTTTGGAGTCAATGTAAGATCTGCCTTTTACTTATTAATTATTAATACAATTTAAAGTCTCACTGTGACAATTTTTTTTTAACTTTCCCAGTAGTGTTTTAATTATAATTATTAAGTTTTTAACCAAAATCCCACAACCTAAATATCTTAAATAGCCATTTTTCATGTTGATCTGAAGCTTCTGTTTCCAAAATCTCCTCTAGGTGGGTGTGGCTATTAGCACAGAGCTGAGTAGCTCCGCCCTCGATCCCTCTTATTTGATTATGACAGCTCTATGTCTCGCTAACGTAGATTGTCACAGCTGCTGCATAAAAATGTCAGGCCGTAGTTTTTTTTATCTTTTAAAACCAGCTCGGACGAGGAAAAAATGAAAAATGTAATGAATTTGCAAAACTCAGAGTACTGGGCAGAAATCACATCGCGTCAGCACCCCCGCGGGCCCTCGCAATGCTTTTAACTAAACAGTCGGATTCCTCTGGTCCGCACCGGTTCTAAGTCAACTGCCCAAGCACCAACCGAGGCAGCCTGCTGGAGGGGGACCCCCGCTGAGACGGGAGCCCCGAGCCGCAGCGCAAGCCCAGCCTTGCTTTGCAAACCTTACGAAAACGTGTATTTATCAATCATGGAGCTTGTGCCATTGTGACATCACAACAGCTCATTAATTAAAACGGAGCGTATTTGTGACAGTTTGATTGACAGAAATTTAAAAGGAAAAATACTCAGAAAAGCAAATCAAAACGATTTCTTATTACATTTGTTCTCTTTCATAAGAAAATTGCCACACATACATGTAAAAAAAAACATGATTGACATTAAAAGTTTCTTTTCATTCCATGTACTTTCATGTAATCTGTTTAATAGTGCACATATTCTACGGTTTTCATGTGAAAAGAAGCTTTTTTTGTTGTTCTGACAGCTTTTTATTTTCCTTAATCTCTAATATGGCATTTATTTGTTTTTTGCTTTGGTCTCTTCCAATTTATTTTGATGCTGTACTGCCCCCTCTGGCAGATCAGAGAACTACTATTGCTTTTATTTAAAAAAAAATCCAAAAGATTCTTCTCTTAGTGACTTGTAACATATATATATATATATATATATTCTTTTTTTGCTTTAAAGCTGAGTTTATTCCTATAAAACAGTGTTTTACTGGTTGCTGCATTTAACCGATTCTTGTTTTTCTTTAGGGAGTTCTTGACAGATTCTCTCAAATCCAGCCCAAACTGATCTTTTCTGTTGCTGCTGTGGTTTACAACGGCAAAACCCACGACCACATGGAAAAGCTCACAAACGTTGTGAAAGGTTGGCACCTACTTTTTTACATTTCATTGGTTTTCAAACTCCTTTGGAAAGTGACGCATAAATGTGGTTGAGAATTTGAGGAGTTGAAGCTTGGATAAGTTCATGTGGATTTTTTTTCCCCATAAAAAAAGTTTTTTCTTTAAAGAAATGAGTTGGATTGAAGGCTTTAGAACAATTTATGCATGTATGATTACCAAAATTCCTTGATGAACAATATTTTTATACGTTTCTATTTAAAAACAATTCATTCTTGTGAATATTTAATGCTCACTGGTCCTTTAAAACATCATCCTCTGTCTTCTCTCACTCAAAGGTCTTCCAGACTTGAAGAAAGTAGTTGTCATTCCCTACGTTCGCTCCAAACAGGACACTGACCTCTCCAAGATCCCAAACAGGTGGGCGTTTCTCATCTGCTGATCTGTGTCATAAGAAAAAGGAAACCCGAGATTGATTCTCTGCTGTGGCGTTTGTGCCCTCACAGTGTGTTCATTGATGACTTCCTGGCTTCTGGGCGTGGCGAGGGCGACCAGTTTCCTCAGCTGGAGTTTGAGCAGCTTCCGTTCAGTCATCCTCTGTTCATCATGTACTCATCTGGAACTACTGGAGCTCCTAAATGCATGGTCCACTCAGCTGGGGTGAGAAACGCTCCTCTTTTCTGAAAAAGGCAGTTTCCTTATGCGGTCACTGCCTGGCTCATGGGTCATGTTTGTCCTCATAAAACATTTGACAGAAAAGCTTTAGATTGCTGTTGTGACGCAGCTGCCTCGCTCGCGTCCCAGAGTCCCATCTGTGACTGAACTCCTCTGGGCTGACACACATGTGCATCACAATGTTCATCACACACCACTGCCCTTAAGAGAAGTCAACCTTGTAAGAAGAAGCTGATGCTGTGCACCTAAAGGTCTGCAGAAAAAGACGGAACAAAAGCCTTTAATGTGTGAATATTTTTTGGGGAAACTATAAATCCTTCCCGTCGGGTAGGTGATTCAGGTTTTCCGGGATAAAAACAGATTTATTTGCTGTTGGTATTAAACTCCCCAAAACAATGAAAGCCTGTAGATCTTTACTGTCCCACTTCTTTAACATCAGAACAAACAGTCTTTGAGCAAAATTTGTGTCACTTTTGTTCAGCATATTGTCTCTGAAAAATTGATTATCTGAAGTTCTCAAGATGTTATATTTAATTATTGTATTAAAGTCTCAGTCTGATCGTCTTTTGACCTAATTTAAAAGCGTCTTATTGGTCTTTTAATTATGAAGTTAAAAATTCAGCTCTGAGCTGGTTGTGAGCGGTACGCTGTGAAGGGCAACCCCGCTCCCCTTTCTCGTCACCCATAACTGAGAGCTCTCTGTTTGTGTTCCTCCGCTAGTTCTACACCGCTCACAACCCCAACCTAACATTAGCAGTGCAACAAAAATGGCGAGCAATATCAGAGGTATCCAGTCGTACAGTTTTAATCCAGATTCCAGCTCAGACGAGGAAAACAAAGACGTTCATGGATCTATTCGACTAAAAGTGGGTGCATCAGAATGGAGAAGAGCTGGGAGCTTGTGGCTATTTTCTACGTGAAAAATAAGTTCTTTTTCAAACGGCATTTTATGTTTGCTCCTAATTCACAACAATTTGAAAGAAGAAATATTCAGAAATGCAATTTTAAGCTTAATCTTCTTCCTAATATGTCATCTATCATGAGAAAAAAACATAAAAAGTACAATTTTCCTCAGACTTTAGACACACTCTCAGCCGACAAATTGCATCATGTCTTGACAGTTTTTTTAAATGTTTTTTGCCAATAAAAGTCTGATTCTGGAATTTTTATGAACCTTAATGGGATTTAGTTTATTTTCATTTGATCACAAATCTTAAAAAATACTCTGCCTTACAATTAAACTTGAAAGACACAAATACTTTGATTTTTTTTTCCATTTCAAGTGTTTAATACCTGCTGCCATATTTTTTTATCTTTTTATTTTTGGTTAAACATTAAATTAAACAACACTTATTAAGGTGTCTAGAAACTTAGTGCAATATTATTTTTTGCTGGTATTTTGAAAAATATAATTTTCTAACATGTCATTTGCAATATTTTTGTTCAGCTTTAAAGACCCACTCCAATTATATTTTTTTCTATTGTACAATTCTGCTGTAAAAAAAAAAGTTTTTTTAAAGTAAAGAAATACTCAGAAATTGAGTTTTAATCTTAAATTCTTTTCTGTATATCCTCCATGATGAGAAAAATACTGCTAGAACATGTTAGAAACACGGTTTTCTTTGGAGTGGGTCTCTAAGCATCATGCTAAAACTTTTTTTCTAAGAGGAGCTGTTGTTTTTTTTCCAGATTTATGTCCTCTCTCATCGTATTAACTTCACGTTAACTTAATGCAAAAGTCATTGAGTTACGTAGATTCTTTAAGTGAGCCTCTTAGCTGAGACTGATATTTAATAACCAACCTTGAATTTAGCAGATTAGAGAGAAGTTCTGCAGACAAGATGTTGTCAGAAGTTGTTCTAATACTCAGACATCACCTGATGAAAGAGTCGAGATATATCGGTTAAGCTCAGCAGCTGTCAGAAGGATCTACTTTTTGCTGCTAAATGATTTGTGGAGTGAGTTTCAACTCGTGCAGCAGGAGGTTGTGTTGAGCAAATCCTCATATGATCACATTCTTATATGGTATCAAGGAATATATATATTTAGCCCATTTAATGAAAGTTTTTGCTTCTGTTTTAATCCAGGTGCCTAAATGTTCCTTTTCGAGGCCATTTATTACAATATATGAGATGTTAATGCTGACGAGCAGATATTTTAGTACTCAAGATTCCCTTTTCCTGTTATACTTTCCACCACAAGATGGCAGCAGACCTCCATCAGCCGGTTCCTTCGGCGTTATTGGCTCCAAATTGAGGGAATGAATGACATTTTCATGAGAAGCGGCAGGAGATTGACACTTAAAATGTTCAATTTTTTGGCAAAGTGGTGTTAAAAACTGGTTAATGCATTTAAAAAGAATCTTTTATGCTTTTGTGGGAGTCTGTTTGTTGTCCTCCCTGACACCTTTTACTGTTCCTGTATTTTGAAAAATCAATAATAGTTTCTGGTTCTCATTCTCATCATTTTTCTCCCTTTAATTTCCACTTTTTGCTCCACATTGTCTCCTGCTTTGTCAGTATTTCCCCATTCCTTTCCCCTTTGTGCTGCCTTCCTCTCTCCGTGCTGCCAATAATTGGATGGTGACACTTTGTTGAAAAAGCGTTTGGTATTGTGACGAAGGCTGTCCCCTCTGCCTCTGCCAATTAGCCGCAGTCCTGTTGTGCTTTTTGCTTTGTTACGGCTCTGTTAACATGCTGTCAGTAGCAAAATGGCACACGGTCCTGCCAAAGTTTGTGCAAACACACACAAGGTGGAACATCTGTGACAAGGATGTACACCTAAGCTGAGCCCTAAAACACGCTCCAGTCTGCACTCTCCTCCAGCAGTAATGACCTACCCAGCTGGGATGGTTTGGAGACTTTGGGAGTATTTGCACTTTCCACAAATTGCCTGCTTTAAGAGAGGAAGCGGCGTGTAAAAGCCGAGTCGTTTCCGAGCGGCTCTTGGAGTGCACAGTATAAACACTGTTCTTTACCGTGACGAGCAGGTGCCGCCGCTCTCCTTTTCGGGGCCGAATCAAACTTTGTGGTCATGAAATAACTGGTTTGTGTCGTTCTTGGAGGACTTTTGGAACCTGAACCCATGCTGCTCCTCTTCGTCTCTTCAGGGCACCCTCATCCAGCACTTGAAGGAGCACATTCTCCATGGCAACATGACTGCCAGCGATGTCATCATTTACTACACTACGGTAGGTCAAAGAGAGTTGCACTGTAACGAGAACCCTCTCAAAAGTACTTCTTCTTTTTTTATTTTAAAGCTTTCCACAACTCTTAAAGTGAATTTTCCTTCTCCTTGAAACAATTTAAAGGGGATTGGTAAACTAGGGCCCACGGGCCATATGCGGCCCATTAACTATTTAAACCGGCACGCCAGACTGGAATACATTTTATTCCTTCATTCATCTTCTCAGTCACTTGTCCCTTTCAGGGTCACGGAGGTGCCGGAGCCTAACCCGGCTACTTCTGGGTGAAGGTGGGGGAACACCCTGAACAGGTCGCCAGTCTGTCGCAGGGCCTCAATCACACACCAATTCACACCAAGGGGCAATTTAGAGTCACCAATTCACTATGAGGCATGTTTTTGGACGGTAGAAGGACGCCGGAGTCCCCAGAGAAAACCCACGCATGCACGAGGAGAAGATGCAAACTCCACACAGAAAGGTCCCCGGGACTTGAACTGGGGCCTTCTTGCTGAGAGGCAAGAGTGCTAACCACTGCTCCACCGTGCAGCACATAAATGATTCTCATAATCCTTTATAATAATGCTTAATTTTCCCTGTAATTCTGCTGTCCCTTCATCGATAATGTAAAGGGTATTCTAAATTAACGCACGCCATGAAAGCCTGAACCATCTGGCGCTAAGCAGAGGACAGTTATTCTGCGAAGTGCATTAATCTCAGATAATGTACACTTCGAAGAGCATTATCCCACCTAAAACATGGTCGCTTACAAAAGAAATGAATATTCAATCGATATTTAGTCCTTTATTTTTATTATTCCTTCAGTTTAGATCACCTTTTAACCAACTTATAATTGTCTTCAAATGAAAGCATCAGAATGGAGCAGGAAGCTTGTAGTTGAAGATTTTATCATAAAAACTTAAAAGTTTTTTCAGACTGCATTTTTTTTTCATTTGCTCCTGATTTACGATTTGAAGAAAGAAATACTCAGAAATGCAATTTTAACTTTATATATGTCTTCATCATGAGAAAAGGAACAAGTTTAAAACACCAATGGGGGCGGGTCTTTAAACCAATGTTCCTTTAACAGGTGTCTTTGAGACCGTTCAATAAATGATAGTGGTGTTTGGAACGCTCCTGTTTCCATCAGCTAAAGTTACCACGAAGGTTGTGCAAAACCTTCCTTTAAATGTTTCAAAGAGCCTCTTGAGAGGTCGCTGCTCCTCGGAAATGATGGAGAAACCAAGTTGGCTCCACTTTGGTCTACGAGAGGTTCCTTCAAAGCACCGATCCATGTTCAGATCGGCTGCTGCTGCCGTTTGAATCCCCCTTCAAGAAAAACGCAGAGCAGAAGGTGAAGTGGGTCTCTCGAGAACGGAGGGCCACTTCTCCTTGATCGGGGTGTCGGCGACTCCTTGCAAGCGACCCTCTCCAGAGTAATTCCCACGTCTTCACTGGAATATTGCTGCTGCCGGGATTTGTTCTGTCTGACGGGGGATTGCACCGTCACATCAGTCTGTCTCCTCTTTACTGCAATAGATATTGAGCTGCAGTGAATTCTGGGAACTCCTCACAAATCATTTTCCTCTTTTCAACATCTCTGAAAGTAGATCAGAAATGCAGTTTAGGTTCTGGCTGAACCTTTTTCTCTTCACTGTCTTTTTTGTAAAAACTTTCTTACTTATTTCAGTGAATATTGACTTCATATTTTATTTGTGTTTATGCAAACTTTTAAAATATTTTTATATGCTTTCCTCGTGTAAATTTGCAATAATTTGATGCAGAAAAAGTCCAGCATGACGGGAAATGTTCACCTGACTTTTATTGTGAAAGGTTGATTTCTGAGGCCAAATCTTCGGCTTTTAACAGTCATTTTTGCTAATACTGCAGCTCTATGCTTGTTGTTGAACCAGCATAACAGATGGTTGTGTTGCTGTGTGTGTTTGTAGACTGGCTGGATGATGTGGAACTGGCTCGTGTCCGCTCTGGCGGTGGGCGCCTCCGTGGTTTTGTACGACGGCTCTCCGCTGATGCCCACTCCCAATGTTCTGTGGGACCTGACAGACAAGCTGGGGTGAGTTTGACACGCAAACATGCACACAAGGACAGGAGACACTTGAACACTGGAAAAAATAGTGACTCGTTGTGTTAGATATAGAGTTTTAGATCATAACTCAAGTACTTTAACAGATTCTGAATAAAGAAATCTTGTATTTCTACTAAAACAAATGACTACTTTGAGAAATTATGTTCATTTTAAGTCCATAGAGACAGAATAAATAAAAATATTAAAGAAAATGTAAATTAATATAATTACTGAAACACTTTTTCCCACTTATTTACATTTTTGTGTCTTTTTAATGTAAAATGTAATACATATTTTCTGGAATTCACCCAACAAATAAAAAAAGTTTGTAGTATTTTTGCTGCTAAATATATTCTCAGGATAATTAGTAATAATTAGAGGCAACAAACTTTTAAATGTCTTAATAGTAGAGATGCAGAGCAAAAAATAAAAAATGTGACTGCATTTATATACACAACATTATTAGTTATGTTAGTGTCCATACATTAAAGAATGTCAAATCTTCTTTTTCTTTATTTTTAGGCTTTTTTCCCACTTTTTCTTAGGTCAAAATCAAAAATAAGTTTCAGTTATCAAAGCAGATAAGCCACATTGTTATTGTTGAAAACATTTTTCTTCCTAATAAAGTTACTCTAAGCCAAATTTTAGCTTTTATTAAGCAGTTTATTAAAAAAATATATTAACTGTATTTCTGTTTTATTGAAAACAGAAAATGAAAAGAGGGTCCAAACTATTGTCTGTGGCATTTTATTTAGTAGTCATAAATATATTAGAAATCTAGAAAATATTAATTGTAGGACATTTTTTACTTAATATTTCATCTATTTTTTGCAATGTTTAAAAGCATCCTTTTTGTAAATGAATAAATGCACATATATCTATAAATGGTAAAGGAGTGAAGAAAACATCACCCAATTTCTACGAAAAGCCTCTTTACCGTTCTCTATATGATCATTTGAACAAACCTCTTGAAGTTGGTATTTTAAGTTGATAAAACCACGTTGCTGTGGCAACAAAGTGGGGGAGTTTAACAATTTAGAAAATGCTAATTTATTTGTCATACAATCCCCAATTGCTGATAAATGAAGGATCAAATAAGTAAAACTCCATATTAGTTTTTTTGACTAAACTGTTCCTAATTTATTTATTTTTTCTTTTTTATGTAAGGCTTTTATATTTCTACAGTTTTGTCTAAACTCCTGCCTCTCATCTGTAAAGATGAAGTTGGCTCAGAACGCACAACAGAGAAAGAAATCTTTATTATTTAGCCACGAACGCGCTGCCCTGCAGCCATTTTTAAAGTGTCTCTCTGTGGAACAGACTGTTTGTTTTAGATCAGCCGTTCCTGAAGCGCTGCGTTATGGAGATGAATGGAGACGCGTTGAATTTGGAGGAAATCCAAACACTCTCTTAAAATCACAGAAACTGTATCTGAAAGTGCAAATTGTGCATGAGACATCCTGGATGAAACGCTGAATCTTTCTTCCATGTTTTGACTCAGAAATGCATGAATTTAATATATTTTTGGATTTAGGAGTTTCAGATTTATCCTAAAACAAAAACCATTTTTTAAAATCAAGTTTTTAACCTTTATTAACAGTCATTAAAGAGTAAGGATGGCAGTTCTCATGTTAAGTGACTCCTGCTCGTGTGTATTTGTGTGTATTTTGTTGCATCAAATCCGATAGGACAGATGGCTTGTTCTTAATTTCCCTCAATGTGTGCGTTAAGTTTTTCTGAAAGTTGTGTATGCTTTGCTTTGCCTCAGTGCATTCCAAGAATTTCTAATTAAAAGTTGAAGAAAGGGATATGTGAGGGTTTAAAATAAAGTGGATAATTGCCTCAGAAATATTAAAAAAATACCAGTATTTTTCAGCCGTGGTGTCTCCTTAGTGGCTTTGAGGATTTCTCCCCAGTTTGGTTATTTTTTGAAGAGAAAATGAATAAATACAAAAGCTAATAACATATACCCCCGCGACCCCGAAAGGGACGAAGCGGTCAAGAAAATGGATGGATGGCTAATAACATAATGTCTGCAGATAGTCGACCATCCTCAAACTGAAAACTTTAAAAAAAAGAAAAAAAAGGATCCTGTTTGTTAAATGTGTATAGATTTCCATGAAGACTGTCTTTCCTGTTCTTTAAACAAACCACTTGAAGTTGGTATTTTAAGTTGGTAACCATGGCAACAAATTGAAGGAGTTTAACGATTTGAAAAGTATAGATCAAGAGAAGTTTGGTAAACCTCTTTGCTTTTTTACAGTTGTGTGCTGCCTATTAATAGATTAAAGAAATAAAAAATTTGAATTTTTTTAGATAAAATTCCACATTTATACAATTATTTGTGTTTTTTCTCGTTTGTGAGTCTTTGATTTTACTATAGAAGATGTAAGAAATCATCAAGAGCATTTGATTTTTAATATATATGACAGAAATTCTACTTCCTGTTCTAATTAAATCAGTGATGTTATAAGTGCTACATTCATTCTGAGACATCCAGGTAAAAAAATATCCTTTTTTCGCGTTTTAGAATTGAGGAGACGAGGACTTTGCTGCATCTGTAAAACACGTGTACAGCCAGTATTTGCAGAATGGGTTATTGTATGACTTATGACTGCGAGTGTGTGTCTGTCAGGCTCAGGTTATTAAAAAGTACTGCGGTCAGCAGAAGCGATACTTTCATGCAGTGAAAGTGCTCCTGTACCTGGGAGACGCATCTTTACAGATGGCACTTTGCCTTCAGCAAGAACGGCTGCGAGGGGAGATTTTGAAATGCAGAAGAAGTTGCAGAAGTGCAGAGAATTAGTTCTTCAGCAGAAACACTTGACAGGATCTGCTCGGAAATCCCAAAAGCTATGAGCCCCGCTACATTCCTATAAGTACTTTGAATGATCGGTGGATTCTTAAAGCGAGTTGCTTGATAAACGACTGGAGGAGCGACTGCGGGTGTGTTTCTGCTGAAATGCTTGGTCAAACGTGTCATTTTCAGAGAAATACAAATGTCCTTGTGCTTTGACCTCACTGCTTGTTTTCTTGGGGAAGTAATGGAAGACTTAAGGGAACAAAGCTACAATGCTGGTCACAAAAATACCCACGCTGAGGCATTTAATGAAGGCCTTCCAAGAGTGACAGAAAGATGGATAGTACCTTAAACTGTGAGATTTTTGAACCAATTAAGTGCTGATATTGCAGCTTCAGACATATTTTTCAGAGACCAGAGCTACGTATCCGGAAAAAAACCCTAAGGGAAGGACTGACATCACTTTTTTTAACGGCCTTTTCTCTTGAATTGAGGTTGGACATTTTAATTGGAGCTAAATCTGTCAGACTATGTTGGAAAGTTTAAAACTTACTGTGACTTTTTTTCCCTTTTGACTTGACTTTTTGTGGCCACTTGCATCATGATAATCACTGTCACATAATCCATGATCTTTAACAGGAACTATTTTACATAAAGTAGCATAAAATAAAAAAAAAAATTGGGGAAAATTTATTTTTAGATGCTTTTAAGGACTCAGTTTGATCATCTTTTGAACTATTATGAGTTCTCAGTGGTCTTTAATAGTGATTATGTTGTTTTGAGCAAAAAAAAGTCATTTTCAAGTACATTACAACAGAACATTTGTGGCACCATCTTAATAAAAACATATATATATATATATTTACAAGAATAAAGTTGTAAAATTGTGAGAAAAAAGCTATAATTTTATGGGAAAAAATTGTAAATTCAATAGAAAAACAGTAAAAATTAAGAGAATAAAGTCATAACATTATGTGTAAAAAAGTCATAGTTTTATGAGAACAAAAATGTAAATGTATTAGAAAAAAGTAAAAAAAAATGAAGTTGTAAAATTTTGAGAAAAAGTTGTAATTTTTATGAGCAAAAAATGCAGATTTATTATTTATGAGAAACAAATGTTACTTTAAAAAAAAGAGAATAAAGTTTTAAAGTTATGAGGAAAAAAATGTATATTCAATGGAAAAACAGTAACAATCAAGAGAATAAAGTCATAACAATTTTAGGAAAAAAGTCAAATTTTATGAGAAAAAAAATGTAAATTTATTATAAAAATGTAAACCTGGAAAAAACAGGAGAATAAAGTTGTAAAATTGTGACAAAAAAGTTGCAATTTTATGGGAAAAAATGTGGATTTATTGGAAAAAAAGTGATAAATTATGAGGATTAGGTCACAAAATTATACGAAACAAGTTGTAATTTCATTCATCTTCCTAGCCGCGTGTCCTTTTCAGGGCCAGCATGCAGCCAAAAAAGTTGTAATTTTAAGTGATTTTTTTTTTCACATTCTTTTCCTAAAATTATTCTAATTTTATGACAAAAACTGTTGATTTCTACCTCACAAACAAGATATTTTTCAAACGTAATTTTGTCTGCTCCTGATTCACAACAATTTAAATAAAGAAATACTCAGATATCCCATTTAAAGCTTTTTTTTTAAAGGGCCATATCAAAAACAACTTTTTGATCTATTCTACTGTATTCTACTGTTCATTATTCTCTATAAAGAACCCCAAAGCGGTATTTTGATCAGTTCACATATTTCTGAGTAAACTCTTAAAAAATCTGTGCTCTCAGCAGCAGCCCCTCCCATACCCACGAAAACGAGCAGGTCCTCACGATCTGATGTCATGGAGTGAGACCGGCCCTTTCAGGAAGAGTCTGCTCTGCTAGCCCCTCCCCCAGTCTATCACCAACACTCAATTTCTCCACGTAGATATTGGTGATCAGTATATCCGTATATCTTCCAGTTGTCTCCTGTCTTCAACAAATTCCAGATCAAACAGGCGTTCGTTACTTTA
>NC_050520.1:4966465-4987513 GCF_002922805.2 Oryzias melastigma
ATGGATTTCTTCCCAGTAAAGTTAAAATGTAATCATGTAATTATTTGTTATTTTATACAATGTAATCTCAGAGTGTTGCTAATTCTCCTAATGGAGCAGCATTTAGCATTTGATGGTTTCCTCTGCAGCCCGTAACATAAGATGAGGCCAGAGGCTCATACATACATGCCTGCATCTTACTGATGTGGAGAAGGGACACGAGAGTCATTTAGAAAAAGATGTCCGGACAAGTGAAGCTTGAGCCGCTGCATCACGACATGCACAGACGCACATTAGCACCAAAAAAAAGTCCTTTGCCTCTTATTGACTTCGGAGCTTCCAGAAACATGTCTCACTCGAAGCCCATGCGCTGGCTCATGCCGCCTCGGAGTCTCACAAGCAGCGACTCACAGCTTCTCCTCCTTCCTCCATCCTAAACACCCAATTAGGAGCCACACCTAGCCACCTGCCTCCAATCAGAGCGGAGTGACTGTTTCCACGGCAACTAACGATGAAGTCAACATGCAGATGGAGGGTCAGCTGATGGAGTGGAGATTGACTTTTGTCAGATAACAAATGGGTTTGAATTTTCAGCTGCAGATGACTGGAATTAAATGCAAAGAGGAAGAATATGAATATTTACAAATTGTGAACACAAACGTAGGGTTTGCTGTTGACGCTCAGTTTCTGCTCTTTTGCATCTCAAAAGAAGATGGAGTTTTAGAGAAAAATAAAACGAAATACCAACCATTTGACATAAACAGGGCTTGCTTAGAAATTCAATCACATTTCAGGTATAACAAAATAAAAGTACATGTCACATTGCCAAATGAAGTGAGGGAACAAGCAACTAAAGCAACAGTTCTGAACATTTAAAAAAATCGAGCAGTTTGAAAAGAAATGTCTCCATTAAGATCAACAGTTTTTATTCCATTTTTTGGAATACCTTCCATACAAACATTTTTTTTTTTGTTTTTTTTAGGAATAAATGTGCATTATGTACTATATATATTTTTTTTCAATGAATGGAAAACATGACAAATACTCAAAAAGTTTATTAAAAAACAAAGTGTCATTTTCTAGGACATAAAAAAGCAAATACATTTACAAAAATAAAGTTGTCAAGTTATTAAATACAAGGTCATACAAGTACTTGTACTTTTATTTAAAAAAGTAATAAAGTTTTGAGTCTGAATTTCAGTATCAAAATTAATTAATTAAAAAAATATTTCTGTATTATGTCATGGTTTACCCTCAATATTTGACCTACTTGATCAAGTCTTCCTTTTTTAAAGCATATATAAAATAATGAGTCACTCAAATATGTATAACATTTCAAGTAAAACATGTTTATATCACAGTGTCTATACTTTCAACATGACTTATTTTCTTGAATTATTAGTTGAATCTCTATTTTCTGTGGGATCTACAGCTTGAGGTTAACACCTCATGTGACCAAGAATTATACAATTTAATCCTTGACTCAGAAAACACACAGAAAAATATATTTTTACATGATTGAAAATAAATTTAGGCATGAAGGGGTTAAGAACACATAAGAAACACAATTTTAAATGAACATGAACAGGTATCACCAGAGTCTTTCTTCTGGTCTTTCTGATCGTCTTTCAGCACTTCATCAACATCTAATAAAAATACGTAGCAAAACAACTTTTGCTTATTTGATCGGTCAAACTTCAGGGTTTTAATTTATGCTCCACACAAACATTTGTTTATACGCTCCTTACAGACAGGAATGGTTAACGGTCACGATAAATTTGATTGATTTGATGTCAGGGAGGAACAAGTGCATTCACTTAAGAAGGAGGACTTAAAAAGTCCTTTGTTTTGGTTCCAATGAAATCAGCAGAAAAGATGTGAAGTTTGTCACTTCTCGTTCTCCACATTTGTCCATTTTTTGGCAGCTGTCAGGGTAATCACCAGTCAAACGAAAGGAAACTCTGAAACAATCTAAATCTAAGGTTTATTCAGGTAAACATTTCATCAATACTTGTTCTTGTGGAGCATCTAAAGGTGTTTTTTTTCTGTTCATTCACCTAAAAGTCCTTCTTTAGTTTAATTTTTCTTTTAGCAGCAGATGAAGGCTTAGCTGAGCACACAAGCTGTGTTTCAGCATCGCCTCACTTTATATGTTGGCTGTGACTCACTCTCCTCCACTGGGAGCGACTGAGCAGCTCCACTGGAGCAGATGGGATTAAGGGCAAAGGCTGCTCCGTAACTTTTGCCCTTTTTATTCTTTTATTTACATTCAGCTTAGACTTAATGAAGCTACAAACGGACTAATGCCACAGTTGAGGGTCGGCACCAAAGTCGTGCTGACATCACCACAGCAGTGATCACTTTCACCAGCATTTACGCCAAATAGCGCTCAGCTTTTGCATCAACATCCATCATTCTTTTTGTAGAATTACTTTAAGAGTTCTGTTTTTGACGGACCAAAAGTACAGCCTCTGTCATATGTCGTAAAGCCACTTCAAGGGTTGTTATTACATTGGAATGTACGATTGTCATTAGGGCTGTAACCGAGTCCTCGGATACTCATGATAAAGTATAAATATTCGCAACGTCCAAGATCTCTGATTTTTACAAATATGGTAAAGTAAAAAATATAATCCAGGAACTATGTATTTATTGCTCTGAAATGCAATTTTGGATTTTAGGTTTATAAACTAACGAGTAACTGTCACCGGAAATAAACAAACCTTCGAAAGAATGTGTTGGTGAAGCTTTCTGTTTTCAAAGTAAAACTAAAGAAAAAAAAAAATTTTAATCTTTATAAAGGTACAGAAAAAAAAGTAAAAAAAAATAGAAACACAAATACGTTCACAAAAACTAGTAAACAATTCAATTATTGCTCTTAATCAGACCCTCCAGGATTTCGCGGCAGATTTTTATGATTTTTGCGGACTAAAACACCTGATGTTGCGGTAACTTTTGTCAAAAGTTGCGTCAAAAGTTGCCATGTTTTTTAATATGTATATATATTTTTAAAAGCACCTAAAAATTTGAATTATGAAATAGAACTCACATTCCCATATTCCAACTATTTTATTGTGACACATGAACTAGGAAAGTACTTCCCCATCATCACTATATACAATGTTGTTGTTGTGTGCTGTCATTTGACTAGAATAGAACCGTGAAACTCTAAATGAACTTTTGGTCCACCCTGCTCACAATAACCCATGTATTTGTTTATTGATTTAAACACACTTATAACCTTAAAAACCAGCATAAGCAGATTCATCCTCAAACTCTTCCTCTTTATATTTCAAAAGCATCACTGGTGAGTCAATGGTTACTGGTAAAGGAAGACCAAGACTTTGAGGAGTTGATCTGGTTTCTACTACCAGTAATGATCTGCTCTGTTTTAGAGAAAGTTCTCTCAGGTGTCTATAAGTTTGTTATTGAGGAGGTTCTATATGGAATTATTTTCCTGCAGACTGTAAATTCTTCCTTTGTACTATCAATTTCCAGTCTTTCTCTCTGACTCTGTTCATGTTGTGCTGTACAACAAGGCTGCTCCGCACGCACTTAGCATGGGCGGGCAAGGCGGGAATTGAACCTGCAATCTCTTGACCAGGGGTTGACCGCCCTACTGCTGAACTACAACTGCCATCAAGTTCAATAGATTGGTTGAAAGGAGTAGGAAGAAGCAAACTAATATTATTCCTCCCTTGTTTGCGTTGCCTAATTTTTTATTTTCTTTACCAATTGGTTTGTCCATTTTTCACCCATAAGGAGAGTTGTGGTTAAGAGTTACCCTGTAGTTGGTTAACCAGTTCATATGTTGGCTTGGTTTTATGGGAACAAATTCAAGAAAAGAAAAAGTTGTTGGATTATAACGAAAGGTTTTATTTAAGAACAACTCAAAAATAAGGCAGAAAAAAATGACCCGGTTTCTGGATTTTTTTTTAGCTAAATCGTAGTCAAACAATTTCTCATCAGTAGAGAAATGTTTGTCCATTTCATAAACCAAAGGAGTGTAAAACGCTGCATTCAAACAGTGGAGAGCTTTTCTTCAATATTAATGATATTTTAAATGATGATCTTTGTATAATTCCTGGAAAACGATGTTTTTTCACTCTTAAGTTCTCTTGTAGATGCTTCTGTCATCTCTATTTTAGAATAATAAACATTTTTTTAAAGCTCTTGTCTTTGTCTTTTTTCCCAGAATCACTATTTTTGGTACCGGGGCCAAGTGGCTGTCTGTGCTGCAGGAGAAAAACCTCAAACCCGGTGAGTTGTTGTTCCCCATTCAGTTTAGACTATTGTCCAAACACACAATACAACCAGAGAGACATTAAATCGGGCTGTTTAATGCATTAGTTTGTGCTCTTCATTGGATCTGCTGATGTTTATTAGACTTCTTTGTAATGTCAGGACAGTTCCTCGCTTTAAATAAGCCCATCTGCGTTTGATGTGATGCTCTAATCATTATTACATGACGTTGGTTCCATTTAGCTCTCTGCTTTATCTGAGGATACTTACAAGTGAGGAACACACTGAGGGACAACGTGGGGTTTAATGCCTCGGCCAAGGACATTTCAGCGTGTGAGGCGGAGAGTTAAGGATCGATTCCGCAGCCTTCCGATTGAAAGACGACCTCTCTGCCTTCTGAGCTGCAGCCGCCCCTAATAACCCAAACCATAAATCTTCATTCAGGTCGTCCGCTCTGCGTGTGCGTCTGCCTGTCTGCAGCTTTTCAGCACATCCTTAGTGTTATTGATAAACAGGAAATCGGAGTCTGCCCCTCCTCTCTGTATGTTGGGAGGCTTCTATTAGAAAAAGGGCAAAAAAAAGATGTGTGTTTGCATACAGCATGCCTGAACTGGGCCAGGGAGAATTGGGGGGTGCTCCATCTTCACTGCTGCCCCAGTGGAGGGGCCCTTTTCCCTCCGCTGACATTTGGACCGGACACCTGGAGGCATGGTGGGTGGTAGCAGGGTGTGTGCGCATGTGTGTGCGCTCACACACATATGTTGGGGTATTCATGGGGTGAGAGTCGGTTGCTGGAAGCTTTTTTGTTCGTGAAGTGCCACTGCTGCGCGAGTGTGTGTGTGATATTGAACATCTCAGGGCTGCTAACTGAAACCCCGTGTGTGTGTTTTGTGTAAACTTGCATCCGCTGTCACATCAGAGTAGCAACCACAACAACACAACTGGTGGCGTGCCAGAAAGCACAGCTGTTCACATGTGCGTGTCCGCCGTTTTTGTGCTTCAGTCAATTCTGTGGATCCTCAGTTTTCTTTGATTCTGTACCAACGATGATAAATTAATTACAGCTCGGATCCAACAACAATACATCGTGTGGTTGTCTAAGAAAACATTTTTTTTGCTCTCAAATTGGACAAGAATTGCAGAATAAAATGAACAACTTTTGTGATGTCCTCATTTAGAACAAACACACTGTTTTTCATTCCGTTATAGAGATCTGAATACATGTTTAGTAGGGGTATAGCCATTCATTTAATGGTTGACGATACACTTCATAGTCGATTTTGGTTCATTTTGAACGATCCGATTCACTGACCTAAAATGGATCCAGGATATCTTTATCCAAAACTTCAACCGGTGTAACTCAGACATAAATACTGAACAGTGCAGGTGATGTTTTCTAGATTCTTTGTATTTCTTGCAAGACATTAAATTATGGATGGATTGATCATTTTTTGCTGCATCACGTGAGTTGTCCTCTGTGATGGACTCTTATGTTACAGTTAAATAAATGCACCGTACCTCATCCAAATGGAATTGCCCGGTATCTATTATTAGCAATTTTATCATTTTGAAGCCATTTTCTAATTGTGTGGTTCCAGTTCAATTAAAGTTAAAGTCAAGATTTGTTCTACGCATTTGATCCATTCCTTGGGAGAGGGGTGAGCTGTAGACACCATTGCATTTGGGAACGATTTGGTGGTTTAACCCCTTCATGCTGAGTATCATGCAGGGAGGCGTTGGATCCAATTTTTAAACTCTGGTATGACTGGATTTGAACTCACGACCATCCAATCTCAGGGTGGACACTCTACCACAAGGCCACTGAGCTGGTGAAAAGTTGCCTCAAACAGATGAATCTAGTTGGATTTTAGGAGTAGTCTTTCCATACAGAACCTAGAAGGTCTCGAAGTTCTCGAATGGACAGAAAGTTGCCTTTGGTTTTGTGGAATTCATGAGTGTAATCCTGCAGAATGTCTCAGTGTCTCTGGAAGTTTTAAAGAAAGCTGAAACATCACCAAGTAAACACAAAGCTATCAACGAAGAAGCGTGGACATGCAGAAAATATTGCTTAATAGGCATTAAACTTTCATATTAAGGTGGAGGCTGCAAATGGCCCGCGGGCCGCCCGTTTGAGACCCCTGCCTTAAGATTTACCTTTGTTCAGGATTTGGATTGAAATGCATTCTAATGAAAATGAATAAATCTACTTTTATTACGATATGATTTTAAACTCCACCTGTAACATTCAGTAACATCTGTGCATTGTTTAGTGTTTTTTACTTTCATTTTCTTTTGTCTCTCAGCGGAAACTCACAACCTTCAGTCTCTCCACACCATCCTGTCCACTGGATCTCCTCTCAAACCTCAGAGTTACGACTTTGTCTATCGCTGCATCAAAAACAACGTGCTGCTGGGTTCCATCTCAGGTAAGCCCGACCTTGTCTGCAGCTTTTATTTTTGCCATTATGCAGTAAATGGAAATGCTAGAAACATCACACAAGAAGAACAGGACAGTTTGGTTGAGCTACAGATGGAATGATTACAGATGTTTCAAAATAAAACTATTAGAACTTGAGAAATTGAGGAAGTTTTGATTAAATGTTTGCACAAAAATTAATAACGCTAGAAATATGAGCTGGTTTTGTAGTTTCAATGATAGCAAGGCTTCAAACTTGCAATTTGCTTTTTCTGGATCTTTTATTTTTTTGTCCTCTGAAGGAATCACTGAAGCATTTTCCCCTCTGAGAACCTGTCCAACCCAATAATTTACTTTTTATGCATTTATCTTTATATTCAAATCACTTCTGGTTGCATGTGGATGAAACTATGCACAAACAATTAGCCAGACTACAGAAAAACAAAGCTGGTTTTGGACATGAGCCTGAAAATACAACTATTGTGTAATTTATAGAATTTATTTTCAGCGTCTCCTCAAAACTGAATGTTTAAATATTAAGTAAAAGCTTGATCTTCATCAAAGTCCATGAAGTCCTCTGATCTTGATGCTCTTTCAAAAGTAAAATCCTTGTAAAAAAACATTAAAATCAACTTTTTTTTTTTATTGAACTAGGAAACAACTTCTGATTTTTGCTTTCAATAAAATTCTTTTATTGGCTCCTAATAGCTCTGATCAGAAATTCAAAGCTTTAGAAACTCAGTGTATTGACGCACGTGAAAAGGTTAGAAAGAAATGGTTTCCATTCTTTGCCTTGACTGCTCCTCAAGCAGAAAATGAGAAGCTAAAGTCTGGCTGAAAAGCCTGAAAGTAAAATCTCAGATGCAGCGGACGAGAACCAACGTTTAGGAAGAAATTGAAGTTTTAGACCAGATTGTGAGATGAAATATCTGAGTAAAACTTTTTCTTCAGAGTAATCTAAAGTTCAGGAAGCTTTATTTTTTCAATAGTTTGGTTGCTTGAAAGTCATCAGTGGAAATAAAGGTTTAGTTTGTGGCCTGGAATAACCTGAAACTCTCTCCCCTGCATGCATTTAGGTAACCTGGTTACCAGAAAGCAACAGTTTATGGGTTTAACAGGTTAAGTGAACCGTGCCATGACTAGTTTGCAGAATTGGATGCACTCTGGCACTTTTAGTGACCACACCATACTTTCAAGTGGAATCTACTCAGTACTTTGCTCTAAAAGTGGAGTACTTTTGCATTTGCTGAATTTACCAGCAAATTGGCCTAATGGTGGAGCGTCTGCCCTGAAATTGAGCGATTATGGGTTTGGAACCACAGTTGGATGTATTCAGACTGGAAAAGTCCCTTTGGTTTGGTCTCTATTCAGTCTGCCATAACCCGTACTTTCCTGTTTAAAACTAAAGCTTGTAAACCAAATCATGTGACTAAAGATCTCTTCAATCATTGGCCAAGAATTGCAAGTTTGGGGCAAAAACATATAGAAAGAATAATGGAAGTCCTACGCTTTGCAATCCTGGTTGGGTTTGTCTGATTCAGACTTTATATTTTGTTAAACGTCTGTATCGTCACCAGGTACAACACTTATTTTTGCTACTTTGGTGCTGCAGGGCAGTTACTTAGTAGATGTTGGTTAAGAACGTACACTAATAAGTGTTTATGACATATAGATTGTTGGGCAAACAGTGTGAGAAGCAATATGTATCCCGTTAAGAGTTGTTTTAATGAGCCTCCATTCATCCGACTACATTTCTATGCGTTGCTGTGTCTCGTTCACTGTGTGTACATGTGTAAAATGTATTTAATTGGATCAAAGATTGGATTAGAATTGAACAGTGTACATGGGCCCTGAAAAACCTCCTCCGTTTAACGTTTTCATATGCCACATGTTTGATCAGAGCAAATTATTTTGCCATGTGTAGAACTATTTAAAATACAGAAAACAAGCGTAGAAGAAGAAATAAGTTCTGTTGTAAACCAACAAAGTTGCAGCGTAGAGCAAGATGATCTTCTCTGTGTCATTATTTTTGGCTGCATGGTCTGGAGGAGGGGCTAGGTTAAAATTTGCCAACAACAACATTTAGCCTTGGCCACTCGTAAATACGTGGAATAACATCAACCCTTATTTTGTGTGGACGCAATTGATAACATAAATTCACATGATTGATGGCACGGTTTCTCAGATCTGTGTGAAGCAGCGTTTCCACATTCAAAAGCCGCCACCCCCATCTCATACATTGTCCTGAAGCAGCTCAAATATGCAGTTCTCCTGGGAAACATGGTTCTCCGGCAGCTCGCTCACGCAGAGCAGCCAGAGTGACTGCCGCCCGAAGCCTCCTCTGGAGCGCACGCCGTAACGAACCCTGCTTGCAAACACAAAGCCACAAAGTCTAGAGCAGCCAGTTGATGGAAGGATGGAGTCTATTCAGAATGAGGAAACTCTGAGCAAACCGAAGCTTAGTCCAATTGGAAACAAACAGAGACTACCTTGAAAGATGGGTCAGAGAGCGGCTCCTGGTCCCGTACCTGGGTCCGCTTTGGTCCATTCACACTGAAAATTTGCTCCGGATTATTGGTAGAAACAAACTAAACAAAACCAATTAGTTAAGTCTGAATAGACCCTAAAAATGAAACCCAGTCCCTTCCTGCTTGGCACTCGGCATTAAGGGTTCAATTGGGAGGTTAAACCACCTAATGGTTCCAGAGTGCAGCTTTAACTGCTGCTCCAGGGAATGAGTCCAATACAGAGAACAATTTATACACACTCTGGTGTGTGACAACTAATGGGACTTTAAATTTTGCTCATGGGAAAGCTAATTATAAATCCAGGTTTTCCAGGTTTGGGGAAATGAATGTAAACCATTCAGTGGAAGAGGCGTCTGTCTTTAAAATAAAAAGAAACACTTTAATTTAGTATTTTTTGTTTTAAGTGTTTCTATAAAAGTTTCCTTTGGTTGTATTGACCTGATCGCTTCACGGCTTTTTGAAGCATCAGCACAGTTTGGCTCACCACCTGCCTCACTCCCTTGTTTTAGTTCCTTTAAGTCAAGCTTTTGCACTTAAAGGAAGCAGAGATGACCACCTGTGGTGCTACGTTGGGCGTAGCTGTACAGGTTACAGTGAGACCGAACGCCGACTGATTAAAGCTCATTTCGAATTTCAAACTTTTTTTTTACCGACACGTCTCCAGGTTCCCTTATGATGCAAAGTAAAGCAACAAAGCATCTGTGACGTGAACATAAAGAGCTGACAGGATGAAAGAAATTTCCAGCAGTATAAATTATATATAACTGTACATTTTCCTCGCTGCACAAAGATGCACGAGGACCGACACACACGCCATCTCGGCCTATTGTGATGCTGACAGGCCAGGAGAATGCTATCTGTCTCTTTATGTGAGTTCTGAGACGGTTAACATTTAGCTCAGCCAGTGTGACTGACGTCTTACACTCACACACACAAACACACACACTGAGTAATAGCTTGGAGCAACACACTCACACAGATGAACACAGGCCTTGCAAATGGCAGCCTTAATGTGTGCAGCACGGGCTCAACATTGACCAAAATGTCAGTCACACAGTGGAAAAATGGGGCGAAAGTAATAAATATAAGGTGATGGTTTCAACCCATTTCCTTAAACATCTTGAACATTCCTGTCTATTATGTATTTCTCACTTTGACAGCTATAACCAAACAGAACAAAGTGGGGAATCTTGTTTACTTAACACCTTTGAAGTTTAG
The DNA here is from genome assembly GCF_002922805.2 of Oryzias melastigma. Taxonomy (NCBI): domain Eukaryota; kingdom Metazoa; phylum Chordata; class Actinopteri; order Beloniformes; family Adrianichthyidae; genus Oryzias; species Oryzias melastigma. Next base: position 4,976,849 of record NC_050520.1, read on the forward strand.
CTTTATAGTAAATCATTAAATATTAGGTTAATAGTCTGAGTTATTTATTTATTTTTGCCTAAATAAATCAATGAAAGTGTGTTAATTGCATGTCTCATTAAGAAAATTTCTACAAAAAAAATTGTTTTAGTTTGGCAAACTACCAATTGATCTGGCAGATACTCAGAGATCTCAATTCAGATTGTTGTTTTTTTTGTAAATTATCGTTAAGTAAATAGTAAGTAGACTGTTTATTTGTTAAAGTTTATATTGTTTTACAGAAAGATGGACAAAATAACCAAACTAACTATTGATATTGACGCTAAATTTTAAAGAATATTGTCAGTAAATTTGAAGTGTGTTTTCAAAATTTAATATTTTATGCTCACATTCCATAAAAACTTGAGCTTTTACAAATTTAATGGCATTTATAAGGAAAACAAATGTCTTCAAAGTGAAATATACAAAGTCCCTTCGTGAATTTAACCAAAAATTTCAGTACTGACAATTGAGATTCTCTAAGAAAATAGTTCAAATGAAATCAACTTTATTTTTTAAAAGCGCTTCTCATACATGTGAAGCTCGAAGTGCTTTACAATTAAAACCAGAAACACAAAAGTTCAAATAAAAGTCTAACCCACCCCTTAAACCCCACCCCAACATGAAAATATGAATTAATTTTTTTCTATGGCTGTCAACATTAATGCACGCAATTATTTTAACAAAGTTAACACATTAATATTTATTAGCACCAATTAATTACACTTCTCAAAGTAGCAGTAATCAGAGTCAAGTATTCACCCAGACCATTTAAAATGCAGAAACGCTAAATGTTTTTTTCTTACAGCTGTATGTCAGCTTCTTTGTTTTCTTGGAGTAATACTGCAGACATAAAACTCTTTAGAGTTCTGCTTATCTTACAGTTGATGCTTTTTGTGCAAACAAGTTACACTTCAGAGTTAAGACTTTATACATTTAAACATTTCCCACAAACATTTTCTCTTGGGGCTGTTTTTGTACAAAAGCTGCAAATTGTCAAATAAAATGTACCTAGTAAAACATTGTGATTAATTGTGATTAATCACTACCCAAAAGTGTGATTGATTTATTTTTTATTTTTTATTTAAATCCACAATAGTGGATTAACTGGACACCCAACTTTTTAAAGTCTGATCTTTTAACGGATCCAACTTTTTTTGTAAATATTTTTTTTACATTATTGAGAGACAAAGCCCTTGTGGTTTTGGTAGCTTCTCATTTTTTAGGATTTCATGATCCCGATCATCATGTTAACTGACGATCCTCTGAACTTCAATGGTAGCAGATGAGTTATATAAAATATTCTTTATTAATTCAAACAGAAATTCTGTGTCTATGTGAGGAGCTGGTCTTGGCTCAGTCTCTTTCCATCTTGTCGCCAAGGGCAACAGCAGGCTGCTACACTGCTGGCTGCCAACCGACCTAACCTTGACCCCTGAAGTGAACCCTCTGTTGGTGTGTTTGTGTGTATGTGTGAAGATTTATCACAACATATGTGTGACTGTGACCAGTGACTGGAGCTCACAGTGGCATATGGGATGGCCCTCTTTGCTGGTTTCACCGCGGGTTTGCATCCTGCTCGTTTTGTTAGGCCATGCATTTTAGTTATTCAAACTCGATCGAAATCTCCCTCAAAGATGAAGAGTATTTCAGTGGATCGTTGCATTTCTTCATTTTTAACATTTTCACTGCTGAATTTCCTCACCAGCAACCCATATGTCACTTTTTAGCTTCCTCTGAGCCCACCTCCTAGTTTTTGAAAACCTTACTTTACTGAACTTTGATCATTGGTTTCCTATCCACCATCAACACTGAATCCTGGTTGATTTGTGGAACCAAAAATATCAAGAAATGTGTAGAAAATTGTCATCCAAGTGCTGTTTTGGTTGAAGAAGATCAAACTGCAGCATCGAATTTGCTGCGATTCTTCCTTCTGATTATCAACATCAACTCTGTTCCTTTTGTTTTCACAGTAAAACACATCTCTACTCAAAACTGTTGCCTTTGTGTTGGGAGTTATTGTGGCGTTTGTTATCAGGAAAAAGGGATTAAAAGCTTTTCTTCTGTGAAAACAAAATAAATAGAGATTAAACTTGTTCTTTAAAAAACTGAAGGGGTTAGATGGTGACTCACAAGCAAGCGGTTCCTATTTTAGTGGAGAACTGACGCCTCAACATAAAGAAAAAGGCTTTTCTTTAAATGTCAACAGATCAGAACATGTATAAATTACTGAAATCACAAAATTTGTTGACATTTAGAAATTGATTCATTAAGTGGTTTTGTAGCTTTGGGGACCAAAAATGATTCTTTCTTTAATATATATTTTTTACATATAACACAAAGCTTTTTTTAACAATGAACACTAACTTAAAGTCCCACTGCGATCATCTTTTGATCTATTTTAAAAGCTTTTCCAGTGGTTTTTAATTATGATTATGTAGTTTTTAGCCGAAATTAAAATGAAGAAAAAAGTGTCATTTTCTTGGACGATTTCTGCTTTTCTTGTTTATCAGAAATTCGCTTCTGAGTTTTGAGCGCAACTGTTAGTGAGGAGTAGTGCTAAGTTCTACGAACGCGATGCATGCAAAAATTTGCGTGGTCCGCCCCACTTTCACCATGTGGCGAATTTGCTGCTCGCCACCTGCCAAAAAACGTGTGGGAGGAGCTACTAGTCAATGTTTTTAGCCTGGTGGCTACATGGAGCTAATTTCGAATGTATGAAGGACATGGATGATGTTGAGAGATCAGGTTTATTTATTGTGACAAGTTCTCAAAAACATTGGTAACCATGTCTCCATGTTTGGGATTATGTGATCATTCAAAGATTTTTCTGGTACCGGGGGCTTCCATCTCACTTTGGGGACTGTGTCTGAATGACAGCCGGTTCCACAGTGTTTCTGTGACTGAGTTTGAAGGCTCAATGTCTCACATTAACTTGAGAAAAGAAAAATGGAAACAAAACTAAAATTAGGGGACCTTTTTTTTTTATTATTGTTTCTGTGAAAATTAGGTTAAGAAATTAGATTAAAGTTCAGGACAAAACACTTGCATTGGATTAGTGTTGCAGCCGCTGATCGAATCACGTGACCAAAGTGAAGTCCCTGATAGGTAGATGCAACTCCATGACCTGCCAAAATTTGAGCTGCTGCCAGACCGCCATGCCCGTCGCTCAAAACGCGCAGCAGGACCTCAGATCACATCTGTTCCATTGACTTAATAGTGAAACTGGTCACCTCTGCCACTCAGATTGCATTCGCTGCGCTCATTTCTCATCATGCCTTTGTTTGCACTTTCTCCCACTAGCTTACAGCCCCTCACAACCCCAAGCTAACATTAGCAGAGCATCAAAAATGGTGAACAATATTGGAGTTATCCAGCCATACAGTTTTTAGCCAAATGTCTGATTGGATGTCCTCCATCATGAGAACCATTCGGTTATCTCAGTTTATAAAACAAAATTAAACATTTTTAATAATAGCTGATGAAAGAGTCAGAAAATGTTCGTTGGTCTAAGACATGAACAGGTTGGAAGAAAATCCAAGAAATCCTCCAAAAACTGGTTCAAATGCACATATTTATAACAAACTGGGTAGTATAGAAAATGAGTTCTTTTGCTCAGAAGATTTGGTGCTGTTTGGAGAATAAGTTCAATGTGACGAGTTACCGTCTTGTTCATGCTCACAGAGCAGTGGATGATGGAAGGCATCCCAAGAAAGCTGCAGTGTCTTTTAACCTAAAATATACCCGTGTTTGAAAAGGTACGTGTGTTTTTGGGGTGTGTGTGTGTGTGTAAGCCCACCTTTGGCGGTGGGTGAAACAATAAGATAATTGCTTATCTTCCCACTAAAAGTGTGTTTGTGTTTAATCAGAAAACAAAGTTAGCACTTCCTCCAGGGAGCCAATTAAAGCTCAATAAAGAACCTGGCAGACAGAAAAAAAGAGAGACCGTGTAGAGAATAGAAAGAAAGGAAGGAGAGGAGGGAGGAGAGGTAGAAGGGCAGAGAGTGGTTGAGAGGAAGGAAACAAGATGGATGGATGTGGTCTGTGATTCAGAGGGGAGTGAAGCTAGGAGGTAGACTGAACACTGGGAGGGAGATAAATAGAACGTGTCAGAATTAGTAGATGATGGGAGGTAGAAAGTGAAAATAGAAGTGTGATTGCAGGTTTGGGAAGACGCTGCTGGGGAGTAAAATTCCTAAATAGGTCAATAAGGGTGTTGTAAAGTGCTGATGATGATTGTGGTAACCAATAGTAAATGGTCGGGTTTTATAAAGGTCGAGAAGAGTCTGTTAAACAAGATTTTGACAAAAGGTTATCATCTGTGCAACAAAAACGGGAAGAACAATTAAAAATTCAGCCAAATTGAATAAATCAAATGTTTTGATAGTTTTGGGAGATTTTTTTTAACCCTTTAATTAGCTGTTGTCAAAGACCGGAAATAATACACACTCTTCTAACTACCCCAACTCTTCCACCATTTACACAATTAATGTCATTTGAACAGATTCTGAAGTGAAGAAAAGCAGTTTGGTTGACCTTAATTGCATAAACACTTCAGTACCATAAAGTGTTGCGCATAAGCGTGAAACTGCTTTTCTCTGCTTCCGAACCCACTGGAATTAATTGAAAGTTAGTTCGAAGAACATCAAAAGCTCTGACTTTTTAATTGTTAACCATCCAGTTATTACATTTGAGGGTTTGACTGTCAAAGACCACACTCACATGTGAAAGAAACATCCTAAATGTTAAAAAAAGGATTTTTTTTAAATCAGTCTGTTTGTGTGAATTTTATTATTGCATTAATTTGAATGAGGACTGACCTGACTGCATAAAAAGCCACCTGGTGGTTACCTGGTGTACTGCCCTGGCTACAGTTGCATTTATTTTTAAAAGATCTTCAATCCTGAAAATTTAATTTACTCAACACAAACATCCTTAGTCTTATTTTTGTTGCTCAAGATCATTTTACAGAATATGTATTAAAAGTAACTAAAAAGAAAGGAGAAACCATTAAAAAATAAAAAAGAATAACTAAAGGGCCTATAACATGCTTTTCTTTAACCTTTCAGAGTAAACTATATCCTTATATATGATAATGTATTACCTTTGGGACACTAAAAAAAATAATTTTTAATTAAACATGAGTTATTTTTGAAAGTAAGATGACTTTATCGTTGAGGCCCCGCCTTTCACTCCTTGTGGGTGCCGCCCATTTCATGATGTCATCCTACAGCTGGCTTAGGCAGCGTGTCTGCGTTTTGCCCACAAAAACAAACATGTGTGCACATTTCGCTTATGAAATGAAAGGATTTTGCAGATCACTGCTAGCTCAGTGGAGAAAACGGGTGTGTGTGTTAGAATGAGGGCGGAGCTGACAACTCTTCCTGGAAGGGGCTGTTCCTCACTTTGCAATTTTCTTGGATTGGGAGTGTGAATGGATCCAAATGCCACTTTGGGGTTGTTTTTAGTAGGAAGGAACATTATAAAACACTTGAAAGCTCAAAATGATCATTTTGCATCATGTGGGCCCCTTAAATACAATTTAAAAAAATACCGTAAAGAAAATGTAAATTAATAAGTGAATTTGAACTTGATTTGTCAATTTATCAATAGATTAGCTGTCTGGGATAAACAAAATATAAAAGCTTAAATGTTTGTGCACGGCGATGGTCAAAAAAATCATGCTCATGATTCTGACCAGACTTTTAAACCATCACACTGTGACCACAGCAAGCCTCCCTGACTGAGAGTGCAAGAGCAGCTCTCGTCCCAGATAGGTCTGCTTCCAAAGCCAGCTCAGTGGAATGAAAGGGAGAAACAAAAAAAGCCTGTTTGGTGTTGTCTACAATCCATCCTCACAAGCCACGGGGCTTCTGGGGAAAAAAATCCTAATTTAGAACCTTTTACATGTCGCATTGGATCTTTGTGTGTTAAAGAAAAAAGCATTTAAAGAAAAGAGCATCATCCCCACTGTGAAACATGGAGCAGGACTAGTTTCTGTTGGGACTCTGCTGTTTCTGCCACGGGGAGCCTTTATTTTAAGCTCGGTTTTTATGAAGTGGGAATGCATCCAATGTCCTTTTCTAACCTTTTAAAATACAAAAAAAGAAGAAAAAATGCTTAGAAAAACACAAAACAACAGGCGTTCTGGCTTGTTCCATTCAGAAAATATTAAATGAAAACTCCAAAATTAGAAGAATATATCTAAGATTTGAAAAGTACTTAGTCATACTTGATCCTTTTACTTTCAACAGTTACTTTTTACGGTCCCTTGCTTGAGTCTAACAAAGGCATCTGGACTTTAATTTTTCTCCTTTTGAAACGTATGTAACAATTTAGAAAAGCGGTTTCATCTGTCTTCTTAAATACTGTATTTTCTGGATTATAAGTCACAGCGGAGTATAAGTCGCAGCAGCAAAAAAACATCAAATCAAGAAGAAGAAAAGCTTATACAACTCGTTCTGGAGTATAAGTCGCACTTTTATATTTGCCATGGCAAAAAATAAAAACAAGAATAATAATGCTTCGACTCCAATGAAAAAAGTATCAAATTTTAAGAGGAAAACAATCCGATTCTCCTCCATGTTTGTTTTGGACGACAGTTCTTCTTCTGGCACTGACAAAAGAAAATACAGCACCCTCTAGTGGTTTAGCAGAAACAACCGCTAAAGATCAAATGGTTGCTAGTTAAAAAAGAACGAATATATCAGTCTATTTATGTATATTAAAAAAATCTCAAATAAGTCGCTCCTGAGTATAAGTCGCACCCCTGGCTGAACTATGAGAAAAAGAGCGACTTATACTCTAGAAAATACGGTACCTGGATGTATTTTACTTGAAGTATAGTTCATTGGAAATGCTTTATTTTAAGCAATCGTAACAATATTGTTATATATTGGAATTGGTTGATTAAAATAATGTTCTTTCATGAGTACAAGGTTAGACCGCTCTACTCAAACTTTAGGTAAATGGTATAGCTCTCAATCTGTCCTTTGCACGTTTCACTGATGTATTTCTCTGCTTTGTTTTGTGTTTTGTCTCCAGGTGGCACTGACATCGTGTCATGTTTCATGGGTCAGAACCCGACGGTTCCAGTGTACCGAGGAGAAATCCAAACCAGAAATCTTGGCATGGCTATAGAAGCATGGAGTCCTGATGGTGAGATGCAGCGTTTCTTTCAGTTGTTTTGAATTTGATTGATTTATACATATTTTCATGATTTTCCTCCATTTACTGCTGGTGAACAGGCAGATTTTTACAGTTTGAACTGGATGTTAATGAGTTAATCACACATTACCACAATGCTGAATTATCAACAATAATTATTTGACTTTTATTTATTTTTTGCACTTTTGTATATTTTTGTTAAGCGTTTTTCCCTCACTTCCTATAAATAATGAGGTGCAGCGTCAGGGAGGCACGAATCATCACCCACCTATTGCTCAACTCTGCTAAAACAAATCTTTACAGAAAAGATGACTTTTTATTTTCATACCACTTGGCCAATCACATGGATGGAGAGTCAGATTTAATGGAGAAATGCAGAAAGCGATACTTTTATATACAATACATTAAAGTCTCACTCTGATCGTTTTTTTGATCTGTTTTCAAAGCGTTCCCAGTGGTCTTTTAAATATGATCTCAAAAGGTTTAGTTCTGATTGTGGTTTGGATGCTGAAGCTATTTTTTTTAACCTTTTTTCAACCTGAAATTTTGCAATCAAATTTTGGATCCTGTTTTAGAAAAAAATCACAGAAAATATCACAGTTAATCACGATTAAAAAATTTTATTGGTCCCCAGTACTAATTAGAAGTATAAATGGCTGCAGTTTAATGACTCGTCCCTGAATCCAAACATGTTTTTCTTTTAATACAACATCTGTATTTTCCCCATTTATTTCCACTCTGCAGTCTGCACTGCCATATCTCTGCCCCCTGAAATAAAAGTAGACTGGGGGGTGTTATTTAAAGGCAATTTTGTAGGAAGATCTTTGGATTATTTTAGTCGGTCCTAAAGCCCATAACACCCCCCAGAGGGAGAATGTTAAGGTCGTGCAAAAGCGTGCGCCCGAAGTCCATCAGGCTTCCAGGATTGTGTTTGTGTCTGTTGCACCCTGATAAATGTGTGTCATGCTACACAGAGAAAACTTGAACCTGAAAATTCTGTGTGTGTTTGGGCTTTCACAGGTAAGCCGGTGTGGGGGGAGAGCGGGGAGCTTGTCTGCTTGAAGCCAATCCCCTGCCAGCCAACACACTTCTGGAATGATGAGAATGGAAGCAAATATCATAAAGCTTACTTTTCTTCATATCCAGGTAAACACAATGGATTTACAGAGAAATACAACATAAAATAAATACAAACAAAAAAACATTCCTTTATTAATATTAGTAATAATTAAACTCCATGCATTTGGTTCTTTGTCCCATTTTCTCTGTTTTATTTGTGTGTATTTTTTTTTGTTTGCATCTATTTTTGCTGGAATTAAATTCAAAAACACATTTGAAACCTTTTTATTTTGTTTGTTGTGTTTAGGTGTGTGGGCGCATGGAGACTACTGTAAAATCAACCCAAAGACAGGAGGCATCGTCATGCTGGGCAGAAGGTTTGCTTGAGTTCTTCTTCTAACTAAAAAAAAAAAAAAACAGTAATCGTCAAAACAAATAAAGTTTATATTTGTAGTTTCACTTTCTCTTTAAAAACTACACTTCTAAAGAGGTTGAGTCGACTATCAACGAGATGTTTTAAATTTAGACAGTTGACTGTATATGACACCTGGGTGGAGTGAGTGTGACATCACCTGTAGAAAATGGCTTACTTACGGCTTCAACCAAATCAAGTCAGTTCATTCACCATTTTTTTCTCCACCACGTTGGACCCAGACGTCGTCATGATGGACTAAAGACATCCAAGTTCGTTCCCTAAACACCCGTTATGAAACAGATTATGAACGGAAAGTGAAAATTGTTAAGACTGATGGAAAAGTTTAATTTTTAAAAATAAAAATATAAACTTTTTGTTATTTTAAAATAAATTATATTTACTTCTGATTTTAAGAAATAAAGGTATCACAGTGGTCAAAACTTGTTGTGTTCTGGAAAGAAAAAGAATCCAAATTTAATTGAGACTGGGTTTGTGCTTTTCCCCAATTTTCATACAAGATCAAAAAGAATCAAATTAATCTAGTATAGATACTAAAAACGACGGTTTTATGTCAGATTTTGAAGTTGAAGAGGTGATCCATCAAACAGGAAAATGAACTGAACCATGAAAGTATGATGGCAGCGCTTGAATTAGAATTCTTGCATGTGTTTTGCTGCAGTGATGGAACACTAAACCCCAACGGAGTCCGCTTTGGGAGCTCCGAGATCTACAACATCGGTGAGTAGAAAAGGTTGCAGGTGTGACGGGATGCGGATAAAAATGATTTTCTCCTTTTTTCACTTTCCAGGAAAACGTTTAAACGCTTTCTCCGCTCTTTTCTTCTCTCCCTCCGCTTCTTTTCATCCTCCCTTTCATCCCTGCAGTGGAGGCCTTTGAGGAGGTGTCAGACAGCCTGTGCGTCCCTCAGTACAACTCTGACGGCGAGGAGCGAGTCATTTTGTTCCTGAAGATGGCGCCTGGAAAGTCCTTCTCTCCGGAGCTGGTGACGAACATTAAAGGAGCCATTAGGAAAGCGTTGTCGGCGCGTCACATCCCCGGCCTGCTGCTGGAGACCAAAGACATTCCTGTAAGATTGGGGTGTCAAACTTGAACGCACAGGGGGCCAAAATCCAAAACACACCTTAGGTCGCGGATAACAGTTTATTTAACACTCTAAAACTACATTTTTAAAACTTTAAAACCATAACTTTTTAACATAATTATGAACTAGATATATAGCATTACCTGCGATTCTGTGAAATTGGCCAGTGAAGCTTATAGCTGAAAATGCTGAAGCTGATAGCCAGATAAATATTTGCTAAATGCCAAATTAGCCTAAAAAACTTAAAAAAAACTAAGTTAGCCAAAACAGCTAGTATGTAGCTGAAAAAAAAACCTAAATCCAAATTCTTCCCTTCTCTCTTAGCCCTTCCTTTTAATTTGAAGGAGCAGTGTCTGTATTATTATATTTCAAATTTCATCCTTCAAGCTAAGAGGTCCAGGGTCGTGCTTTTCTTCATGTTGGTGCGCTCTGAAGCACAGAAGTTTACATTAAAATGTAAGTAATGTCTTTTTGTTCTAGCATGACCTTTTTAAAGTTGTAAAACCGCTGTTGTTATGTATATTCAAGTGCTGGAAGCTCTGCGCTAACGCTAGCGGGCCGGTGATATTGATGATGTCATCGAATTAATGTCACGGCCGAAATATTAGACACTATTTTTTCATCACCGTCTGTTTGGAGGGATAAATGAAAGGGGAAGGGAGAAGGGAAGAATTTGGATTGGGCCCAAAACTAAACCCAAAAAAATAGTCTAAAAAATCTTAGTAAATGCCAAAATAGTCCAAAAACCTAGCAGAATGACAATTTTTTACATTTTAAAACTGTAACTTTTTGACATAAATATGAATAAAAACAGGCAGGAATACTATTTCAGAATAAATCTACTTAAACCCTAAATAACTCAATTTACTCTCCATAAAAACATATTTTGTCAAAATTATAAAAG
>NC_050520.1:4988058-4996883 GCF_002922805.2 Oryzias melastigma
TGATATTGATGATGTCATCGAATTAATGTCACGGCCGAAATATTAGACACTATTTTTTCATCACCGTCTGTTTGGAGGGATAAATGAAGGGGAAGGGAGAAGGGTAGAATTTGGATTGGGCCCAAAACTTTTGAAAACCCTAAATTAGCCAAAACAGCTAGCATGTAGCGGAAATATTAGCTAAACTCCAAAAAATAGTCTAAAAAATCTTAGTAAATGCCAAAATAGTCCAAAAAGCTTAGCAGAATGATATTTTTTTACATTTTAAAACTGTATTTTTTTACATAAATATTAATAAAAACAGGCAGGAATATTATTCTAGAATAAATTAACTTAAACCTTAACTCTCAATTTACTCTCCATAAAAACATATTTTGTCAAAATTATAAAAGCTAGAAATAAGTGCAAGATAACATAAAATAAAATGATCCGGATCCGGCTCCTTCAGCCAGAAGAAGTGACCGCTTTTTCTGTTTTTCCCCGAGCAGTACACCATCAGCGGGAAGAAGGTGGAGGTGGCCGTCAAACAGATCATTGCTGGTCGTGAGGTGGCGCAGAGAGGAGCCTTCTCCAACCCGGACTCGCTGGATCTTTACAAGAACATTCCAGAGCTGAAAAACTTTTAGAGACTTTGCAGGACTGGAGCAGAACAGACGTACTCTGAGCTTTATACTGACACCTTCATCAATATATTAACAGTTATATATTTGCTAAAGTGTTGCCGTAGGGAGACGACTGTGGAGACTAATGTTGAGATGAATGAAGCTTTAGTGTCGGCGTGCACGACTGTCCCTCTGTTCATGCAGTGCAAACGGCTAAATGTGTTTTATGCGGTGAAGAACTCACACCAAACATACGGAGCTTATCTACTGAAGTAATTTATTGATCTTTTACTGTATGAGATGGTCAAACCTTGAACTACCTATATGTAAATGGTTATCTTCCATGTTTTTAGGCAAAGATGTGACTTCACGCCGATTCATTAAAGACACTAAGTTTTCACGGTACAGCTGCAGTATACGTACATGTCAGATACAATGTCTGTGTCCTACAACTGTTTGGAAAAGTCATTTATGGTACACACTGTTTGTACTTTTACATACAAAGAACTGTATTTATTTTAAATGTCTGTATCATTCATGAAACCCAGAGGATAAAAATACTTTTAAGGGATTTATTGCTGCTTTTTCTTGTGCTTAGACTTAACTTGTATTTAGTTTGAAGAGTGAAGATGGCTGATCAGACTGTGAACCGACGAGGAATCTTTCCTACAAAAACCAGACGGGCATCCAACGTTTCTGCATTTTATTTTGACATCCAGGGAACATTTTCTTACATTTTTGTTTTTACTGATTGTTTAAAGAGTCAGTCTTTAATGTTGTGCTTGTTTGTCTCAATTTTTTTTTTTTTTATCAAGGCACTGTGTTGTTTGGAGCTGCATCAGGTGAAAAATCAATAAAATAACATTTTTAACAAATGGATGAAGGCTGATTTTTATGAAGTTAGATTTGTTGCTAAATTGTTGCTTGTTTGTAAAAAAAAAACTGTATGAGTAAAAAAAAATGTCTCTTGCATGACATTTTACACACAGACGAAGCATTTTTACAGACGGACAATTTTTTTCTACACTTACAATTTTTTTTTACAAATGCACAAAACTTTATCAATAAATCTAACTTAGTCGATTTTGAGGTAAAATAATATAAACCCATCAAAGTTTGGGTAGGAACTTTTTTGGAACTTGAAGCAAAGACAAACGATCATCAGAAAATCAATACAAAATGCAGACTATCTGATCGCATATAAAGTTTTAAAATATCCTTAAAAACATTGTTGTTAATTTAGCCATTTAACTGCTGAACTGAAGCTGGTATGAAACTCAAAGCTCCTGCATACCACCAGTTTTTGTGGACTTCTCAAGTGCTGTTAAAACTCTGCAACCTCACCTCACGGGAAATAAACTGAACCAAGAGTGTTCAAACTACGGCTGATCCTGGTGTCTCCGCATAGATGGTGTACTACAAAATAAACTGAGAGTAATAGGCGCAGAAAGTTACTCTCCACTCATGTGGCTTTGGAAGATTTGTTGATTTCCTGATGTTCATGTCATTTTTCCAACACCACATGAACACAGTATTTCTTTAGGCTTTCATTTCTCCCCGAAGGACATCAGCCCATTAATGAAACTGGCTCTAAAATGAAATAAAAACTCCAACAGGTTCTGTTGTACAATATATATATATTTATTTTCAATTGAAATCGACGCATGTTTTTGTCCGGATTCAATTTTAGTTCGAGGTAGATTACCAAAACACGTCACGCGTCTGCTTCTGGTCCAGCCGTGCAGTCAAAATGTAGAACCCGTTGTGACCCACAAGTCGAAAGGTTTGTCCTCATCTGATCCTCTGGATCCTGTCCTTCCTGAACGGCTGTCAAGATATTCTCCATAGGTGCTCCACAAGGCTCTGAGGTTTCCCCACTTCTCTTTACTCTCTTCATAAACGACTGTTGAAGCTCAAACCCTGAAATTAACTTCTCGTCTAGGTTAAGGGAAAACAATTCAATACATCAATGCCCATGTTTCTAATTTACACTGATAAATGATGCAGCTTCATGTTTTATAACTTATTTGTCTCATACCAGGACAAATCTGAACTCTGTCTTTCTTATTGGACAGAAACCCGTGGAGTCTTCACACAGGTCATTTATCGCAGCATCACAGTAAAGATGACTCAGAAGGTTTCTTTTACTTGGGTGTAAACTTGCTGTTGAACTTCTGGCCTCGGTTTCATCCAGTAGCGCTCGTGTTAGAAATGTTTTTGCAGAACTGTTGTTCACTTCTGAGTTGACTGGAGGAAAACTTTTTAACCGTTAAATAAACTGAAGCCGCTTTGAGAGCAAACAGTCGGGTTCCAAAAGCGGAGCTTTCAAGGCTGGTTGGAGATTTGCCGTGTGCTCCCACATTGTTTTCCAAAGATAAACTGGAAAAATGTATATCCACTGTGCACACCAAGAAAAAAAAGCGGATCTATTTTTGTTTTTTTCTAAAAGTGGAAGTTTTAGCTTTTAATTCTGAGCTTAAGTCAACAGAAAGTGACAGACAGATGGTTGGTAAAACGAAAGAACAGTTTGTGTTTGCGATTAAGTGATGCTCTGTGTGTGTGTGTTAGATGACTGAAAGCCAATCACTTTGACAGATGGCTTCTTTAGGAAGTTTAAAAGATCGCTGCAACCTTTACGCAGTCGGTGTGAAAGCTCACACCTGCCAGTCATCCGACCTCAAACACAACAAAGAAAAGAAAAGTTTTTGTAGCTTCTTTTACTGAAACTTCAGTTCTTGATGCGTCGTTGGTTTGTAGAAAGGAAAGATGGATTTTTATGGAAGAACCAAATAGATTTTAGGAGCGAAACAAGAGGAGGGCTCGAGTACGTTTCCCATTAAAAGTCATAAATGAAAATCAATGAGAAGGGCCTCAGTTCTTCGATTGAATGGTTAATTCCAATATTTACAAATAAGAAAATATTATAAGCAAAAATGTGATTTTTAAATTTATTTTTATTGAGTTGTTGATTAATTTTTCAATTAAATTAGATATGATTTAAATTTAATTAAGAATATTCTCAGAAAATAAACTGATTTTGTGAGTTGTGTGATTTCACCATGTTAGTCAGAGTACAGCACCTTTCTTAGTGAGGCTAAAAAAAACTGTTTTTTGACATCAAGCAAAAAAGAAATCTATAATCTACATTGCTGAACCCTTATCAGTCATTTCTAACTTAAGTTTAAGTTGTAGAAAAATCCAGAAAGTCTGGAAATCTGCTTATGTACTTCCCCTTCACAAAGGAGGAAAACAACTACAGGCCGATTTCCATTTATGTATCCTGACAAAAACCTTTGAAAAGCTGGTCAGTGAACAACTGAAGGAGTACCTAGAATCAAAAACCATCTTACCTGAATTTCAGTCTGGTTTTAGAAAACACCATAGTACTGTCACAGCGACCTTGAAAGTTTTAAATAATGTTATACCGGCCATTGACTGTAAAAAATACTGTGTAGCAACCTCTCATTTGACACTGTGGATCACACTCACCTGATACAAATACTGAGTAATATTGGTGTTGAGTTTTAGAGTTTTAGAGTTCTTACAAACTGCTTTTGACATCGTTCAGGTTCACCTTAGATCACTGAAAATTGTTCTAAACGTGGTGATGGTGTTGGTTTTTTCACACAAAAGTGAGCCACAGGAGATCACACAAGTACTTAAAACTGAAATGAACAAATCAATAGAATTAGCAAACAGCTACAAGTACCTTGGTTTAGTAACAGATTCTGAGCTTTCCTTTACAATGCATGTAGCCTCTTTACCACACGAACTGAAAATGAAGCTTGGGTTTTATTATAGAAATAAATCATTTTTCTCGCTCAAAGCATGAAAGTTTCTGGTAGCAGCCACGATTTTGCCTCTGATAGACTATGGAGATGATCTTTACATGAATGCTTCATCCACATGTCTTCAACCACTCAATACTGTCACTTGAGGTTTGTAAATGGCTGTAGTCGTCTGTATGCCAGAGCAGAGTGGCCCTCGCTTTGCACACAAAGGCACACGCATTAGATAAGGCGCTGCTTGGTTTGGTCCCCTCATATCTTAGTTCTCTTCTCCAAAAAATGTCCAGTCAGTTTGCTTTATGCTCAGGCGAAGTTTTTCTTCTCCATGTTCTCCGTGTCCGAATTGAATTTGGGAAACATGCCTTCTGTTTTTCTCCTGCCTGGAACTCTATCCTGAACTGAAATGAAATAAAAGTGAAATAAAAGACTTTTATTCTGGTAGTTGCGCTACTTCCTGTCTGCTTGTGGCATTCCCTTCAGTCCCTGTTGGAATGGCAGAGAGACGGTAAGCTGCAGGCTTTAAAAGTTTACATGAAGTTCTAAACGGGGAATGTTCTGGTAATTGGTTAAAATATTCTTTATACCTTTTTTATTCTTGCTAGTTTTGGGAAATGTATTTTTAATGTAAATGCAGCACTTGGAAGTTGGCTAATGTTAGCAGCAGAGCTCGCGCTAGCATGCGTGTTCTCACGTGACCGTGGTGATTTTTCTTTGCCTTCTTTTCGGTTGTGCGGTTAAGTGAGACCAGCAAGGATTTTTTTGTGTGCTGCATGTGTTTTCACAGGTATGTGAGCATTTATTTTGATTAGAAATATTTGATTATCCTTTGCTTTTTGACATTTTATTTGTATTTAAAATGAGTATATTGTAATGTACAGATTTGCTATTTAGTTTAAGAGAGCGACCGGCTACATATAGAGACTCCTAGCCCTTTTCACCCCCTTTTCATAGGTCATAGGTCCTCTGCATTCCAAATATCAATTACTTAAAATCCAAATTTGAATGAATTTAGGTAAAACCTGAGAAAAGAAACCACTAGTGTTAGCAGCACGCGTTTCCACCGGGTTTTTTTTAGATCGGGAAGGAAATGGTAACAAAAGTTACACCTTCAGGTTAAAACTTCTCACATTGCTGTTTACCTGAACAACATCACTTGTTAGCTGTCTAAATAACACATTGGGGTGAAATACAAAGAGTATAAAAGAAGAAATTGTGGTTTGGCAACAATATAAGCATGGAAACGTTGTGCCTTTTCAAACACAATTTGTGACAAAACTTGGAGAAATATTGATGAAATATTCAGTTTTTATTTATTATTTAATTTGCACAAATCAAAAGTGATAAAAAATGTTTTCTTATTCTACTCTTTCCCTATGCTTCTTTGTGTAAATCTCTTGCAAACCCTGGTTTTTATACACTTGTCAGACCCTAATTGTAGCATGTAATTAATGGCTAAAATAACTTGTTTTTTCTATTCACAAAGAAACAGAAATGATCTGTAAACTTGGTTTTGTCTTGACACTCTGGTTTATTGACTGAAACGAGAACCTCTGACAGAGTTAACTAAGACCTTTTTTTGACAAAATAGTCAAAACTTGAAACCCTTTTCAAAGAGCGGAGCTGTCCTCACAAAAGTCTTTTGCCCCCAGCTGTGCTGTGTCTCCTCTGCTGTCATATAAAGCGTGTTATTGATTCCCTTTATGCCTCATGAATGTTCCATACATCGCAGTGATCCATCAAGACGGCCTGACGCAGCAGGCATCCCTCCATCAACAGTTGGCATTTTCTGTCTGCCGTGTCTTTCATCTGCATTTTCCGTCAGTTATCTTTTTTAACCTTTTCCGAGCTCGCACCGCATCGACGTTTGGAAGAAAGGACAAAAATTAAAGACAAATAAAGCATATTGGCATAATTATGGACAGAATGTGACAGCTTATTTTGTTCTGGTTTGTTTATGGATTCATTTAAAAAAAACGTCTTCATGCACTCAGTCAATCCTGTTCTCCAAAATGGTCTTCCATACATACACCACTGAGTTTATTTGGTCTGACTCTAGTTTATGCCGTCTGATCAGTGAAGATTGGTGATCAGTGTCTTGTGTTTAAGTTCTACCCAAACAATTTTTTTGTCTTTTTATTCCATCTGAGTCTGACACAGTTTTCAGATTCACTTTGCAAATACTTCAATGCATCATCTTTATCATGACTTGAGCTAAATGAATTTTAATTAAATGTGTTTTAATCAACATAAACAGTTTAATATGTCTGAAAGTCAAATGTTTGAATCTCTAAGAGTAGTTGTAACTCTATCAGAATTTCATAAAGAGAAGAAACTAGCAATGAGAGTAAAGATTTACTTGTGTCACGGACAAATTAGCATGACTTAACTCCAGTATCTTTAGTGGTTAGTGTTTGAGTTAATGACGTCTTGCATCCTGGTTGGATGACAAATAAACCCCTGAAACTAGAGGCTGATCAGAACCCCAACCTCCATGTCATGAGCTGGTACTGGTCTGAAGGCCCCTTGGTAGCGGGCCACAGACACTAATCGGGGGTTTCCTTAATAATTGCATTTTGTTTGTGGATTATGTGAGATATGATGGGTGGTGCAACAAATGTTCTCCAGATCTAGAATAACCTGTACTAGACCTCTTATTTGTTTATAAATCTGACTTTGAAAGAGTCTCAGCAGCCACAACCCTCACTGCTCTAATCATCTTTAATGTCTTCCATGCAGTGTAACGATACAAACACAGACCCCGCTCCATGTAGCGATCAGCCTGAAAACATTTGGCATTAGTCCCTCCTACATGCGGCTGGGTCATCAAGCTTATGAACACATTTTTGGACAGGCGTCGAGCTAAAGTATCATTAATCGTCAGGAAAAGAACAGCATTTTTTTGGCCATTAAAAAACGCTTGTTTTTACGCTCTAGCAGGAAGTCAGTCGTGTGGCGAAACGGGAGGTGGTTGACGCTGGTCCCCCCGTGGACGCGCAACTGCTCCTCTTTTAAGTTACTGTTTGTTTTCTTACCACACTTCCACATCTGTGTCTCTTTCTTCAGTCTTTGACAACTAACACAATTAAAAGGTGTAATATACTGAAGCATGTGAACAAACAGAAAGAAATAAAGAGGAAAAATGTGCTTAAATAAGTAAAAAAAAAATCACAACCAATCAAATACAAATGGTTCAATATGATCCAATGCTAGAGTTTTTCATAACTCCTTATATTCAATGAAAGTGGACAGTATTTTTGGATTTATGTTTTTCATAAACTTTAGTAATTTTAAATCTAAACAGATCCCTTTTGGTTAGATTTTTTAAGAACCTGCTCCTATGAATTAAATATTTCCTGATAACAGGTTCTCACTTTTGTTTCCAATCTACCACATTTTATGTTCCTATGTTCCAGCTACTCACATGGTTTTTAACCACAAAGACCAAGAAACAACTCAGGTATGGTTTGAAAAAACAGCTGTAACTATCATTTGTTTAGGAATTTCTTAAACTTCAAAATGAGGTGCTATCGGATGGATGAAAATGTTTTGGCTGACAAACGAAAAATAGTAAATGGTATCGTCACACTCACTTTAAAAAATGTAATTTAATCCACAAGTCTCCTTTCATCAAAAGACAAATTCAGGAAGTGTTCAAAGAAAGACAAAAAAGAGAGAAGGAAAATAAGAGCTTTCTGGGGCTTAATAATCAGCTGGAAACAGGAGACACCAGAATTCTTTTTAGTTCAAAGATACTTTATTAATGCTTGAAGGGAAATAAAGGTGTTGGGGAGAAATGAGAACAACAGGTTCTGGCAAAGAAGAACAAAAAACCAAATAAAACAAAGGTATAGAAGAGAAATGAAAGACATGAATGTAGGCAGAATGCCGCCATCTCTTCCTCCCGTCAATCTCGACATCTTTTATGCAGAATTGTTCGTATGTAGGTGGTTTCTTACTTTGTCAACACAGTCGCGGCTGACTCTTTTAAAGCGGCAGTTTGATTTCTGTTATTTGAGCAAAGTTATTTGTGTGTCTTTGTGCAGAGCCTTTTTTTAGCCTTTGGTGCCAGCGACGCAGTTTGAGACTTCCTGGCTTTCAGAAGTGACAGCAGAAACCGAGTTTAAGTGAGACGGATCGAATGGAATGTGTTGAAGAAGGTTGACACGCAGTTTTCCTTCCACGTTGATATCAGTTCTGTGTGTGTGTGTGTGGGATGTGTTATTGGCAACTTCAGCTTCAAACCGCTCCAAACCTTTCCGTGTGCGTTACTTTGCTCTGATCCTGAGAGATCTGTGGCTGTGAGACAAATGTTTCTTGTTATGCTGATGTTACGTTTCTGTCTTTTAAAGACTTTACTGAAAACTGCAAAAACTCACATAAAAAATTAACATAAGAATAAAAAAATGTAATTTCATGTAAAACCGATTTTTTTTTT
>NC_050520.1:4997629-5013063 GCF_002922805.2 Oryzias melastigma
CAAAGATTTGCTGCAGCTTTTATAATCTTACTCAGATGAGAACAAATAAAATCACTTGTTTGCATGATAGGAAACAGGCAGCTTAGGAGGTATGGTATTAAAAAAAGTAGAGCAATAGTCCATAATTTCCTTTTTTTTTTACATTTTCATCTGTTAAAGTCCCACTCCAATCATCTGTTGAGTTGTTTTAAAACTGTTTCCAGTGGTCTTTAAATTATGTTTATGCAGCTTTAAGACAAAACAAAAATCTGTGTAGTTTTCTAGGACATAGTTTTTGAGTGGCAGAAGTTTATTAGGAATTCGCCTCTAAATTTTAGACTGGACTTCTGGTGAGGAGGAAAGCTCCCCTCCACTTCCTGTCATCCAGAAAGTTCAAGACCTACCATTTTTAAGTAGGCTCTGTCTATTAAAGTTTACCTATTACCAGTTTACCCTACCCTATACCCTACCCTACTCTGCCCTACCCCACCATACCTTACCCCGCCCTACCCTACCCTACTCTATGCCTTACCCTACCCTATGCCCTACCTAATACCCTACCCTATGCTCTACCCTACCCAATATTGTATAAATGGTATGGTCTGATATGAAAGCATCTATTTTGGTATTCCATTGTGGTGGTGATTTTATTTATCTTAAATATTACTATTCTGAAGTAGATTGACTCACATGTGGATGATAAAAAAATCTTAAGTGGTTCGATTCCCTCAGCTTTTCATTTTTCTGACATACAAAGGTATGAACATTTATATTAGAATTACATTACATTTGTCAAAACTATTTATGTTGGCAATACATTTTAAACTGTTGAAATACATTTCTCTTTTTTAATGATGCCACATCTTAAAATTACATTCATCAATTTTGGATCACATGTTTTATCAGTCAGAAGCAGCAAGATGGAAAAACAGAAGAATGTGGTGGCGATGACGGTGAGTCGACAAGCAGACGGACAGATGGAGAGAAGAGTGAGCAAATAAAAGAGAGTCAGCCACGGATGGAGGGAGCGAAAGCAGCAAAAGTAAGCAGGACAGGGGTTGTTTAGAGCTGCCTGTTTGGACAGATGGTCGTCTGTGTGCTAATTACAAACCAAGTGCTTGACACTGCAAACATAATCAAAGAGGAAACTGGCTTTATTTGTTCAGCTTCACCCTCACGGAGCCATGCACACAGAAAACAATACTCAGTTACACACTGTCCACCAACCGCTTTATTGATACAACAAAGATGCACGGACACACTTGGTCCGAGGGAAATCTACGAATTCTACACTTAAATCAATACATTGTTTGTTTTATTATTTATATACGAAATCCACCATTATATTTATATCACTGATTCTTGATTTTCATTGCAAATGATCCAGTAATTATAGTGTTTTGTACTTTACAATAAAACAGAAAGAACCTCTGATAGTGCTCACATGCTCATAAATATTCTCATCTGCCAATAGTTTTTTTCCAGGCCTTTTTGTCTTTCTTTCTGCTATTTTTTGTAATTACTGTGAGAATCCTCAAAAATGACATTGTTTGGTTATATGATTTATTGCTGCTGCACCCCTCTGTCTTAGTTTGAACCAGCAGTGACTGATGAGGACACTCGTTTACCTCTGGATACCAAAAGCACAAAGAAGAACCTGAGAGGAAACAGCCTGAGCTGACATTAGTAAATCTCACCTGTGTATGAGCAAAGTGAAGCTGTAAAACACACTGTAAAAACCAGCTATAGACTTTCACCAGTTCTTCGACTCGACAAAGTAAGTCAAAGAAGCACTGTCAGGAATCCTAAAATGTGCCAAAAAGACACTGAATGGAGAATAAAGGATTTTCATCATCCTAAGAGGAGCAGGAAAACAGAATCACCCTCATGTTCTTGGAGGCTGAGAGCTACAGGATGAAGATCTTAAACTCAGAAAAAGGATTGATTCTTGATGCTGACACGTTTGACTGACAACCTGCAGGAGCAGTTCTTTGTTGCTCTGGAAACTGACAAAGACTCGTCTTGGTGATGCGCACTTTCAGATAGAATGGATGCAGAAATGCAGATGGATGTTTTTGAGGAGGGATGCAACAGAGTTTCTGTCCAAGTACTGATTACAATAACATTTATTTTAGCTGTCCTGTGGCACAGAAAAATGTAAAACTTTAACTTCTTGTTCCGAATTGTGTGTCTCATTCAAGGGTCTGCAACATTCAACACTTAAAAAGACGTTTAGGTTCATTTCTCCCTGACAACAACCCAGTATGATAGTAACTTAAATACTTAGCAAGGTTGTTTTTTTTCCAAAGTATGTAGTTAAAGTAAATAAAAAATAACTATTTGGGGGATTTTTTTTTTTGCTATTCTTTGTAAATGGAAGAAAAATGTTGAAATTAACTCTTTACCTGTTGTCAATCAAATGGTGAATACTATAGGTTTCATATGTTTGTAAATCTGACTGATGACATCAGCCCCTCACTAGCCATTAGGCTCATTGCACATCACTATTGTCTTGGGTCCATTTTTTTTAAGATCCAAAATTTACAACATAATCTCTCAATATAGTATGATCAAATCCCAGCAATGTAAGAAAATATCAACAAAGAAAGGCTGAGAATTTGAAAAAAATGTTTTTGATCCAGAAGGTGATGGGTGTGTTTTTATCTTTGTCTGGTGATAGTTTTCTTGATTCTTATAGCTACAATCTTGTTCATATTTGAATATTTTTTGAAAAAACTTAAGCCAATAGATTAGATTTGATTATTAAAATCTGTATTTGAATATGATAGTAGACACAGCAGTCATTCAATGACATTCAGTTGAATCGTACAAAGAAGTAAAAGAAAAAGTCTTTAATATATTTCCACATTTTTCTAAATATCCTGTTATTCTTATCACTTTTGCAGAAGTTGTTCCAAAGCGTCCCGATCAATCAACTGTGAACTCCCTCAGTATCTTTTTTTTTGTTGATGCGTGTTTACTGAGGTAAAACAGAACTCTCATCTGCCGTCGTGATGAGACTGCCGCTGACGAGGCTGCTAGCCTGGCTCAGACTGAGCTGTTAATCCTCCGGTAAGAGCCGGTAAACCTCTGCAGGTGTGTCAGGCAAGCTGCTAGCTGAGGCTGAGCGCCACTCGCCACTGCATGCATAGAGAATCACAAACACACATGCAGAAGCAGTCATATGCATCCTTCTGTCAAAACAAGTGCTTACTGCATGTAATTTAAAATTTCCTGTCATCCATTTACAGATTTAAATATTAATAAAATAATTATTTATGTGTGAAGGAGTTTTATTAATTTCTATGTAATTTATTTTGTTTGTCACATCAAGAAAGCTTAATGAAACTGCAGACATAGAAATCCAAATGATAGTGTCTCCTGGTCCTCTGCGATCTTTAGAAGAGCAGTGACTTTGTGGAAAATGACCCTCACCTTCTTGGAACTATGAGCTTTGCTCTAAACGTTAGAGAAGATTTCAATCTCTACGAAGGGGATCCTGTAGGACGACCAACTTCCCCTTTAGGGAGGCAACACCAAAGGGTCCTGAAGACACATTTGTCTTCTTTCTCTGTGAAGCCCTGAAGAGCCTCCAAGCACATGCAGAGGTCAGCCTGGCAGTCCAGGTGGTTCAGCCCTTCTGCACATGTGCACTTCAATCCATCCTGCAGAACAGGAAGGTAGATTAGTGATGGAAATGGTTGAAAAAGCCCAGGACTGGTTTCATCTATAAGTTATACCCCTACAGTCTTTCAAGTGGAGAGTTAAGGAAAAATAGTGTCCTCAAATTTGGATAACACCACCCCTCGATGACAACATGATTATTCGCCAGTCATCTTTGTTAGCCTGCAGCGGGAAAAGTGGGAAAGACCCAACAACATCGGTTTTATAACTTTAAAAAGTTATGCCAAAAAAAAAAGTCATTACTTACATTTAAATGTAAATTCAATGATAGAAAACCCACATGAAGAATTGAAGATGTGGACTCAACTGCTTCTTGGAGTAGGAGAGACTCCTGGTGGATCGTCTGCGCTCCTGTTCTTGGCTGTGGACCTCACCTCTGGCTCGACTTGGCTGTGGACCTCCCCCCTCACCCATCCCCCAGTTCTATGTAGTTGCAGAGTTAAATAAGCTAATTCTTCTTTAATAGTTCTGGTAAATCGCCTGTGTCCTAGGAGAGGATTCCTCCATAGTGTTTATATCCCTGAGGTTTCTTCTATTTTCCTGAATCAGGTTTAGCCATTGTTAATTGCTGCTACACAAAATGAAAAAAACAAACAAAATAACAAAAAAGATATAATTAATTTTAAAAGCATCCTCAAACAAAATGCTCTTGAGTTCTCTAGGGTTCATAATCAGTGACCGAAGGGAACTTCTAGTGGATTTTAACTACAACAACAAAAAAAAGACTGCATGGGACATAAAAGTTAACAGAATGGAATAGGTCAGACATCTAAAAAATAAGAGGAAGACGCATCAAACAGCTTATCGTCATGTCTCAGTTTATAAGCTGGAGGGGGCAAAACTTGGTGTGTGAACATAAAACGTGGTTCACACATCAGGGTGTCCAGTTTATGTTAAGTCAATGCAATCAGAGGTCCTGAAGTTTGATTTTGAGCATTGGGGTACGGCGCATCAATCTTGCAGTAGCGTGTTTAGGTCATAGCGGTACAATTTGGGTGTTGTAGTGCGTCAAGAGATTAAATATCTATACTTTGGCAAAAAAGACGCATCATTTTTGTCTTCCATGTATTGTAAATGTGATGAACAGACAATGTTTCCATTTTTTATAGTAGCTCTTAAGTTTATAAACACACATTTGGCACACGTCGAAAGACAGAGATGTTAAGAAGCACTTTTCTCCCAAAAGTTCAACTTATTTATGATTTTTTTCTTCTTTATTAAAGATTTTTTTGCTGCAACTTATTCTCCATTACTAATATTTTCTTAAAATATGTCCTCCATCAAAAACACAGTTTTCATTGGAGTAGGTCTTTAAATAAACACACGTTCGTGCACACACACATGCACACAAACTTGCACAGCTTTGGCAAGAAGCCAAAAGTTCGACAGCTTGCTATGAATATTCAATAGATACGATTGTGTGTGGTTTTGTGTGTGTGTGAGGTTCTTGTGGAAGCAGAACTGCAGCTTTGTGTAATCCCACTCAACAGGTGATTGACCCTCCTGGGACGGGACATTTTGTCTGTTGTGCGTCCTCCTGGTGAAGTACCTCTGGGATGCACAGGACCCCAGTGTTTCCCAGTTAGGCAGGATACCGGCACAGCTAAAAGCAAAGGTTAGGCTCATCAGAGCACACACAAAAACAAACTCACCAGTTCTCGCTTACAGCAGTTTTCAACTGTAAACATTTTTTTGTATTGCTTGCACGGTCCTGTGTAATTGTGTGAATGCTTAGTAAGCATGATTCTCCTGATCCGTTCCATACGTTTTTGGCATGTAAAAACTCGATCACACTTTCAGCGATTTCAGCAATCTTGGGAACAAAACGTTCAGGACATTAATTCTTGTTTTTTTTGGTATTCATAAATTTTAAAGTTTTTGAAATATTCTGCAAAATATGCCTTAAAGAAAATTAATGACTCAAATTTCATTCATTCGTTTTTGACTAATTTAGTTTAGCTACTGTGTAAGCAATGTGCTAGCTTCTTTTATTTTTTTCATTTATTTATTTTAATTATTTGCTTATTTGGTATCTTCTGAGGTTCTTTATGCTAATTTGGAGTTTAGCTAATATCTTAGCAGCATGCTAATGTTATTGGCTAATTTGTTTTATTCTGGAGGTTTTAAGCTAATTTAGAGTTTTGCTTCAATTTTAGCAACAGGCTAACTTTTTTGACTTATTTAGTTTACTAAAGAATTTTATGCTATTTTGGAGCTTGGCTAGTTTTAAATCAATGAGCTAGCTTTTTTTTTTTGGCTAATTTGGAATCTACTAAGATTTTTGGGCTAACCATGAGTTTAGGTCATATTCAAGCAACACGCTAAATATTCTTTCAAAATTGGCATGTATTAGCAATTTTTAAGCATTTTGTTTTTTTTTTCAGAAATTTAGATCAACTTCAGCGCTCTTTCAAAGTTCTTTAATTAAATTTCCAGTCTTTTAGCAAATTTAACATTTTGCAAATTGCTTTTGCATTTAACAAATCCCTTCAGCAATTAAAGAAAATTGAGTCAGTATCACAGGTAATGCAACTTTTCGAGTTCTAGTTTGTGTTTTGCTCTGAAACTCTCATGTAAACAATCAGAACAGTTAAAGCACCGAACATGAACAACATGGATCCCAAAGCAGTTTTTGATTTCTTCCTTTTAAGTAGAAACCCTCAAATTAACGAGGAAAAAAATCTTATTTTTCAAATACATTTTCAGAAATGTGGATATAAAAAATAAATCTGAGGCTCACAGAGAAACATGCTCCTTGTGAACACCTGGATGCCTGTACGAACTGGGAGATTCATCCTCATCAGTCTTTGTTAAAACCTCAGGAAGCATTTATGCCTCTAATGAGGTTCCAGAGTGTGTTTGTGGCAGAAAGCAAATTGGCTGATTAAGGGTCTGAGGAGATGTCCTTCTATAAATTGACAGAAAGATAATTTTATCAGCTCGTTATACAGTCTGGTACCGAGTTCAGCCTATTAATCAACCAAACTGACTCCCGATTTAAGCAACACTTCATATGTTTGAAGATGTGTTGAAATAAAATGTGTTTGCTTTATTTTTGTACTGTAAAAAATAAAATTACACATGACTTGTAGTTGGGATTTGAAAACTGAACCTAAAAATTACTTTGAGACTTCATTAAAAAGAAATTAAAAATGTTGTATTTGACAAGCGTCAAATAGTTGGGATAGGCTCCAGCCACCCTCTGACCCCGAATGGGTGGATTAATTTAAAAATGGTTAACAAACTATAATCTTGTTTTCAGATTGACAGATTTTAGTTCCGGATTTCACTAAACTGTAAAAATGTGAATTGTTGGTTCAATTAACAAAAGCTTTTTGTTACATTTAAAAATATATATATATTTTTTTTAGTTCAGTAAACTATCAACTCAGTATTTTAATTTGATCAAAACTAATAATTTAAATGTAACAAAAAAAAATGTTTTAATTGATCCAGTGTTTCACGTTTTACAGTGTAGACATTAAACATTAGACCAAGCAAACACTAAGAGCTCCTTTGCGCTTAATTTTGCAGATAATTTTACCCTGTAAAGCTCACTACATCAAAGCATTATCAATTTTCTTGGGCTTTTAAAACATTTCTAAACCCTTTACAATATCCTTTATTTCTATTATGCTATATATAGTATCATTTGTGCTTGTTGGGTGATTTGGCAAGTTTTTGCTTTCAAGAATATTAGTTTGAGATGTAAAAATATTGACATGATTGTTCAGGAAAGAAGCACCTAATTGACCCAATGTCTCAAATGTGACCCACACATTTTCAACATGATGTAACTGTAATATGAATAATTTATTACCAACAAATTTAGCATTCTTTTAATACAGTAACTAGTCCTATAAAAATGAAAAACAACTGCTGAGTTAGTCTCACCATAATGTTTTGAAATTAGCAAAAACATTTCCCGCCAAAATTCTTCTTGAAGTTCAAGGTAGCAGCCATTTTTAAATAAGCAGGAAAAGTCCTTCTACTGCCCCTAGTGGAATAATGATGAACCACAGTGCAGAAAATATGGACCTACAGGTGTAGTTACATCCAGGAGACAAGCTAAGTTAAAGAAAAGTTTGGATCATGAGAAATGTCTATAATGAATGTGATAAAAAAAAATGGTTATATAGGATTAAGTTGATAAAACAATAAAAATACATCACTGCAGAACAACAACCAAAAAAAACACAAAAGTTTTCCATTTTTATTTAATGCTAAGTGGAATCTGGAGGAATATTTTAGGATATGAATCAAAATTTGAAAGCTACATCTGTACAGAGGCAGTGTTGGAGTTCCACATTAGCTTCTGAGAGCAAATAATCGTCGCTTTGAGGTTAAGACTTTCTAAATTCAAAGGTCCCTTCAAACATGCCTGACACAAACCTGCATTACCTTTAGAAATTAGAGCCTTTGAACGCACTCAGCTAAGATGACAGGATTGAAGAGGCAGAAGAAAGAATATGAAAAATAAAAGACATTCTATTCTGAACAGATTTCTGAAATGTCTCCAAAATGATGGATTCTGTTGAGCGTTTATCAGAAGACAACTTTGTTGAAATGAAGTTAATTTTTAAGACAGTATGCAACTCAAGCTCTAAAGCAGTTTGCCAGCTGATAAACGGTTCTCCAGAGAAGTTTAAAGATCCACTCCAACCATCTTATGATCTATTGTAAAAGTGTTTCCAGTGTTTTTTTAATTATGATGATGCCGTTTTTTTATCCAAAATCAAAAACCTGTCATTTTCTAAGACATAGTTCCTGCAGAGCGGCAAAAGTTCTTTAGAAATTTACCTCAGAGTGGTGCACTGACCTGAAGCAAATGCCCTTTCCCATCACTGAGAGTTCTCTGTTTACACTCTCCTGCTAGTTTACAGCCCCTCACACGCCCAACCAAACAATAAAATGGCGAGCAACATTAGAACTATCCAGCTGTACCGTTTTGAGCCAGATTCCAGCTCAGACTTGGAAAACAAAGACGTACATGGATCTATTTGTCTGCAAGTGGATGTGTTAAGGAGATTATGACTAAGCATATCTTCTACATCACAAATAATCTCTTTTTCAAACGGCATTTTTTCATCTGCTCCTCAAAGAAATACTCAGAAAGGCTATTTTAGGCTTAATTTTCTTTATATGTGTCTTCCAACATCAGAGAAATGTCACAAGAAGATGTTAAAAACTCACAAAACACAATTTTCATCAGTGGGACTTTAGCATAAAAATGACTTCAACAGGATAATCTTTTTCTGACTTCAAAATAGAAGCATCATCTTAAAACTAACGAGAATACATTATAGAAAATTAATAAAACTTTAAATTAATACTTTGTATTGAACAACGAGAATAAGAAAACCTGAAAAATATAGCAAAACGTTACTTTTGCAAACCTCAAAGATGTAAAAAATAAGACTAAAAACAAACAGAAACCAAGTTTTTCGGTGCCTTTAATATATTTCTACTATCATATAATATCAAGACCCCCAAACTTCTATATTTAATTCACAACACTGAAGGGAAGACAAAGGCAGACAGACAGAGCCGGCTCTCTTCCAGGCATGAGAACATCGATGTTAAACATTAAAATCCAGTAAAAACCTTTAAATCTGTCTCCTGGCTCTTCCTCCTCCTTTCTTTGCCCTTCTAGATCCAACCTGGTCCCCCTCGGCTGTTTCAGGGCCAATTACAGCCGTTCCTCTGCACCGTCTTTGGAAGGCTGTATGGAATAGATGGCCTTAAGTATAATCCCAAAAAAGGTGGGTGAGGATAAATTCGCAGCAGGTCACTGCAGGAAAATAACTCCAAAATGAGATAGGAGGCTCAGACGAGGCTGGCGAGGAGAGAAATGCAAGAGCTGATAACTTTGGATTCAAACGGTTAACTCTAATAATAGAAAAGTGGGGTAAAGTTTGCGTCTGCATGAAGGAAATCAGAGTCTGGACATAAAACATTTTTAACAAGGAAATATTTAAGAACATTTTCCTGATTGTGAGTTTTTTGAACATTTTTTGTAATTATGTTATACTAAGTAATTCTGTTTTTGCTCATTTAAAATCAAAGGTCGACGCACATCTAATTCTACATTCACACCAGCCATGCGAGTGACACTCTTGAATGAGCCTTTTGCAAAAGGCATTCACACTGGACAAGCAAGGAGGGGCTTCTTCTTCTTTTGCTACTGCTTACAAGCGCATGTCCACCACCTACAGCTAGAAGAGGTTTGATGTGAAATGTTGAAGCGGTGCAATTCTCATGAATTTTGCTGGATTTCAAGATTGTAGCTTGAACTAGCTTGAAATATGAAGTTTTAATAAGTTAACTATCCTGACAAGAATTCCAAGTTTCTCGTGTTGTTTTGATCTACCTCGTAGGTCCTGCCCAATGAGTAAAGAGATCTTTAGTCACATGGTTTTGTTTACAAGCTTTGGTCCGAAACAGAAATCTCTGGAGGACTCCAGACCAAATCCAATCTTCAGGACTCGATCCAGACCAAATTAAGTGGACTGAATACACTCTTAGAAACTTGTGTAGTGAGGTGTAAACGCAACAGTTTTGAACAAAGAAGTCCGAAACATTTAGATAGACGTTTACATAGACTTATGTAGCTTAATAGTGGTGAGCGAAAACCCTTTTTTCAATTCGTTTTTGCAAAAAAAATAGATCAAATTTGATAAAAATGTTAACAAATATTGTTTATAGTTTGTAGATTTTAAGCGCTACACCTTCAAATAATTTGTTTTTATAGTAGACTGTACACAAGCACAGCTATATTTGCTCAGAATAAAAAATGACCCAAAATAAAAACGCATCTTGAAAAGCTTCTACATATCAAATTTCCCTGCCTGTGAGTCTTTTTCGGTAATCCTCTCAGACAAACAGATTAGACTCATTAGTGATCAACCCAAGAGAAAGGCTTTCGTTGGAGGTTCTCAGTCCCGATCCTGCTCTGAATGTTTTACTCACTTCCCCGCTCTCACACTTGTGGTTTAGCTCATCAGCTCTGCAGAGACCTGCTAATGAGTCGGGGTGTCAGGTGTGTTTGGAGCAGGAAAGGAAGGCAAACATGCAGAGCGGAGTCCTGAGAAACATTTCATCAAGGTACAGGAATTATAACTAGAGATAAGCAAACGTCAGCCGGTTGGATGGAATAAACTCATGGAAATACGTGTGTGAAGGAAATTCAAACACTTTACTGAAAGAAGAGGCTAAAGTCTGGTAGAAATCATGTTGAGGTTTAAGGTCATTAACCTTTTAGGTTGAGCCATTTCCCTACTCAACAGGGTTTTTTTTATTAGCAAAACCTGCATAAATATCAACAAATGGATGTGATGGTTCAAACATTTTATTTCAGGGTGAGACCAGAAAACAGGTTTAAAAAATTAAATCATCGTTCTATCAAAAATGTGAAGCAAAATTAAAAATCAAAGTCTTTTAATCTGATAGAACTAAAAATATATATATATAAAATTTCCCAACAAGCAATGAGAATAATCACAAGAACTAACTATAGTGATTCATCTATTCCATTATTTTTGATATTACATATAATACAATTCACAGAATTTGTAAAACATAGTATTTTAAAGTTAACATATAAAGTGCTTCATAGATATTTATCTCATAATGTACACAATAAAGATAAAAAAGAATTACAATTTAAAAGGATATGAAATTGTCAATTTAGAATCTAAGTTACAGTTTCAATACAATAAATCAGGTCATCGGATGTCCTTCAATCCCAAATCAAAGATGCTAAATAAAATCAATAAACATGTTTAAAAGAAAAAAAGGTTAAAAATGTCACTTTCAAAAATAGGAACACAAAGAATTGTTGTTCTTTAATGAATCCACATTAGTTGGTGTTTACTATGAGTTGTGTTTGTTTCTTATTCAAGTGTCTTAATGGCTTTATTATTTAGATTAAATGGGCAGAAATAAAGGGCTTTTTTCTTTCTTTTCCCCTTTTCACTGTCACAAAAACGTTTGCATGCTTTGTCGTTTTGTTTTTTTATTGCTTTTTGATTGATAAATAAAAAAATAAAAAAATAGGTGAATGCAACAAGAGCAAAGATAACTATGAAACTGTGTGATTTTTATAAATATTACAAAGAAATCCTACTGGTTGAGAATGATTTCCTGTAAAAATTAGAACAGTTACATTCTGGAAAAAGGATAAAGAAAAAATGCACATTATTCTTTTGCAACCAGATTAGAGCAATTTTTTGTTTATTTTTTCAGACGGAGGTCTTAGGATGCTTCACAAGTTAAAAGACAAAACCTTCAGAAGGTAAAAATATAAAAGACAAATACTTCAAAGATTAAAAACAAAAGACAAAAACTTTCAGAGGTTAAAAATATAAAAGACAAGAACATTTACCGCATAAAACAATAATCTCAGGCCAGAATTAAAATAGTTCCAGCTAAAATGCATGTCTAAATAAAAGGTTTTTAGCTGGCTTTTAAAAGAGTTTACAGAGTCCAAGGAACGCAGGGAGAACGGGAGCTCATTCCGAGTTTAGGAGCAACAGCCTGGAAAGATCTGTGTCCTCTGGTCTGAACGCGTGTGTGAGGGACCATCAACAGGTTCAAACCCATTTTTTAAACAGATTTTAACTCATCACAGCCATGCTAGATGTTGTTTAATCTCATAATATTTGCCCAGTGGTTTAGGATTTTTTCGACATTCTTTGAACATTTAGGTTTAGAGTACACACCAACCATGTCAGACAGAATAAAAATGCATCTGAACACAACTTAGAATTATTTGCTTTTAGGAAATAAAGAGAAAATCCAAGCAGTTGTTGTAATTTTGTTTGTTTCATTTGTAGAATTCAAAACATATGCCTGTCTTGGAAGCAACTACTTCAGTTTTTAACTTAAATTAGACTTACTTTTTAACTTTCCTATTAATAATTGTATCTAAGTTAAAGGCAGATCAACAATTCTTTCAAACAAACATGTACTTCTTTAAAAGTGTGGAGTGATTCAGCAAATTTGAAATCCAGTCCAGTCCGGCATAAAGAGATTACAAACAACAAAAATACATTACAGCTGATGTTTTACAATAGTTGTAGGTTTAAGGTAACAAAGTAAAACCAGAACTGAAGGAGAAACGGTAAAATACACCAAAGTTTGTGTCGACACAACGAGAAACTAAATGAAGAATTAAAATGTGGATGTGTGGTTTGTTCAGGTACACGGGGTCAGCAAACGTAAAGTGTGTGTTTAGTCAGTGGGTCAATATCAAGAGTCAATCCTTATCCCTGTGTAATCCATTTCTCCTGATAAAGTTTTTTTTACTACATATGTGTATTTATGTGAAAGTGTGTGCACACATTTGTGTTTAGGTCACACACTTTATCCCTGTGTAATCCGATGATCCTGACAAACAGAGATGGAGAGCGATCCCTCCAACAGCTTTGTGTGCATAATGAATTCTCGGCTGCATTTTGCTTCACCTGGTGTAGCTCATTGTGAATGTGACTGCACAATCAAGGACGCAGATCGATGCAGATGATGAAGTAAAGCGTGGGAAAGCTCGTCATAAAACACAACATGCTTCAGAAAAAATAGACCTGCAGGTCGTTGGAGGGAGTTCTTTCCAGTATTTATGTTGGGAAGTTTCTTATCTTCATTGAATTCTTTTTTTTATATGAGGGATTGAGTTAAGTAGAGGATTACCCTTTGCACTTTGGCTTTGTTTGTTACTTTCCACCAAAGCTGAACTTACATTTTGAGAGAAAAACCTCAAAAAATCTCATGAAATGACGATATGTCTCTCGACTGGCTTGAGAACACCTTGGGGTCCTCACAGTGGAGCTGTAGGAAGTGGCCTGGGAGTGGGAAGTCTGGGCCTTTTTACTGAGACTGCTGCCCCTGCGACCCAGAAGAAGATGGAAGGATTTGTCCTCTTGTCTCCCTCTGACATTTCATTTTATCTCCTTTAATCTTGTGCTAAATGTTTACCCAGATTATCTAATGTAAGCATTAGAAAAATGAAAACAAATAAAATAGGAGGTAACCTGCCCGGGGTGAACCTTTTCTTTGCCCCACCAGTGGCTGGGACAGGCTCCAGCAACCCTCTGATCCCAAAAGAGATCAAGAAAATAGATGGATGGAAAAAGCTTTAAGTATTTCCATATTGTCATGTATTTTGTAAATACAATTGTGTTTGTTTTCTTGTTCTATTGTGTCCTTTGAATAAAGCAACACTTGTCTGAGATTATGTGAAGTGGTCGCTTTGTTCACGGCTCAATTGGTTCCGTTATTCCCTGGACATCTGGAATGATTCATCTTTGTATTATTTTCTTGTTTAACTCTTTTTATTTGTTTTTTCCCCTTAATTTACATCAGTTGCTTTCCTTTGTTTGTGGTCCATCTTAAATACTTTCATCATTCCAGTGAAATCTGTCTCTCCTCCTCCTGTTTGCTGCCTCTCTGTAAAGATTACGGTCCGTTCAGAGTCCCGATAGCTGACAGTTTGAGTGTGAGGGGGTGAAGACCACAGCAGGTACTGGACTTTCAACATTTTTGACAAAAAACTGAACAAGACTTAGTCTTTCAGGGGGAAAAGTACAAAAAATAATAAAAGACATATACATGAGAACTAACACACGTAAAGCAACTAAATATTGTTTAAATTAGTCTATTGCTTCACCCCCCCTGGAAAATGTGGGTAGATGGTACCTGCCCAATTACCTGGTATATTTACAGGCTGTACTTCCTGGTTCACGTCTGTTGGGTTCACACCTTCAGCAGCAGAACTTCAGCTGCATCTGCAGGGATCAGCATCCTCTCCAACAACACAATACAGGTGATGTCAATAAACTGATAACAAACCTAAGTGAAATATATAAAAAAAAGTTCTACAAATAAATTCTATGAAAAGTAAATTTAAAGATTTTGGGTTAAAAATATACTTATATACTTGAGAATATAAATAGATTCTTAAAATGTACGTTTATGAAACTCTGCAGGTGTGCAGTAAATGAGGTTTACCAACATTTTGTTGTGGGACTTTGCTGCCGTCACACTGTTGGAACTTCATGTTCAAGAGGTTTTTGTGATTTCTGTTTCTTCTTTGAGGATACTCTCTCTAACTCCAGTTTTTAAGGATCAGTGAGCTCTTGGGTGTGCTTTATTTTTTCATGTTACGCCTATTCATTTTCCATTGTGTACGTTTGGTTGGTTCTCTTTTGGTTGCTGTTTGTTCCAGGTCTCCCACAGTTTATTATGACTGATGGAGAGTCTTCCATGGAGACAATTTTTTTTTCGTCTGTAGATGTTGATTTGAAACAGAAAAAATTGATTTACAATGAACTTTAAAAGAGAGAATATTTGCACTATACAGGTTTGAATGGTTGGTCATGCCCATTACAAACAGGTGATATTGACATACAAATTCTGAGGAGGACTGCAGTCCAAATGTGTGAAGATAAGCTTCATTTTTATCTTTTGATTTGTCTAACAAAATAGAAAAATAATAATAATAAGCTTTCAGGCTTTAGTTTTTTGTCGAGGTGCAACATTCTTGTTGGAAAAATTAAATTAGATTTTTTTTTTTTTTTTTGGCTCATTTAACTTGAGTTGTCCAGTTCTATCAAGTTCCAAAGTGTTCACAGCAAAAAATTCCAAAGTTGAACCACCAGCTCAGAAATGGACCCATCTGTCAGTGGCCAAAAAATGCAAACACACTTGAGATAAGAGAGAAGAGCAAAGGTTTATCAAGTATTTTCGTGATGGCTTAAAGGCAGAAGACTATGCAG
>NC_050520.1:5013521-5018679 GCF_002922805.2 Oryzias melastigma
ATAAGCTTTCAGGCTTTAGTTTTTTGTCGAGGTGCAACATTCTTGTTGGAAAAATTAAATTAGATTTTTTTTTTTTTTTTTGGCTCATTTAACTTGAGTTGTCCAGTTCTATCAAGTTCCAAAGTGTTCACAGCAAAAAATTCCAAAGTTGAACCACCAGCTCAGAAATGGACCCATCTGTCAGTGGCCAAAAAATGCAAACACACTTAAGATAAGAGAGAAGAGCAAAGGTTTATCAAGTATTTTCGTGATGGCTTAAAGGCAGAAGACTATGCAGGTATGGATGGGACCAGATCTTCCCAGCAGCTCTGGGCGGTTAGGACACTGCTAGACAACCGGCTGAAGCAACAGAGTCTTTAAAGTCCCACTCTGATCATGTTTTCACCTGTTATCAAAGCGTTTTCAGTGGTCTTTTAATGATGATTAAGTTGTTTTTCTCCAAAAAACTGTCGTATTTGGGACACAGTTTCTACAGAGCAGCAGAAATTCACCCCTGAGTTGTGTGCGGGGCTGTTGGCGTGTATTAAGCCTTCCCTCTTCCCATCAACCTTCTGTTTAACTCCTCCTCCTCCTTTGAAAGTTCTCACACTTCAGTACACAGGTTTGGACACAAGTCACAGATTCAATCCAGAAGTTCAGATGGGGGCAATTTTAGGGTAGACCAGGGTCAAAACTGGAAAAGGGAAGCAGTTCGGGATTCAAAACATAGACACAACTTTCTGGCAGAGAATTAATGGTGAGCAGAGAACCAAATACAGGTGATAAGGATGATGTCTAAAAAAGATAGAGCGGACACAGGAGGCGGCAGAATCCTGACACCGTCCACACAGGAGGGACAGCAGGACACTTCTTAAATGGATTTTCAACTTATTGTGCTGCTTTATAATTGGTAATGAAAACTCCTAAATAAAACAGAATTGTTTGTTGTAAACACGTCATGTCTGTGTCCATGTCACCCTTTTGATCCTATCCAAACAAAACTCTTTAAGGAAAAGCAACTGGAAATAGATATATGAATTACCTGCGATAATGCTAGTGTGAATGCCGTAAGCTGAATGTGGCTGCTGCAGATGGTCAAAAATGCTGAAGCTGATAGCTTGCTAAAATATTACCTAAATGTCAAATTACCCCAAAAAAGGAAAAAAAATTTATTTTGATAAAATAGGTAGCATGTTGTTAAAATATTAGCTAAACTCCAAACGAGCCAAAAATGTTTGAATTGGACAAAACAGCTAGCATAATGCTAAAATATTACCTAAATGCCTAATTAGCCAAAAAAATGAAAAATGTTTAATATTGCCAAAACAGAAAGCATATTGTTTCAAATATTAGCTAAACTCAAAATTAGCCTAAAAACTGGAAAATGTCTGATTTTGCCAACATTTTAGTATTTTGTCTAATTTAGCCAAAAACAGCTAGCAAGTTGCTAAAATAAAAGCTAAACTCCACATTACATTAAGAAAAAACAGTAGTTGCAGAACATTTTAAAGTTTAAATGGTGTCTTTAGCTGAAAGTATGCAAAAGTTAACAAGTTTCAAAGTGCACATTTTTTTTTTTTTTTTTAAGGATTTGAGCAATTTCTCATACATATATATATATGGAGTATATTTTGCTCAATATTTCGAAAACTATGAACACCAAAAGTACAAGCAATAATGTCCTGAACGAGCGTTTTGATACCAAGATTTTTTAAATTGAATTTTTACATACCAAAAAACGTACAGAAATGAGCAGGAGAATCACTATAGTGTGAGTGCTTTACAGCATTCACACAATGATCCGATTTAACTTTTCTATGCTAGAAAACTTGATTTATTTGAAACTACCTGCTCTGCAGGCACTGTCATATAATAAGTAGCTGAAGTTATTCTGCACATTATCGCTCTCACATTGCTGTGGTTATATCTGCGTTGAGACAATGTGCATCATTGTGCCAGAAAGTCACAAATTAAATGCAAAAAAGGTGAAGGTAATCGCTTCGGTTGGAAAGAATAATGTCTTTTAGAATGACGTTCCGTTGCTGCACATACTAATTGCAGCCTTTGGTTTCCATCACATGCGACGGCACAAACACACACAAATTCAGACACACATTTGCTCACAGGGGAAATGATTCAATATGACAATATTCTTAATTCAAAGTGTTGGGGCAAATTGTCTCAGGTGATTGTGTGTGTCAGTGTGTGTTTTTGTGCTCCTGTGGGAGACAATCAGAGTGAAATGAGTGTAATTAAGTTGCCAGTTGTGGTGTGCTTCTGTTGAGAATTAATATCTGCTGGCTAAGTATGTGTGTGTGTAAAAACTGATTAGCATCGTCTCGATGAGTTGCCTTCCCTCCCTTCACAGGTGGCAAACAGCAAAGCCCCCTGGGTAATCTGTCCAGCAAATTGGATGTTTGTTTGAACTGACATCCAGCTTGGAGCACAGAGGGTGTGTTTGCTTGTTCAGATAAGTGAAAGCTATCCAAGTGTCTGCGTACACCTGTGATGTTCACAGACGGGATACATGTCTCACACGGACTTTTTCCAAACTTCTGGATCTCTTTCTTCCTTTTTGGGGAAACTTTAAGTTTCGGTGGAAAAAAAATTGCTTGAATTTCTTCAAAGTTGTCTCCAACTAAAACACAGTTGGGGTGTTAGTCTGTCCAATGAGCACAGCAGATGTTTCTGGTTTGATCTGCGGCACAAAATCCAAGATAGAATAATCAGTTCATAAAACGGAGAATGAGTTGAACAGGTGGCAAAACCTTTGTTCAATTCCACGACATTTTTGATAAATTCAGACTTCCTGCATTGGAAAAACCAACAATGAATTTTCACACACTAATTGTTTCGAAAAATCACCTCAACATTAAGCTAAGTGCAATGAAATGTCACAAACCAATTCAATCCAAACCTCTTCAAGTTTGCAGGAATTTGTTGCCCTCGTGTTATTCCAGTCACTAAACATAATTAATACCCAGGAGGCCATTTTAAAAAACAGCGTGACAGAATGTTTGGTGATAAAGCACAGAAAAGCGAAAAATCAACAAGCTAAAATTAACAACAACAAATAGTTGTGTTTAATATAGTAGAAATAGAATTTTGAGAGTGGATTTGGCCATTTTGGAAAACAATTAAAACCCCAATGAGATTACCCAGCATCCTGTTTAAGGTGCATTAACTATCACTGGAAGGTGGTTGTTTAATGTTCGGTCACATCAGGATCAGCTGAAAGTGAAGGAAAAATCACAGTAAAAAAATAAATAATGGGAATTAAAAATAATAATAAAAATTGGAAAAAATAATTGTAAATTTAAAACTTAAATAAAAAGAAAACAATAAACCAAAAAAGTGCTACCAAATTTAAATAATATTTATTTGTGTTTTCAACTTTTTTTTTCTTTTTCTGCCTCTTTGCTTTCAGTTCTGAGTTTCAATTCAGTTTTCTAGTTTTCACTGCCAAGCTGATCCTATTTTTACGTGGGGGCGGGGCTTTGTGCTCATCGACTACAGGGGCATTATTTTCCATGATTCTCTAACAGTTTATACACATGTGTCAAAGTCGAGACCCGGGGTAATAACATCCGGCCTCCGGATCATTTAATATTACTCATATTATTATTATGAATGGCCCGATGTTATCTTGCTAACATATTAAAGCAACACTATGATTATGGAGGCTGAGATATCAGGTAGAATGACTTTTAACACAACAGGATAAAACAACAAAGGGCAAAATAGCCACACTAATACACAGATGAAACCCAAACCTAAAACCCGATCCGCCCAGACAGGCAAAGGGAATGATATCCCACAATTCCTTGCACTTCCAGATCCCACAGCAGGCCCAATGTGTCGGTGACCATCACTAAATCCCATCATACAATGCGTCAGCTGCCTTGCTCAACACCATTGTCGCTAGAATACCTAAAGTGTGTTTTGGATTTTGGCCCCCTGTGCGATTGAGTTTGACACCTCTGGGTTTGTGATTTCCAGCTCCGGACTAGTGTCTGTTTATGTCGCTGCCAATGCCACCCGACTCTGATGTACCAAACTTTGGGAGAACATTATCCCTATTGTACCGTTTTCTCTCAATATATTGCAGTTCACCTTTTTGGGTTTCGCTGTTTGGTGGACTTTTATAGGGGCACTTTGATGTTGAGCTTGTCAGTCTCATCCGGGCCGTGTTTTACTGAGAAGCAACATGTACTACTTGCCATCATTTCATAAATCTTCACTGCAATTAATTTCTTGTTTTCATCCTAAAACTGAACTATGAAGATTTGAACTTTAGGAGTTTAAAAAAGAGAAAATGTTCATGTCTGTCTGAGAAAAGTGTTGAAAATGAGTAGTGAGGAGTCAACTCTGTCACCTGTTGGGAACTCATGTCCCTGTAGCCAATGGACTCAAAGCCTGGATCACTGCAGTGAAAATTAAAAACTGAATTCAAACTGAAAGCAGAGAATTGAAAGCAAAGAAGGAGAAACAAAAAAACAAAGGTGAAAATAAAATATTTATACCATTTAATTTGGCAACAGTTTTAGGTTCTTATAGTTCACTAAGATCACTAGCCGAGTCACTAAAGATTAAATGCACAAAAAGAGGTTCAACACAAAATAATTTCTTAATGTGGAGGAATCCTTTTTTAGGTGAAAACATCAATTCAAAATTTCAGGCAAAACCTGTAGTACAGAGATGCAGTAGGCAGTAATGGGGGGATTTTGTGTAACGTATCTGCAGAAGCAGATTGACTGACAGATAAAGTAATGCAAACACAAGCAAAGACAGAGAGGAATCAAACACGCCACAATGCTGAAAGTCAACATTTGCTGACAGCGGGGTCTGTGAGCATCTCTGAACACTTTGAGCACGAAAATATCCCTGAAATGCTATCTATCGGGAATCTGGAGGGATTCCTCATTGAAGTGGAGGAAAGCTTTCCGAGGCGTTGCCAGGCTCCGCTTCTTTGTGGTACAGCTTGAGTCTGGCATCAAAATGTGAAAGTAAACT
This sequence comes from Oryzias melastigma, assembly GCF_002922805.2. Taxonomy (NCBI): domain Eukaryota; kingdom Metazoa; phylum Chordata; class Actinopteri; order Beloniformes; family Adrianichthyidae; genus Oryzias; species Oryzias melastigma. Next base: position 5,018,514 of record NC_050520.1, read on the forward strand.
GCATGAAGAAGTTGTGCTCCACATACAGTATAGTGAACTGTAGTGTCATTTGGACCATTATTTTACCAAACCAGAGAACTGGTTCTGCCAGATTGAATCTCAATCCTATAACAGTGTTAGAGCAGTGGCGGGCCGTCAGGGCCTGCAAAGCCTTCTCTGCTGGCCT
>NC_050520.1:5018763-5082586 GCF_002922805.2 Oryzias melastigma
ATAAAGTTGTGTTTAAAGAAAATGGAAACGAAGTTTGGAGGATTTATTTATTTATTTATTTATTTTATTCAATAGACAAGTAATGCAGTTACATTGTGAAAATGAAAAAGTATTTCTGTTAATCTATTTTAACTTCCAAATTTGATATTTCTAATTTCATTTTGATTCAAATTTACTAGAGAACTTTTTGGAAATGATATGTTAGATGGCATTTTCTTTATCATTTTAGTTTAGTTAAAGAATGAGCAGCTTTGAAAAAGAAAAAGCAGTTCAGACAATTGCTTTTTTTCAATCTATTTAAGACAAATAATGCAGTTACATTGTGAAAATGAAAAAGCATTTCCAGTATTGACTTTTGTTTTGAATTCCATAATCATCCTCTGCAGCTCCAGTATAAATGCCCGGCCATCTTTGATTCTGTAACAGTCTGTCGTTATCGTGCTAGCATTAGCATGACTCGTAGAGGTTATTCCTTTGGTCGTCAAAAATCTACTGGCTTGCACAACTTTCCAGTGGACTTGGAAGTTAGATAACAGGTTTAGTACATTTGGCATTGAATCCTGTGAACTCCATCCTGGTGATGGGATCCACAGTGAACGTTTTGCTCTGAATTGTTTGCTTAATATGTTAGCCTTTATTAGCTATGATGTTAGCATCATTTTACCACTCGGACACGGGTCCCCTTCGGTCTGGACCATGAGCATCTGCTTCGGGAGAAGTCATCAACCGTCATAAAAAATTCTGTGGAGAAACTGGCATCACTTAGCTCGGTACCACATTGACGACGCAGTAGGACTAGGTTACTTTAAGCTGACCTCACTGTCAATCACAGATCAAAACCACACCTCCTTCGCTCAGCCCGCCCCTTGTTTTGCATTTTTCAAATCTGGGTTGTGTCCTGTTGTGTTATCCTTTACAGCTGCTCCTCTTCTGGCCCACAACTACAGTTCCCTGTCCAACAATATGTGACCCACTGCTTTAGTGGAAATTAAGAAATGGCCCTTAATCAGATGGCTTCTTCTGTTCTGGTCAAGTGAAAAAGTGTGTAGCCCAAACTGAGCCGTATTTTCTGGTCCGTGTTTTCCCTTCGGCTCTCTTCTCTAAACGGCTTCTTTTATTGGACTCATTAAAGCAGACTCAGCGGGGTTGTCTCCTAACACCTAGTGGACCATATCTTAAAACAATACTAATGTGCATTTAACGAAAAGCTCTTCTTTTGGACTAGCCGTGGGTTTTTTGGGGGGAGGGTGTTATGACATTTCTTGGTTTAGGTTTGGAGCTGAGCCGTGTTCAAGCACGAGTGACGATTTAAATCTAAACGTGAATTGTTTCTAGACCTGACTTCACAGACCTTGTTCCGTGCAGACAGAACTTTAACTCAGTTCTGTTACTTATAGAGAGCCTATCCATCTCTTTGCTTTGGTTTTATTTCCCTCTTACTCATCTGCTCTGTCCTTCCAGCTCACCACCTCCACGCTTTGCCATCTCTCAATCATCCCCTCCCATCCTCTTCAGTGTTTCCTGAACCTTTACACTCTTTCCTCATCCCATTTGCTTCCTAGCTTGCTTTCTGCCCACCTTCGCAGGCACTCGACTCCCTCTCACAGTAATTGATAGTCTCTGGTGTGGTTATTTCATTCAAAGGGCCCTGTAAACAAAATCGCCCCTGACAGAACCAATATGGAAATCTCAGGCAGTGGGGCCACGAGTTATGACCTGCGTCATGGTTTGTGTATGCGAGTGTGTGCAGAAAAACCGTGAAGAAAGAGCCTGGGCGCATAGATGTTTGTGAGGGTGTGTTTGTCTGGCTGGCCAGAGCGGCAAAAGAGCGGTCCTCAGTTCTGCGTAATAAACTCTAGCGCAGTTAGTCATTAAGTGGGATGTGAATGTGTGGCTTTGTGAGTCTGATGGGGAGGGGTCAAGGCCAAATTGACATCAAATAGTCTAAATTAGCCCCACTTGTCTCCATTGATTTACGGAGGGCGAGTAAATTGCTTCTATAGGGAGAGAAAGCGAGGAGGTTCTCCAGGTTTTTCTGTTATTGATCTCGGTGTGCCATTGCGGTGACAAAAACTGGAGGGAAAACACAGACGAGACGTTATCATGACTGTCAAGTACAACCTTTTTGACTGTTATGGTCACATATGTGGATCAATCTTTTAAAGTGTTTTAAGTATGGGTTAGCATTAAAATCACCTATAGTGACTGTAAAAAAGACTTTTAAACTTCTGGTTACAGAACAAATAATCTGTGTAAGCTTGTGAAAAAAAACTAAGGTCTGAATCTTTCATTGGTTTAATGCTTTTTGTCTTTGGATGAAATTTATTTATACATGTATCGATATGATGAACATTTGAGGCACAACTTCTCACACAATTAATATTTTCTTTACAATTGTTCTATTATGAAGCCAAACCAGCACTTAAATAAGTTCAATTGGAAGAAGAAAATTTGTTTTTTTATTCTTAGTTTTAAACATTTGGGTTTTCACTTTTTCTCATTTTATATCCTGACTATCAAAATATAGTAAAAATATTTTTAAATCTACAGAAATCTACCATTCCCAGATCCTCACCCTTCACATTTGGTATCATTAAATAGTCCCAAATGTCCTCTGCTGATACTAAATGGAGTAGTTTGGGCATAATTCAGGTTTATTTAAGTCCTTTAGAGGAAAAAATTGGATAGTTGGTAGTCAGGGTGCGTTTGGATTCCCATCAATTTCTTTTATAGTTGAAGATTTTTCACCAACCAGCTTTATTTAATACAGTTATTTTGATTTCTGTTTAGTGGTGTATAAATAAAACTTTCAACTCTTTTCAACTCTGTTTTTGTGGTTACCTTAAAAAAACTAAAACCCTCTGGTTTTCCAACAACTTTTCAACAACTTCAATAAAAGTTTTTTGTTTTTTTTCTGCTAAGTATCACTGGTAAGGGGATAAACTGAGTGTTGCGTAAGCCGGGGGGCGGAGCTCGCAGCACAGATTCTTCCTGGAGGGAGCTGTTGGCAACGGTCTTACGTCAGCACGTAAGACCGTGAGAAATGAACAGTAAAATTCATTTAAAACCTCAAAAAGTTGAATTTCTATGGTAGGGCCCCTTTAAACTCTTCTTCTATTTGTAGCTGAAGTTTTGAATTTGAACTTTGATTAAAGAAAACATGGTTTTCAATTATCATTTAAGTTTTGCTGCTAATTAATTTGGCTCTTTCCAAAGAAAATACTTAATTCATCCCACAAGGGAAAAATTGAATACTCGTCAGCCAAGATGGCTTCTGTTCTCCCTATCCGTTCATCTAACCACTACTTTGGTGTCAGTAGTGGGATTCCTGGTGTCTCGGAGGAGATGCAAAGATGGAGATGATATGAATGTGTTGCACTGGAGAACAGCTTGTTGCAGTAACATCTACATAAAATAAAAAGCAACTGTGTATCCCATCCTGTTAGCACCTGAATGGCCCTTGAGGTCTAGCATATTCCTCTCCTGACTTATAGGCTGAGAACTCTGGATCTATTCCTGATCTATTTCTTCTTTAGAAGAGGGGGTGGTTTCATACTTTTGTTCTTTGGGGTAGTTTTGTGAAGGACTCTCCTACATGTCAAAGGACATTGTCAAAAACCCATTCTCATGAAGTGATCCAGGCTCTGATGTTTCTTAACAGCTTTGACAATGTTTGAATGGAACAGACAGCAATATTGTTTAGAACAGACTAAAAAGAATCTATTTAATCTAAAACTATATTACAGTCCCACCTCAGTCATCTTTTGATTTGTTGTAAAAGCATTACTTTATCAAAGTCAAACCTCAGATCCAAGAACAATGGTACAGTTTCTGTCGTTGTCGTGGAACAGCTGATCATCTCTACACCCTGCTCAGGGTGCTGGATTTGTTCATCCAGTTATGTGTTTAGTGGATTTGGAGAAGGCTTTCAACCGTGTTCCCCATGGTGTCTTGTGGGTGCTCTGAGTATGGGGTCTGGAGAGCCTTACTGAGGGCTGCGTGGTCTCATAGCATAGCCGGCAGTAAGTCAGACCTGTTCTCGATCCATGTTGGACTGCCCTTTAGTGGCCTTTATGGACAGAAATTCAATTACAGGGTGTGGAGGGATCTGGTTTGGGGTCGCTGTACTGGTCCGTGGTAAGCTCTCAATTTTCCCTCCAATACTTATCTATGGTCATGAGGTTTGGGTCATGACCGAAAGAATGAGGTTCCGAATACAAGCGACTGAAATGAGTTTCCTCTATAGAGTGGCTGGGCGCTCCCTTAGAATTAGGGTGAGAAGTTCGGTCACCCGAAGAGAGCTCGGAGTAGAGCCGCTTCTCCTCCACATCCAGAGGAGCCAGTTGAGGTGGCTCGAGCATCTGGTCTGGATGCCTCCTGGACGCCTCCCTGGAGAGGCGTTCCGGGCATGTCCCACTGGGTGTATCCCCTGAAGAAGACCCAGGACACGCTGGAGAGACTACATCTCTCGACTGGCCTGGGAACGCCTTGGGGTCCCCCCAGAAGAGCTGGAGGAAGTAGCCAGGGAGAGGGAAGTCTGGGCATCTTTGTTAGACTGTTACCCGGTCCTGGATGAGAGGAAGAAGATGGATGGAACTTTACTAAACTGCTTCTTTACCTTCTTTTATCATCCGTTAGTTTTAAATTTTGTGGCCTCCAAATTCTTTTTTGTTTATCAAGACCTCTTCTTCTATTGTGCTGCAAATTGAGGTCCTTCACAATCCAATTGCTTCGTAGACATATTTTTTTTGTTTATTTGTTTATCACAAAATCTTTTTTATTCTCTTTGTCCTTTTCTTCTCTCAGTTACAGCTATTTTTGCTTTTCTGTACAGGACAGAAATGAAGTGCAGAACGCAAACTCCTTGTTTACTCTTGAACTGTGTTTTTCCATTAGTTTAAAATCAGTTTTAAGTCACATTTAAGTCTGCTACAGTTTCATTCACAGGCTGAAAACAGTCTGCCAATTGAATAACTCCTGGTTGAAGCAGAAACCTGTTTTAACTCCTTTATTGTATTTTCATTTTCTCATATCTGAAGCTCGAGCAGTTTTATGAATCTGGAGAATTCCTCCCTGCTAACTTCTATTGACTCTGGTTTTATTCAGAGCAGCAGCAGCGAGAAGAAAGCAGGACAGGTAGAACTCTGATAATGAAAATATGAAAGGAAGTGGAAGATAACTCAGACAGCTCCGGAAATGGGAGGCAACTGATGCGGAAAAAGCGGAATTTGATGTGTGTCAATTTTAACATCCTCAAGTCATTCTTTCAGTGAATGTTAGAGGATAATTGTTGCTAAAAAAATAATTAAAAATAAAGACTTTAAGATTAAAATAACAAAGCTTTTGTATTCATGTCTTTACTTCTTTGTTGTTGGTTTTGAATATTTGATTATTAGCAAAATACATTTTTTATATTGAAATTCTATTTAAATTTTTATTAAATGTGTGAATAATAACAATTGGGATTAACTGTGAGGGCATTGTAGGCCATGTCCTCCCCTCGGTACTGTGTGGCATTTATTGGAGATGACTCTGCTCTGAGAACCCTCAGGTTTGGCCATTTTTAAGCAGCTTTAATTGTTTTTTGTGAGGGTGAGTGCCTTCAGATTCTTCCACCAATTAGACATCCAACCGGTCATTCACTACATTTCGGAACCACACAGCAGAGACGTATCCTGAGCTTTTCAGCCAAAATCTGAACAGAGTTTTATCACATTTGTAAAATGGATTTGATGTGAGAATAAAACAAACTGTCGGTAAAAACTGGAATAAGTTTATATGAGTGAGTTTATAGGGCAAACCAAACTGAAAGGATTTAGAAATCAGAGAATAAATCATACCCTAAATATAATCAGATTATTTTTTTGTAAGGATTTTTTGAGGAACTCTCCTTGAGTACATTTTTTGCAGAATTATTTTTACGCTACTTTGAGTTTCTGTCATGGTCACTTCACATTACAAACAGTTAGAAGTTTATAATTAATAGAGCTATTTTTCTTTTTAGTTAAGTCAGATCCTCTGTGTGCTTCTTTTTTTGCCATCTTATATTATAATTAGGTTGAACGTTAGTAAGTTTCTTAAGTTACTTTTTCCCTGTTTCCTTTATTTTGATCGAAGAGAAAATGGCATAAATAAATATATAAATACTTGAGCTACAGTGAATTATTATGAATTTTTTTGTTGTGTGCTATGAAAATGAATGAATAAACTAAACTAAACTAAATTCATGGAAGCTTGAATACTCAAAAACAAGTTAAACCATTTTTAAACCATTTTTTGTGTGTTTTCATCAGTAAATGTGCGCCTGTGTGCGAGCAGCTCTGCTCCTGAGCTTCAAACTGAACATGAGCTGTGTGTCATGCAACACTGAGGCATCGATTCTGTCTCACACAAAAGCACACAGCTCTGATTCAGCAGGCCTGTCGGTGGTCTTCCTGTGTGTTAGCACAACTACACAAACCCAACGAACATGGGCGGAGAGGACGGGGAGCCCACACTGTGTCTGGGTTTGTCTACCACAACGATTTACCATAGAAACATTATTCTACGTTACACTTAAACCTGAAACGGAAAAGTCTTCCTCTCACAAGGGCTGGGTATAATTTATCACACATGATCGACACACCCATGAGCATACAAACACACACGGACCCACACATGGCTGCACATTTAAAGCCTGAGCAGTTCTCTTCTCCAGCTTTAATTGGATTCTAATGTATTCAGTTTGCTCCACTGGGCAAGGAAATGTCTGTGGTACTCTGACTGCAGAGGGAGAACCAGGGGTAAAGGAGGAGCAGGGAAACGAGGAGGGAGAGGGAATCTGAAGTCGATGTGGAGGTTTGTCAGCAGCGGTAAGCTTTCTCCAGCCGACATGTGGAAAGTAGCATCCGAACAAGCTGTCGGCAGAATTTCTGCAAGAGCCGTTTGACCTGAAAGAGGAGCTGCCTGCATGACTTCACTTTGCTCTGCGCCTCACTCCCGAATTTAGGCTTCATCTTAAAAAATCTGCTTTTGTTATAAATATTTCTGCATTTATTTATGAAATTTGTCTTTAAAAGATACGATTTTGGAGACTGCATAAAGAAACAGAAGAAAGATATACAAAGTTAATGCTTGGTAGTTCAGAGTTTTTATTTAGCTACAATGTAATAAAGGATGAAAACTTTTACTACTTAATTGTGCAGACAAACACTGGAGCAAATGGTCTGAATCCCAGCGAGAGGACTTCCTGTGTCGTAACCACGGACATGTGGGTGATTTTAACTTGTCCGTTGGACTGAGAGTTCATGGTTGCCTGGCTGTAAGATGGACTGGCAGAGACTCGTGACAGCTGGGATCAGCTCTGCCTAAACTGACCAGATAAAAGGAGGAGTTTGGAAAATGAATGAAAAGAAACCACTAAAGCACAGACTGTAAACGGTAAACTTTGCTTTTGTACGGAGATAATCAGCCAAACTGAGGTAGATTGAAAGGTAGGTGCCGGGAATTGATTAAAAATAATAACTAATTAATCACAAATTGGTTAAAAATGAATCGTGATTAATTGCGATATTTTTTTTCTTTTTTTAGTTAAAGTATTTACCAGCTACTTGTTGTCTGCAAATAATCACAATATGAAATCGTATGCAAAATTGTACATTTAGAACGTTTATTTTGAACCCTTTGGAGCCTCAGCTACCTTTTTTCTTTTTTCTTTTTTCTCTTGAATTTTCTTTATTCTATTTGTGAAAAATAACAAAATACATTTTTTTTGTTAGAAGTTTGATCCAGCTGGATTTCAGGTTAGTTCAGCTTGAATCTGCTCTCAGTGTCTGTCCACTCCGCGACAGTCGGGACTTTTGCAATGAGCCACGAAGTTTCCACAATTTTTAGACAACTCCAGTGCTTGTTATTGTATAAAATAAACGTCGGTTCCCATCCCAAAATAAGTTAATGATCGGTTTCCTCATTGTTGGATTGCCCTATTAAAAAGTAATCCCAAGTTAGGATGTTTATTCATCAACTGGTAGAGTGTTTGAACAGACTGTAACAATGAGTCTTTAAAGAAATCCAGAGAATAGACGGTTGTTCTGACCATAATGTGGAGTAAACTACTTTAGTAACCTTATTAAAGGACATTTTTCTGGACCTGTTTGATTCCTGATTGTAGTGTTTCAGAACACACTTATAAAGTCATTAGAACAGCGGAGTACGGTGGCCCCGAAGTCCAAATCACTCAACACAAAAACATATTAACCCTCAGTATTCCAGAGCCTTTCTGAGAAATGTAACAATAATTTTCTTTACAATAGTACTTGATTACAATATTTTTAGTACATCCCCCTTCTTTTATGTACATATATTTTTAATGTACAGTTCCGCAGTGAACCTCAAACTGTGCAATACTGTCAATTCTAGGAAGCTAATTTGATCTTTTTTTACTGCAAAAATCTGAAAGAGTTTTATTTTATCTAACAAAGATCTACCGTGCAGAGACATAATAAAAATTTATAAAATGATAAACAAAGCCAAGGTAAGGTAAAAAACATTAAATAAAATATTAATAATAAAAAAATAAACCACCCGATGCTACAGTAAATACACTACGTCATTACTCTTGTGTTGTTTTGAACCAAAACATTTTAAAGCAAACATTTTCTTGAAACCTTCATGTTATTTTTTTTTTTTAATGAGGGTAGCTGTCATAATTATATCATTATGAAGAAATAATGTGGTTGGCAAACTCATTGATTGGTTCAGAGATTAAGTACGGTGGCCCTGAAGAGCAAATCATATCAACAAATCACTCAATGCAAAACATTTTGAAATCACAATTAAAAAAAACTAAACAAATGTTTCAAAAAAAGCATTTTATTTTAAAAAAATAAGTACAGAAACCAAAACGTAAAAAAAGGAATTAAAAAAGTTTTTGTAGAACAAAATAAATTTCTAGAAAACAAAATGTTTTCTAGAAAATGTAAGAAAAATGAAACACCATAAGAAACCGACAAAGAAAGGCATTATGGGATATCGCTGATCGGCTGATGATGACGTCCATTATCGCTTCATGCCAAAAAATGTCATTGTCTAATCAATGATGCGCCCTAATGCATCATTTCATTTTGTTTTCTGGAAATTACTTTTGTTTTGCAAAATGTTTTTTGGTATTTTTGGTGTTTTAGTTTGTGGATTTTTTCTTTCTTTTCTAAAATGCAATGCTGTTTTAAGATTTGTTTTGCTTTTTTAACTGTCTTTCCACAAACCAAAACACGATAAAATAAATAAATAAAAAATAAAAGGTAAACATTGTAGAAAACAAAAGGTAATTTCCAGAAATCAAAATGAAATGTTAAGAAAATGACACGAAATATTCATTTGTTAAAGATAGATTATAGGACATTGCTGATTGGATGATGACCTTTTCATCAGGATGTTATTTGTCATTGCGTTATCTCTCAATTGAATATTTTTATTTAAGCTTCTGGCCACGCCCACTGCTAACATTCAGCATTTTCTCAATCAACTCTTTGCTGCAGTTCAGGTAAAGCATCCTTCACTCTCCCTCTTCATCAAAGCTCAAGCATCTTCATCTAATCAGTAATGTCCCGTAATGCATAATATTTCTGGTTTCTTATGTTACACTTGTTCACTTTTTCGTTTTTATTACTCTAATTTTCTTTCATTTCCTAAAATGTTAGGATTGTTATTGTTTGTTTTGCTTTTTAAATTATCTTTAATATGTTCTTGTATTCGTTGATTTGTTGGTGTGATTTGCCCTTCAGGGCCACCGTAGTAAAGTTTAACAAAGCTGAAACACTTTTGCAAACTCCAAACCTTCTTTACAGGGTGCCTTTTCCAAAATGCTGCTGAATAGATTCCACAATCATTTAGGAGCTCAAATGGGATGAACATTGAATATAAAGTAATTCAACCCAAATACTATTAATTTCAGTTTAGCTTTTAACAAGTTAAATTCATTCATTTTACACCCTGTGAAAGTAAAACATAGTTTTAATGAGAAACTTTTCAGAGATAACATACATTTCTTTTAAAAAAATCAGTCTAAAAGAAAATGTTTTTTTAAACAAGAACAGTCCCATAAAAGATTTCAACTTGAAAACAGTCTGCTGATAAATGGGAATTTGACCATCTTTGTATCTTAAACCAGCAGCAATCTAACTTTAGTGTGAGTGCTCCATTTACTCTTCTTGACAATTTGCTTTACAAGCATTTAGGTATATCAAATGAATGAATAAATCAGTGATTGTGTGGTAGTGTAGTGGTTGGCACTCTCAGCTCTCAAGTTCGAATCCCAGCTGGGTTCTTCCTGTGGAGTTAGCATGTTCTCCTCGCACTTTCTCCAGCTTCCTCCCTCAGTCCAAAAACACGCTTCACGGGTTGATTAGTGATTGAAAAATGGTCCCAAGGTGTGAATGTGAGTGTATGTGATTCTGTGACCTTGGAACAGACTGGTGCTCTGTTCAAGGTGCACCCCTGACCCAACAGTAGCTGGGACAGGCTTCAGTGACCCGTTTGACCCTCAAAGGGATTCACCAGGTTTGGAAGATGAATGGATGAAAAGGTGTTGGGGAGGAGGGGAGAGTTGGACCCAACAGATCTAGATGGTTTATTAAGCCTTGGAAAAGAAAAGAAAATGTTAGTTAAGGTTCCAGTTTTGCTTTTAGAACTAAAACTGTTTCTGAAATAATATTGAAATAGAGTTATGGAATCTGGATTTACTGTTGCCTCTTCTTGAAGCGTTTTGCCACTCCTCCAAGTCGCTTCATCCGTTTGAATGAAGCTGAGCTCAAGCCCCACTCACTCCTGAAACGGTTTCCCCTTTAAAGGGTAACCAAACAGGGAAGTTGGAGGCTGACTCCACCCACTGCCGAAATGTGAAAATCCAGTCAGAGCGGTGGAGAACAGGACTGTAATCATTACTGGAGCTGCAGATCAGGATGCAGGACTTCTGAAACTACATTAAATTAAATAAATGGTTTGACCAATCACGAAATTCAACTGTAATACCTTAGTTCAACCTGTAGGGGGCAGCACACAGTCGGTTTTTGACTCTGGTCCTGTCCAAATTCCCCCCAATCAAGAAATAGTGCATCATATAATGCATTCACCATTTTCTAGTGCTGTCCGAATCTACTAATTCCAGAATCCAGTGAACTCGAAATTTCCCAGAAGTCTTTGCGAAAAACTAGTGTGCATCGATGCTCACTAGTTTAGCGAATATATATATTGAACAATTTCGAACAAAAAATGTATTTAAATGTAATATTTAAATAAACTATCCAGTAATAAATAAACGTTGTGAAATGTTCGTTTTGATTCAATTTTCACTTCGTGATATCAGTGACGTCATATCCGGTGTTCAGAAAACAAAAGAAAAGTAGTTAGGATCATGTCTGAATTACCTTTAAAGACCTTTAAAGGCATTCAAGGCACTAAATAACCTTGTACTATATAGTTTTTAGTGGTTAGGGGGAATTTATACACAACATATATTTCCATTAATTAAAAGTTTATTTTAATTTGTCAAAACTTCAGCAATGACCAACAGACAGCACTTTTATAACCCAGTTCGTAGAGGTAAGCGGCCCAAAAAATTTTTTTTAGGGTTGGTTACACTTTAACGACCCACTCTGATAATCTTTTGATCGATTGCAAAAACCTTCCCATTTGTCTTTTAATTGTGAATATGATGTTTTAGGCTTTTTTATATAATTTTCTAGTATATCTTCTGCAAAGTGGCAGTCATTCATTAGAAATTCCACTCTGAGTTGTGGACGGGACCGATGGTGTAGAGCAACCCCGCCCCCCTTCCCCTCTCTTTTTCTGAGAGCTTGCATCAGAACGCTTCTGCCCGACTCAGCATATTTTCTACCTCAAAAATCAGCTGTTTTTCTGATGGCATTTTTTCATCTGCTCCTGATTCACAACAATTTGAAAAATGAAATACTCAAAAATACAATTTTAAGTCAAACTTTCTCAATAAATATCCTCCATAGTCACAAAAATGCCACAAGAAGGTGTTAAAAACACAAAAAAACCCACTTTTTTTTTTAATTGGAGGTGGTCTTTAAAAAAATCCAAAAAGCCTTCAGCAATCCTTGACCCTGGTGATCTATCTGCATGAAGTTGAAAAGTAGAAGAGGTTCAACTATGTCTGCTTTCACAGCCAATTCCCTCTCATTTCTAGAGTATATATCAATTAGTGGTTCTAAGTGAGAAGCTCCACTCCCACATGACAATCCAATCTCCATGATGAATGTCTTCCTTTTCATGATATAATGAACATTTACAGCCTCCAGGCTTCCTCTAATAGTGACAAGTGATGTAACATTAAACGGTGACAAAATTTAGGAAAAAATTAAAGATTTACTCTAAAATTAACCCATTTTATAATAATAAATGGTATTTAAATATGTTTAAAAATGTGTAAAAGCCAAAGTTAAATATTCTTACAGAGGAGCATCCCAACATTTCCCGACAGTCCTCTGGAACATCCACAGACGCTGCATTCTTTCCAAATATTTCTCTTTTCCGCATGCTTCCTGAACTAATGCCTCGCTTCAGCTGCGGCCCCAAGAGGAATAGATCAGTTAAAAATAGATCTTTCAAGCTGAACTCATGGAAAAAAATGAAACTGGCAGAGAGAAAAGTCACCGAGTGAAATTAAAATGATGTATTAAAATGCACTTATGTAGTTTTGCCCCGTAACTTGGACAGATGGTGGTTGCCTGCATGTCACGGCAGAACTCTTCTTGTGACTTGAAGGGCAAGAGGAATGTGGCAGCCTCTCGTGATGGAGTCCCAGGGAAGAGGGCAGAGCGGGGTCACCCAGGAAATATTCCTGTTGCCTCAAAGTCTAACTAAATACAACAAGCCAAAGGCGAACAAGAAATAGTGCAAGCTAAATAAATTAGGGGAGAAGCCGAGGAAGGGCTTTCTTTGCAAAGAGGGGAGTTTTCTGTGAAGGTGTCGCTAGGGGGTGCTAGTGCTCCTTCTCAGCTCTTCGCAGAGCAGTGATGGACAAACTGACACGAGCCTCAGGAAGCCCTCGCGCCCCCTGATTTAGAATTCAACAAGTCCCAGTGTCACTTATTCGGCTTTTACGCATTCCGGCTAACGGATGCGAAAATCTTCTGCTTCAGCTCTGACTTTTCCATGAATGACTTTCCGCTGGGTGAAATGAAGTGGCAACTTCAGGAGGTCCTGCGCGTGCGCGCGCAGCTCGTACGAAGGATCTATCGATTACAGGAGGAACAGGTGTAGCGTGTGTCTGCATGAATAATGCAGAGGAGCGCATTTTTAAAGGATACACAACACACGAAGGCGTGCGCCGTGAAGCCAACACACACATGGGAGAAGGAAATAGATAGCAGCACCAAAAAAACACATACGTTTATAATATTTTAAATTCCAACTTTTATTAAAATCATTTTTTAAACCTTAAATAGTGATCCACACAGCCAAAAGAGGCAGATAGGAGCCAAAAACGCGCTTTTACGCACACTATTGGTTGCTAAACCGCCACTCATGTCCCCAAATCCCGCCCTTCAGCTTCGCCCCCCTCCACCCCCTCACCCCTCCGCTGCTCTACCGGCTGGTGGAAGCGTCAGAGCTCCTCTTTTGTCCTCTCCTCCCTCCATCACGAGTGGATTCACTCTCAAGTTGAGCGCAGAGGAACACTCGCGCGGAGAGAGGAGGGAGTCAGTGGACGCACAGAGCGCGGAAGGAGGACAGAGAGAGGAGGACAGGAGCACCTTCCCACCGAGCGGATTTTGGATTTTATTTTATCCCCAAACGCAGGAACATCAAGCGGCACTTGTTTTGCCTTTGGAAGTGAACTACTTTTTTTCTTTGCATGCTGGAGAGTTCGAGATACTTTGTAAACTTTGGAGGAGCGTAAAGAGCGAGAAAGGCAGAGACACTGAGGTCTGCGCAGCTTTGACCGTCCCGTCTGGATACATTACACAGAGGAGCGCGCGGGGTAAGAGGGAAGGGGTTCACGCTGACGCCAGCCCTCACAGGAAGGCTCCACGACGCCGTTTTTTCTGTTTTACCACTTACTCCAGATGGATTTATAGTTTACTCCAAGTCTCATTTTTGGCAAAGTGGCGCAATTTGGTCCAAAAAATGAGATTACTGGTGGCACCAGTGCGATAGTGGCTTTTCTCTTTTTATTTGCAAAGGAGATCTAAAAAATAAAAACAGATTTGAATCAATTTGCTCGAACAGTTCCGCGGGTTTACGTCGGCAGGAGGTATGGAGCCGGTCAGAAGAGGCGCGCTGCTGGGATGTCGCCTCGGGAAGACGATGCTCCTCCTGGTTTTGTGGAAAGGTAAGAGGTGGAAACTTTTCGCTGCTGACTCAAAGTTCCATCATGCCTTCAGTTTGTTGCTATTTTTTCTGTATATTATTAACACGTTTAAAATCAGTTTAAGTTACATTTGTCTGGGTGATTGTTGGATTCAAAGTGGAGTTTTGCGCATTTTGGATGCTGCACTTTTTGGCCAGAATGCAACAAGAGAAGGGAATTACTTCTCAAACTTCATCCATGCAGCGTGATTAAAAACTTTTAACATTTTAACTTTTCATTAAATTATTAAAAAATGTGTTTCCAGCTGTTATTTGACAAATCCTTTTACGCGCGGCTGTGGGAATAACGATGACTGATGCGTTTGAAATGTTGGCATCTTAAACAGTTCTTGAGTCAGCTTTGGCTGCAAAGGCAGAGTCTAATCTACATTTTCATGGTTAAAAAAAAAAAAAAAAAAAAGACCGACATGAGCTGTGGGAGTTCAGGACTGATGCGTGTCCCCTGCGTGACCCGAGGGATTTTTTTTGTTCTTGTGAGGTCTTTTACATGGATGGAGGATCGACTGTTTCCTCACTCTGGTCTGCAAGATTATCCTGTAAACTTAATTACAATAAATTTAAACTTTTCATTGCTTTCTCTGAAATCTAAATTTGTTGGTGGTTTACCGCAGAACTTCCAATTTTAATAAATGAAATCAAGTCAAATCGGTTCAGTTGCTCCAATTAATGATGGGTCAGAACATTCTTGCGCGTCCGTGCTGTAACTTCCTTGTTGTGGGAAGCCTGAAGTCGCCCCATACGCTGCTCTATTTACATGAAATCGGATGCAACGTTTGCTTGAACGACAACAAAACGGTTCATATGCAGGTCGAGGAACAGCGTCTCACTTCATTCACGGGGAGGAGAGCGAAAAATAAATAAAGGATAGCGCATTAACTGCCGATCAGAGCGCACCATGGCACACGCAGCTTTTGTTTTCCGCACAAATGACACCAATTCTGCTGCTCCTCCTCCTCAGTGCTGTCTGTTTTTTCCTTTTTCTTCGGTTGGCTGTGCGCGTTTTAATCCACCGGGAAAGCTCACGCTCCGCCGGGCAGCGCGCATACAGCGGCTGCGCTGTGCGCTCTGGAGCGCGGGGTAGTCGCAGCGCTCCGACAACAAGCGGCGGACTCCGAGCAGGAGGACACGCCGGAAAACAGCTGTGGATCATTCAAACATCTCCGCTCTTCCTCTCCTGACCCTCTCTGCGTGTGGTGATGGATCACCAAGGCGCTCCTCGTGCCCGGAGACCGCCGGGTCCTCTCAGGATCACAGCGAGCTGCTCCCCGGCTGCTGCTGAGTCTCTCCCCTGGTAGCGGATTCCCCTCATTCTTGTTCTGCCTCGCTCTCATGTGCACAGAGAGAGCTCCATCACATCTGAGCTGTGGTTAAACGGTTTTATTGGACAAACGGGAGTTTAAAACCCATCCGGATTTGTTATTTACCTCTTTTTTAAAAATATATTAAAACAGCAAATTTATGCATAGGTTTGCTCAATTGTTTGAGTGGAAACAAACAAAAACTCTAAAAGAAGTCAGTTAGGTCCACAAGTCTGTGTTTCCTGCAGTCTGCATTGTTTGAACCCATGGTGATAACAAGTGTGTTAGAAGTACATCAGAAAACTGTGCTGTTGAACTTTTATTTGTTTATCCAGGTAATTGAGAACAATTTCTCATTGATGACAACAACCTGAGTTTGCAGCAACAATACAAAACCAGTTCTATACACATAAAAACGTGACATCTTTAGTCATGTTCAAGTGTGGATAAGTTCCCCTCAGGAGCCGCCAACAGTGTGTGAATGTGTGTGAATGGGTCAGTGACTGTAAAGCGCTCTGGGCCTTCGAAGGAAGGTAGAAAGCGCTATATAAGTATACACCATTTACCAGTTTGCAATTTACCTTAAGGAAAAAAAAAATATTTTGGGGTTAACTAAGATTGAAGGATGAACTGTCCACTTAAAGGTAGCAGCCATTTACATGCAGGTGAACCCTGATGAGGTTCCCCACAGTAAGATGGTACAGACGGAAACAAAGAGTAGATGTAAACAGAACAAAGTGAGAGTATTTATTAATAATCATTCAAAAATAAGGTCAAGGACATGTTTAATACATGTTTTTTTTCCTCATTTCACCCACTTATTGCATTATTGCCCCCAAACACTAGATTCTGTACTGTAACGTTTCCAGAGCAGAAATCTGAGCAGTTGTGCAGCGGATAGCACTCTCGCCTCACAGCAAGAAGGTCCTGATTCAAATACCTTTGTGGAGTTTGTGTACATAAATGAGTTTTCTCCAGACGCTTCAGCTTCTTTCAAAAACCTGTTTCAGAGGTTGATTGGTGAGTCTAAATTGCCCCTAGGTGTGAGTATAATTGTGTAGCCCTGTGAGAGACTGGTAAGGGGGTACCCTTGCTTCAGCAGCCCCGTGACCCCAAAGGGGAAACAGCGGGTTAAGAAAACGGATGTCTGGAAGATCTGAGCTTTCCTGTACAGTAGAATCTGCTGGACTATCATTTTGAAAAAGCAACCTTGAAGCTTTCAATCCCAATTATCTGAGCTCCTAATTAATCCACACAACATCACATATTCATTTGCGGTTTTCCCACATGCCACCCTGTTTGTGTCTGTTTCATCAAACCTCTGTTTTTATGTCAGGCAGTTTCTTTCTAATTGCATCACCCCGCCGTTTCATCATCCAGGTCATCATCAGGATGTCATTGTCTGTGAAAGCAAAGGGAAGAGGTGTGTGTTCACGGCGCTGAGGGCTCACAGGGAGGAAAGTCGATGAGGGTTTCGGAGCAGAACTGCAGCGGGCGAGTCTGTACATCTGACCGTCAGCTTTTGCAGCTTCATCTATCAGCTTTAGCCTGATCCTGTCTTCTGTCACCGCGCAGGCCGTGAGATATCGACCCGCTCTTCATTTAAACAAGGATTTACATTTAAGTCGCAGATTCCCTTCATATTTGGATTGTTTTCTGGACAAAAAAACTGATTTGTGATGATGTCGCTGCATTGACATCAACCAGGAGGTCATGTACGACAAAGTGTGAAATGGTTGAAAGATTTTCTGCAACAGTGGTGTAACCTGATATTAATTAGGAAAGACTTTGAAATTATATATTAAAAAAACTGTTGCTGTTTGCTGCAGCTAAAGCTAGATTTTTATTTATATGATGTCAGTCTATCATCTCATCTCAACCAAACCAGGTAGGATTTAGAATGAAACATATAGAATAAAAATAAATGCTGTCTTATAGAAATTGTACAGCTGTTGTGCCTAGTCACTAAAATGAACTTTAACACCACTAGGTCAATGGTCTGCATGCAGTTTTATGTTTGTTTTAAATTAAAAGACAAATGTTCTTTTTTAAACTTAAAAAAATATATATATATATATATATATATATATATATATATATATATATATATATTAATGATGACCTGCAGCAATCACTGGCTGCAAGGACTAGACTGTTTTTGCAATTGGAAAAATTTCTGCGCCACATGTGCAGTAACTCACCAAAATTTGCACACACCAAATACCCAGTGAAAATAAATTTTCGACAGAGTGGCCCCTCCCCAGATGATGACATCATAGCTTGTGAAACCAGAGGAAAAAATTAAAGGTTGGAGCCAAAAAAAAAAAAGAGAAAATTCGCTAACAAATCAAAACACGGTTATCCAAAGGATGTTTCGAAGTTTTGATGTTCCCTGTAAGACTTGGCCCCTCCCACAGACCAATTCAACAAATGTTTCTGCATTTATTTTAAATGTCTGTCTTTGCAAATGCAATCTGGAAAACTCTTAAATACAAAACAAAAATGAAAAATATTCTAAATAGGACTTTAACTTTATAATGCAAAAAAGCTATATAATGTGAATGGATGTGTACAATGCCTCATGTTTCATAATGTAAGGAATGTTTGTTGACAAAACCTACAATTCAATTTTACAATTAAAGTTAATGAGAATTTTTTCAACTTTTTGCATTTTTCTGCTCTTTGTCACAACAGTATTAGTTAAAAATCACATTTCTTGCTGTTCAAATGCGTTTAAATAGATAAATTCACTTGAACAGCATGAATACGAGTTGAACTTTTGTAGTTACTGAATAATACTGTAATGATAAAGCAATAAGAGTTCATTGACTTGATGCATTTTTATCTTTTAATCCTCCTAAACTGTGATTTTTATCTTAAAAAACAGTAAAAGTCAGAAAATTAGGACATCCTCTTTAAGCTTTTACCCCATAAAAAGTCTTTTAATGTGTCAGACTCACTTGAACTCAGCATCAGCCGATCAGCAGCAGACGATAAATATTTAAATTTGTTAACTTGATCTATTTTGATCCTGTTCAGAGTCATGAAGAGGTTGATAAAGTATGAAGTGAATCTGATCTTAACCTGCTATAACACGCCTTACCTTTACAGCCTTAAAGGTCACCAAAGCTCAAGCCTTTCAATGTTTGATAAATGTTTCTGAACATGAAGCCAATCAGTCATTAGAACATTTCATAACTCTTAAAATAAATTGACCTTTTATGGAGTTTGTTTTTTTTTTGCTATACGTAAACACAAGTTAAGTTTAGCTCAGTGTGCCACAAATAATCCTCACGTTTTTGAGTTTTTTTAAACATTACTTTGAATTGATTTTATGACAGTTTATCCTTACAGTTGCTTCTTTTTAATTGTAAGTACATTTTATAGAATGATGCATTTGATTTCCAGTTGTGCACTTTGCAAAAAATGTTTAACCATTTTAGAATGGAGCTTTAGGCCAAATGGAAATCCCACCTTGACCTCTACGAATCCTCCCTATTGCTCCAATTGTAGGTGTATTTGGAGCTTTAGAGTTGTTTTTTTTTTTGAGTGGAAGCCATAGTGATTTAAAGCTGCACAGCACAGCGTGGATAACCCATTTGATGGTGGGATACTCGGCTTTAAAAGGGCCAGACTGTGAAAAATCGACTTTTTGCACTTTTAATTGTATTACACTGTTCATTCCTCACTATAACCCCCCCCCAAAGTGGTATTTTGATCCATTCAAGAATTTCTGAGTAATCCTCTAAAAACTGCGCTCTCAACAGAAGCCCCTCCCATACCCACGAAAAGGAGCGGGTCCTCAGGTGCTGATGTCACAATGTGAGACATCCCCTTTCAGGAAAAGTCTGCTCCGCCCCCAGGCTAACACAAACACTTTCTCTGCAAAACAGCTAGCTTAGAGAGTAATATTTACTGTATGTCAAACAGCTAGTGTTATTCACTGGTGACATCTCCGGTGTTTTAATTGGTTAAAAAGACGTTCCATACAAATATAGCCTGTGCTAACACGCTCAGACTTTGATTTTCTTCCAGAATGCCTGTAGACTTTAAGATGCAGCCTCTGTTTTTTCCGTTTCCGTCAAACAACATGCAGGGAAAATGTTTGACTGACTGGAGCCATTTGAAATGTGTTTATCAGGAAATCTCATCAGTCACGGCCCGCAGTTCAACTAGCGTGTGCATTAGCGCTTGGGTAATTTTAAAAAGATTACCTCAGTGTTCAGTGGATCATTTCATCCTCCATCACCTTTGTTGAAGTCGCCATTTTTTTACTTGCTTTCTTTGCAAAATGTGAGTTTCTGATGGAGTAGGTGCTGACTTTCAAAGATGAAAGCTTACAGCATTAGCTGGAGCTGCTGCAATTTCTACACGGTCATATTTTACATGTCACATTGACAGGAAAAACGAAAAAGGCACCATTCATGTTCTGTGTGTGTCTCCGTGTATGCGCCTGTCTCTGTGCTTGAGTGCGCTTTGCACTACGCTGTTAACCTGTAGCAGAATGTCAGCTCTTTGCACCATTACTCATGCAATACCGAGCATTAATTATTAGTGACATAAAATCAGTGACACACACACTGCTGCTGGTCTTTTTTCCCCTGCCCTCTCTATACGCTGCTCTTTCTCCCTGCTTTCTTTGTGTCTCAATGGTTTCATTCAGGGCCACACGCTCGCATCACTCATGCGCGCACTCGCAGACGTTTAGATACAGCATTCAGACACAATTAAAGCTCGCTCTTTGAACGGCAACGGAACGGATTGTCAGTCAGACTAGAGATGTTTCACCGACGTGAAATATTTGAGTTGGTGAGATGTGAGGCTTCTAACTACCATATTGTTAGAAAATTATACTCTAATGGTGTGTCTTTCAGCCTCGGAGACACACATGCACACACAGACACTCACAGCCTTTTTGTCATGGTGACAGTGAGAGGGGAGAGCAGAGAGGAAGCCTGAGAGATGTTTTGGAGAAGGTCATAGAGATGGGAAAAACAAAAGTGGGAGTATTAGAAGAAGTGGACTCTCCACTATTTTTCCTTTTTTTGCCAGTTTGGACTTTTCTCTTTGTCAAAAATAAAATGTTCTTACTCTATTTGTTTCTGACACTCTTTCATGATTAATATTTAGATAATCTTTATTCCAGATTAAAAAAACATATTCTGTACATCAGTGATCCCCGACCTTTTTCAGGCCATGGACCGGTTTACTGTCAGATAATATTTTCACAGACTGACCTCTATGAGGCTAAAATAGGAATCCAACAATTTAATTTGTTTTTTTTGCAGCTTCTAGTTTCTCTTAACTTTTAGGATAAAAGCTTATTTTTATCTTCTGCAAAAAATCTACAGTTTTTTTAAACTTTATTTATCCTCTAGATTTTGTGTATGAACCATTAAAATGTGATCTAGATCGTTTGAATGGAAAAAATGGTCACTAAAACTGTTATTTTTTGGATACAGTATAGCAATAAGCTTTAATCCACCATTTGTAACAGCAGTCGGTCAGTTTGTGATTATTATGCATCGTTATTATGGTGTGTGTCTCAATTAATCCATATTTGGAGTAAAGACTTCTATTTTTTGTCAGTTAAATGCAGATTTATTTTATGTTTAAGTCTCTTCTTCTGTTTATTCACTGGATCTTTTCTGCCAAAAAAAGTTCTTTCTAATTAAGTTATTTTCCTAGCTTGGGAGATTAAAAATTTAGCAGTTGGCGTAGAAAAGTAGAAGAGTTACGAAAGTAGCGGATGGAGCGACTTCACATGCGTGAAGAATGAGTCCGATGTGTTGGGGAGGGTGAAATAAAACGTCTTTAAGAATCAGATTGTAAAATAAAACGAGTGGGACCTGGTGGTAGAAAAGATGGTGGCGGAAAATCATTAGCCGGAAGGAAGTCCAAGACCGGAACATCAAACAACCCCTGCCGCCGCTGCACATTTCGGTTGAAAATTCCTCTTATTTTTGGTTGAAAAAGACTCATATAATCATGATATACATTATACAACCCTAAGGTATATATTTTTTTCCTTTTTTTGCGTTTCAAGCTTTGAACCTTTACCAACTGATGTGTTTCTGTCAAAACCTACTATTGACATTCCGTTAAGGGTCCTAAGTAATGACGGAAGGGCCGAATCACGAGCAGATAAGTGTTGTGTTTTTGGTAATCCACTTCATGAGAGAAAGAAATAACATGCTATCTAGACAACAACTTGCTTTCATTTTGATTGAAATTAAATGTGTATATTTTAAAACTGAACCCTTATTTCAAGACTGGGAATTTTGATCTCATTTTAGTGCCAAATGGGTTGATATCAGGGAAAAATCCAAATTATAGAAACGTATTCGTAACAGCGTTGGAATGATCAGAAAAACTAACGTCTGACTCTGAAAATACACATTAATGTTAAAAAAAACAAAAAAAGCATCTAAAAGCAACTTCTTTCCATTATGCAATATAATACTATATAATTTATTTTGGAGCTTGGTAGTCTTGATTTTTGGCTTTGTTTATTTGTTTTCTTTAGGTAGTTTTGGTTAGGCTGCCCTTAGGTTCCAATTCCCTTTGTTTTGTTTTTTTGTTTGAACCAGAACAGTAATTGTTTCGTTTTTGTTTTTTTAATTCTTTATTTAATAAACCTTTTCCTTTTATTCTTATTGGTGTCCATTTTTTGTTATTGTCCCCTTTTGTATTTTTTCTCCCCCTAGACTCGAGGCAGGTTTGCCTGTAGGCCACATAACAGTAAAGCATAGTAAAAAAAAGTTACTTTTCCGTTTTGATCCGATTCATTTTCTTAAACCTTCAAGGAAACTTTAAACATTTTCCACACTTTATCGTTTTACTTTGACTTTGAGTAAAGAAATGTCACCATAAAGAACAGCGTTTATCATCACGGAATATCTCTGATATTTCAGCGAAACAGAGATGTCCGACGTGATGTGTACTCACTGTTTTTCCAGCGTTCAGATGTGCGATTGAACAGCATATGTACACAGACACTCATGTAAGAAGGCGATAAGCCACACAATCAGCTGGCATCGCCTTAAGAAGACTAACTCCTCCTGTCATCACTCGGAGGAGCGAGAAGACGGACGGATTGAAGACTCTGACAGAGGTGAAGATTTTATCTTCACTCCGCCCGAGTATTCATCCTCTGTCACTTCCTTTCATCGGTAATCTGGCGCACAAAGGGACAGAACATATTTGCAATCATGCAACACACATTTTTTGACCAACATATGAAACTAAAATGTTTCATGAGAGTTACTTTGTATTCAGACTTGATTTATGTTGATACAGAATTTCTAGTTTTCATTTGTAAAATTTTATCAATGAAAATATCCTTTAAATTCTCTTTCTAATCACAACAAACTAAATAAAAAAGCTGCAAATAAACTAATATTTAGATAATGGGAGCAAATTTATGTCTTGTAAAAAAAAAAAAAAAAAAAGTTTCAATGGAAGTACGTTGAAATTTGTGCTCTTTGCACTTCTGAGGATCAGAGGAAGTTGTCAAATTTGGTCCATTTTGGTCATTAAACAACACAGGAAACACACCGGAGACGACTGGACGAGGAACAAAAATCAGCTTTTACTGAAGAAAAAAACAAGCAAAACAATAAAACAAAAACAAAACAAAGCCCTGCAGTGGAAGGTTGTCAAAAATTAAAACAAAAATAGTAGTTAAGAGAAACCTTGGCATGGCTATGAACAAAAGCAAGGATCTGGCACCAAACATAGAAAAGCTGCCACCCAAAATACTGAGGAGAATTCATGGCTACTACAATGCAGGAACGATGGAAAAATTCAACAACTTCTTCTGGATATAACAGGAAGAACTCTGCTCCTTTATTAGTCTTTTCAGGAAAAGATCTCAAATAATATCCAGTAAAATCTCCTCTTTCTTTGCCGTCACTCATTTCAGTGTCTTGAGTCAAAGACTTTCTGGTTGTGCAGTAGCGACAAAGACAAATGCTGAGAAGTACACGGCTTTCCCCATAATTAAAGGCCCCGTTCCAGAGTCTGAACACTTTGTCCTGATTGGGTCTTTTCCAGCATAATGTAGCTTTAGTGGTTTCAGCGTGATGACTCATAAAAAGCAAACTGCCGGACGTTCCTGCTAAGAGGCGAAGATGATGTATTCTCCCTGTTCCAGGACAAAAAGGATCAAAGCTCTTTAGAGCTGACAGGTGTTAGCAGTCAAGTTTTAGATGTTGTTTATGCCTCTGACAAACACCAGAAAACGACTTTTCCTGAAAACTGTAAACCACATGTGTCAAAGTCAAGGCCCGGGGGCCGAATCCGGCCTTCTGGGTAATTCTATCCGGCCCTCCAGATCATTTTATTTTATTGTTATTAATTAATTCTACGCTTATTTCTAACTTGTATAATTCTGACAAAATGTATTTTAAGGGGAAGTTATTTAAGGTTTAAGTTTATTTATTCTGGAAAAATATTCTTGCCTTTTTATTATTTATATTTATGTTAAAAAGTTATGGTTTTAAAGTTTAAAAAATTGTCATTCTGCTAGCTTTTTGGACTATTTTGGCATTTACAAAGATCTTTTAAGTTATTTTGGAGCTAAGCTAATATCTCAGCTACATGCTAGCTATTTTGGGTAATTTAGCCTTTTTTGTTTGTTTTTGAGACTATTTTGGAATTTAGTTAATATTTTAGCTACTTGCTTGCTGTTTTGGCTAATTTAAGCTCTTCATTTTTTAAGGCTATTCTGAAGTTTAGCTATTTTTACAGATACATGGTAGCTGTTTTGGCTAAACTAGTTATTTTTTTTTTTTAGGCTAATTTTGCATACTGATTTCAGCTATATTCTTCAGCAGCCAAATTCAGCTTACAGCACTCATCCTAGTATTATCGGAGGTAATGCTATATATCTAGCTCCTAATTATATTAAAAAGTTATGGTTTTAAAGTTTTAGAAAATTTTTTCAATAAATGTTTATCCAGTTCAGCCTGCGACCTAAGGTGTATTTTGCATTTTTGCCTCTTGTGCGATTGAGTTTGACGCCCATGTGGTAAACACATCCCAAATATTGATCCTTTTCGGCACTGATTCAATTACCCTTCCCCGTTGTTTTGTTTTGATTTTGCACCAATTTCTTCCAGCCATAAAAAAACCTTCAATGTTTTCGGCAAGCGGTACTGTGTGTGTCACCTCCATTGCCATGGAGACGAGTCCTGCCACAGTGGGACACCAGGGGCAAACATCTGCTTCGTTTCTGACATCGTTCTCAGGCACTGGGGGGGTTTCTGTTTTGGTCAGGGGGTCCTGACCTCACATCCTTGCGGAGACAGACGGGGCATCAAAACTGTGTCGTCGTTAGAGGGTTTGTGTTGCCTTTTCACATGATTCTGTAATTTCTCTCAGTTTGGTTTGATCTTCAGCTATTTGTAACATTCACACATCTTCTCTGAAAGTCAGCTGATTAGTTTGAACAGTCCAGTAAGCTTGTGTGTGTGTGTGGTGTGTGTGGGAGCCAGAGTTTTTGTGTACAGTCTGTGAGGCGGCATGGCTTTCAAAGCCATGTCGAGAGGTTTAAGGGTCTCACTAATGAGCAAGTCATTTTCCCTCAGATTAGCATGAATAGCCAGACTAATTTTCTGTGTGCATGCCTGAGCACGGGCGGTGTGTGTGTATGTGTGTGCGCTTGTGCGCAGCTGTGAGTGCGGGTCCAGAAGTCATGTCTTGGGGTTTAAGGTTGAGCTAATCAGCAACACATTTCCCCCCGCATTAGCTTCACTTGGTTGATTAGTTGCACCCTCTGTGTGTGAAAGCGTGCACGTGTGTGTGCTGGAGAGACTGCCTGATCATTATCATCAGACTCAAAGGAAACTTTCCACTATATGATTTATTCAAACATTGTTTTTTTGTATTGGCAAAGAAAAGCCCCAAAACATTTTATCTGATCAGCTCTTTGTTTGCATGTTTATAGGATTGCATGTTATGAAAATACAGTAATAATATGGTGTGATTTTTAAGAGAAACCTGCCAGTGTGACGGTAATGAAAGTCAATGAGTTTATTATTAGTTTACTCCCTTTTTAGGAAGAAAAAACGAACTCCATATCTTGATATACTTGGTTTAATCTCAGATTATTATTGTTATTATCTTGTTCATGTTTCTGTTTTGCATGTGCAGCAAACTGAAACGTCTCGATGAGGAAATGAAAAAGCAAAACGTCCATGCACAGTGGTTTTAATATCAGGGAAAAGAAACTAGTTTGACGGTTATTCCTTGACGTTAACGCATTAAGGCGTGAACAATGACTGCAAAGAAAGCAGTTCTTTTTTTGTGGTTTGCAGTTCTTTGTCTTGTACATCATTTTTCTTGCATTCGTTTGAAAAGCTGTCATGAAACATGTTGGTTCGTGCCATTTCACACTTTTATTATTTGTTTTTAAATCTGCGGAATTGAAAAAATCCCATATGAAAACAGTTTTAATAAAAATGTCAGACTGTTTTGACAAAGCTGGCCTTAAAAGAAAAAAGATGAAGAAAAGTAGAAATGTGCAGGTGTTTGCGGACGGCCTTTCGTCCTCTGAATATCTCGTACGATTGCTGCAACTCTCCAAACATGCTCTCTACATGATCCTGAGTGTTGCAAGTCGTCGTCACACTTCTGGACAAGGAAATGAATAAAGGGATGTGCTGCATTCTGGACAACAGGGTACAACAATGAGATGTCATAAAGGGTTCTAAAATTTGCTAAAAGGTCGCACCAAAAGCAGATGCCTGGAGCGTTTTGGTAATCCACCTCATAAGAGAAAGGAAAGAACACGGAATTTGAATAAAAACACATTCATTTTGAATGAAAAAAATAACATTTTAAAACCGAACATTTTGAAATTTTTGCTTATGAATTTTGACTTTTTGTGCCAATCGCACCAATAGGTTGATGTCCCTCAGGGAAAAACATAACTTTAGAGAAGTGCTGCGTTTATGTGTGGTGGAATAATCAGAAAAATGACTCTTGAAAAACACAAGAGCATCAGAAAAGCAATAATATCTTCCAACACCACATGAATGCAAAATAAATTTCTGAACCTACACAAAGGTCAATATATTTGTAGTTTACCATCCATGGTTAGACACCAGAGTTACTTGTAAAATGAAGCATTAATAAGGACCGGATGGTGGGGCAGTGGTGAGCACTCTTTCCTTCCAGCAAGAAGGCTCTGGTTCAAGTCCCGACTGGGGGACCTGAAACAGAACCACCAACTGGGGACCTTTCTGTGTGGAGTTTGCATGTTCTCACCGTGCATGTATGGGTTTTCTCTGGGGACTTCCTCCCACCGTCCAAAGACATGCTCCATAGGTGAATTGGTTACTCTGAATCCCACCCTAGGTGTGAAAGTGAGTGTGTGTGATTGTGTCCCTGTGACAGACTGTTGACCTGTCCAGGGTGTACCCTCTCTTTGCCCACAAGTGTCCAGGTTGGGCTCTGGAATCCCCATGATCCTAAAAGGGACAAAATGGGTTTAGAAAATGGATAGATGGAAAAGGATAATTAATATAACTTAATCCAGTTTGGCATGCCAGATTAAATAGTTTAATGGTTGTAGTTTGACTATCTCTGGTCTAATACAACAACTCATGAGTTTCATAGACTTATCGAGTTCCTACAAGGGGTTGCAGGCAACACTTGACTGAAAGCCACTGCTGGTAGTTTGCCTTCAGGAGCAAAACTAGTTAAGAGTTCATGATTTCTCCTTGGCAGTATCCCATTTTTGGACTATATTTATGGATAGTGCATTTTCATACATAGTCATCAGAAGTACCAGATTACAGGTCACATTAAGCAATTAAAACAGTCAAATAATGTGGTATAACTACACTACCCAGAATGCCTTAAGGGACAAAGAGGCAGACGATTGGTTAATTGGAAGTTTTCTTGCAAACTGTGCCGCTTTTATCTGCAATAGTCATCCTTCGTAGAGAGTGTCACTCAGCAGAGTTTATTCAACTCATTCATAATAACTTAACATTGTTCAGTTGTAACACATAAACTAAGAAACAATAAACTCACTTTTTAAAGTTAATTATGTTGAAGCACAGTTCTTCCTGAGACCCTGACTATAGTAGTCGTAATATTTCGACATTCTATCTGAACATTACTAAATGCATACTAGTGTGCCATATAGTATGAAAAATACAATTAGTACTCAGTGGCTGGATGGAAAGGGACTGTTTGTGATGCCCTTGTAGGTATATCATCTATAAACTGGGGTGTTATTCATGGATGCTTTTGTTGCAGACTAACATGGCTTTGCTCAGATTTATCATCAAATGGCCTTTGAGTTTGGCTTCTTTGGCCACATGTTTGGGCTATGGATCAAAGAAGGTGGTTCTTGTGACCTTCTGTTGGGCTCATTAAGTTTGTTCAAAGTCTTTTCTCTTGTCAGATCATCTGCTGGATTATCTATGGAGTCTCATTAATGTTAGAACCAATCCTTTGTCAACTTTCTAATTTCTGCAACTACATCTACCGTCAAACACTCAGGAGTGAGAAGATTGTGAATTCACCTCTGTGAGAATAAAGACAACCCCTCCACAGGTATGGGAAGCAGTTTTTTTTTTCCAAGGAGTTAACCGGTTCAGTTGCAACCAGATTTCTGCAGAAATTCAGCTAAGTGATAGGAAGCAAATATTCAGAGGCAACAGTGGAAGGTTCAAGATTGGTGGAACGTTTTAACTTTCACCACAAAGGTCTCTATTCTCATGAATTCCTTGTTCAGAAGCATTTAAAATGAGATTTGGTAAATGGTGTACACTTCCATCAAAGGCCCAAGCACTTCACAGTCACAGACCCATTCACACACACACATTCACTGCCAAACACTGGCACCAGCCTTCTACCATAGGAAATTTAGGGTTCAGTGTCTTGCCCAAAGACAAAGTGGACATTAATCATGTAATCTTTGACACATGGGCGGGCAAGGCAGGAATCGATCCTGCAATTTTCCAATCAGGAGTCGACCACCCTACCGCTGCGCCATGGCTGCCTAGTTTGCTTCCTGTAGAGCGGTATTTGGGGTAGAATCTCAAGATCTGCCTCCCCCTCCCAGTCTGATCAGACTTGCTGGAGTTGCTGGTTTCATTTCAGTCATATAGCTTTTTCCCAATTTTGCCTGAGAACTGAGCTTGTGCTGTAAAGAGTAGTGGGAATCCTGAAGGATCCAACCGTGAAGCGAGAACTCAATAGACTTAAACCGGGTGATCTATGAACTACTGATCAGTATTTCTAGCCAAGGTAGTCAGTTTTCAGTCCCAGTCGACACCGAGAATTGTTTTTTGGGAGTTGGACTTGTTGACAGCACAGCTCCCAGCTTTTCGACCTGACTTCAGCAGGCAGGTGGATTGAGACAATTTGCTGCTATTGAAACCCGACAGATGCTAGCATGTCTCTTAGCCAATCCACAACCATGTTTCAACCTTACAAGCTACCTTGACCTCATTCAAACTGTTACTGTCCAACATAATAGCAGTTCACCCCATTCCGCACCAGTTCTTTCCTTCTTCGTGGTCATTTGACGATCGGATGGTTGACACAAGCATTCATAAGAAAAAACAAGTCTGACAATCAGCAGTGTAGGAGTGTCTGGGCTTTTAAAAACACTAAGAATTGACACAAAAGCAACATCAAAGCGTTGACTGAAGCACTGTTGAGTGTGGAACGACCTTCCTGAGGATAGGAGGGCTTCAAAGAAACTCATCATCTTCACTTCCGTTTTTAGTTCTTACATTTTCTTGTGTTTTAATTTGATTTGAGGGACTGTCTCTTTCTTTTTTTTATATGCAATTTTATGATTGATTGGGCTTTTATTACGATTACTATTTTTAATATTATTTCTTGGATTTATTTATTTTATGTAAAGGACTTTGTGGTATTCTGTAACAAGAAAAGTGCTCTCTAAGTTGAATCCGAAAAGGAAAAAATACTAGAAACAATAAATTCATGAGGTACAGAAGGCTCTTAGGTTGCATTTAAAGTTAAAAATGTGTTATTGAGCTTTGCAAAAGGTCACTATTTACTTTCAAATAGGCCTGTAATGTTATTTAAAAATAAAGGTCCTTGTCTTGCTCTGGACTTTTCACTTTAATTGAAATGGTCTGCGGTGTTTTCAAACTTATAAAGAAAAGGTTGCCTGTTTTCTTCAACTGAGACGATTTAGTGGGCCAGACTCTGTATTTCCTTTTCATTTACTTTTGATAACATCTTCATTTATTCTTTCACATTAGGTCATGTGTCAGTTTTTTTCTTTTTTGCACCCATCAGATTTCACTTGACTGATATCTGTTCTTCCTCCCTCAAACTATTGCCTCCTGCCTCACATTTCTGTTTCTAATATCACCTTTTCAAAGCCACGCTCATTCTCTCCATCCTTTTTCATATTTTGTACCTTTTCTTCTTTTGACTCTTGTACATATTTTTTCCCTTTGTCGTCCTTCTTGTCTCTGTGAGTCTCTCTTTTTCTGATCGCCTCTCGAGCAGCCTTTTGAGTGTGTGAGCTGCTCAGCCTAAATGATTTTCTATTACCGCCGCCTGTTAACAGGGCTCCATTTGATCAAGCTAATGAAATTGAAAACTTTCATCTAAGCCAAATTGATTTCAAACCTGAAACCGCATGCGGACAGAGGCAGGAAAAAAGGAAAAGGCAAAGAGTATTATGTTAGTGGAGCGTGACATGCACTTCAGACGCAAACAGAAATCCATTTGCCGCCGTGTCTTTTAGCTTTTGTCCTTGATGGGAGAAACGCCTAAATGCTTGTGTGTCTGTGTCCAGGTACTTGCTATCATGTACAGTCTGCCATGCAGATGAGCGTCAGATAACAGGACGGGTGACAGAGGTCTTTTGTGATTGTAATAAGATAAACTTAAGTTTGAGTTTCAGGCTGAATTGCAGCAATATTCACATTTTTAGAAAAAAAAAGTGTGAGGAGCTGTCAGTGAAAGAGTTTTCTGACCTTTATTTGGTGAAACTGCCTTGTCTACTAGAAAACTTCTAAATTTCAAATTAAAGCTGCAAAGATAAACTCACTGACAAGCAAATTATTATAATTATTAATCAAATGTTATTTAATATATTTTAAGCTTCAGCTACCCGTTTTTTAACTGATTCTAAATAAACACTTTAAATAAACATGAGTAAAAATTTTTTAGAGTTATTCTTGACAGCACCGCTTTCAGCTTACTTTAAACTGTATAAACATTACCCTGCTTTGAAGGGAGCAACATATTTCTAATGAAATTACTGTTTTTTCTAGATTCTAGATAAAAAAAAAAATAATAATAATATTTTTAAATAAGTTAATTTAAGACATCCGTTAAATTAATTAAATATAAATTTAAATATTTTTGGGGAAAAATTGTTGCATAAATCCTAAATTGAAGTTGTCTTTGGTTAGTTTTTCACTGAGCTGTAGCTGTAACTAAGTTTCTAAAAAGTTTATGGAGAATTTTTGCTGTCAGGCCCTTTGTTCTCACTTTTGCATCAGTAGAATTTCAAACATGTTTAAAAAAGTTACTTCCCCTTAAAATAGATTTGGGTTAATTTTTTTCTTTTTGTTTTGTACTATATTTATGTGTATTTTTCCTGCATTTGAGAGGAAGGAAACTTTGAAGAGTTGGTGATAAAAAAAAGGCCGACAGAGCAGAGCAGGAGGCTGAGGAGCAGCAGGTCTTTGAGTTGTGCTGGTTTGTTTGGTTCTCTTTTTCCCCTTTTTACTTCCTCGGCAGTCTTACTTTCTGGGTTTTGTTATTTTAGTTTGGGGTTGGACTTTGGGACTGTCTTTATTTGTGGGCTTGCTTTGTTCTTTTTGTTAATTAGGCAGCCATTAGGGAGCTGCTGACTCCAACGGTCAGCCTGATTGGGTCAGCAGTCTCCCTGATTTATTTTCTGTTTGGCCAAAGCTCCAATCCTTTTGTTTTCCTTTTTATTTTTACCAGCACACTAATCATTTGATTTTCTCTTTTCTTTAATAAACATGTTCCTCATGTTCTTGGTGTCCAGCTTCAGATGTTATTATATATGTTTTATTAATTAAGCCTTTTTAAAGAAGTATTTTGTTTTACTGTTATTAACATTAAATAGCCAGGTTGGTTAAAGGACTTTATACTGTATATAAAGGTCAATTGAGAGAAGCAGACGGTGTATTTAAACTTTTACTTCCTAAACGAAATATAACTTCCTGAAGGCAAAGCCAAAATTATATTCAACATGTTTGAGTAAATTGACATTTAACATTTGATTCTAAAATTTCTTTTTCATCAAATTGAATTATTTCTGTTAAAATTTCAATTATTAAGCCTCATATTTGTAATTTGCTTTTATGTCAAAAGCTGTAACAGACCTTTTACCTTCGTTCAAAATGCACATTTTCCTTTAGTTTCCTAGTCTAGAATTTTATTTATTTATTTTTTTTTTGCAAACTAATACTAATAGTTTCACAACAAAAGTATAAGTCAGCATTTTTCTGTTTGCTTCCACCTGACTTTAGTGAAGAATGAGGCTATTTTATTCCACTGTTTATTTGTACACAGGTAATTATCAAGTTACTTTTGCTTATTTATTCTTGTTATAGTAAAACAGGAAGTCTTGACACCGAATAACTTCTTACTAAGTATAGAAACTCACATCCAGAAAAGCAGGAAATTGGGGCTTTAACTAGTGAGAAATTAAGGAAAAATGGAAGAAGCGGACAAAAACAAAAACACATCAATGCCAGACACAAACAGGATCATTTTGAGTGAAAACATAGATCTGTGGTTGTTTATTTTGTTTGGTCACCGCTCTATTGTCAATCCATTTAGCCCTAGAGCACTATCGCTGGGTGATTTTGAAGTCTCACATGTCCCAGGAGTGGATGGACCAAAGATCAAGCCTCCAGTATCATTATTTATTTTTTTAAGATTTTTTTTCTCAAATTCCTCATTTTTCAGCCATTTTTAAGCCTTTTTTTAGGATCTACCTATGTATTTATTTTCCATTTTGTTACCTAAACCACAGTTGAAAATTAAATAAATAACTACTCTAATTTATAATTTGCTGTCATATTTTTGAACTATTTTTTTGTGAGAAATACTTTTTATTGGCTGTTTCATATCGGGTAAAAATGACTCGAAAAAAGGGATTTTGTAACTTTTTATAGCGAAGGTGTTGAAGGGTTAAGCTCTTTGTTCCTGGAGTTCTTATTTTGAAAATCTAAGTTGTCTTCCTATGTTGTGTTCACAGAACAAAAGTAAAAGTAATTTTAGTTTTTGCGCAAATGTGGTGTTATAGGATTGATATGCTGAAGAATTTTCCGGCTTGCCTGCTCACAAGTCTCGATGTTCTCTTTTGTAGCTGCGTGAAGGAAGTTCAGGGAATCTGTGTTTAGAATGTTTGGCTCCAAAACACGTAATGACATTAGCCACGGAGTGGGAGACGGGAAGGGAAACGGTTCATGGAAGGGAGAAGAGGAGAAGCAGGAGATACGGTTTAAAGCTGGGCTGGGTTCTGAAAAAAGAAATGGAAGAAACGAGATGAGAAGAAGATGAGGAAGTAACTGCAGGAAATCAGAGAGTAGGTGGTGGAAGGAAGGAAAAGACAAATAATAACAAGAAGAGAAGGACAAGATAAACAGATTCAGGAAACAAAGGAGAGGAACAGGAAGGGTATTTGGGGAAAGAAAAAGCCGGCGCACAAGAGGCAGATTAAACATTTCCTACTGTGTTGCTTTTAGGCTCCGGGCTGGCATTACAGCGGAGATTTCCACTATTTACAAAGCCCCCAGTAGCATCAGAGCTCCATCTACATAATGTTTAACATGCTCAACTCGGCTGCGCTTTGCCCATCAAAGGGAGGCGCTGTACGGATTCTGGGCATCAATCCCTGAGGCCTGCAAGAGTCCAGGGAGGCAACAAAACACCCCAAAATCTGTTTTTTAAAGCTCTCTAAATTAAACAATTGTTTTCAGAAGTGAAAATCCTTTTTTTTTATTATTTTTCTTCAGATCATCCATCCGCCAAAGCTCAACTTTCTCCCCCCCTCTCTCTGTATTTCCTATTCAAGTGAAAGATTAAAGGAACCATGGCATTACCTGTACCTGACAGGATAAGTACACGCTCGAGGAGATGCAAGGAATGCCAACGACGGCGCCGCTGAAACAGGCGACACCAAAGCACAGAACATTTGACATTTCAGTGAAATGTGGCATGAGCCTGCGCTTAAGAGAAGAACAACTGAGGCTGCATCTATTGTGGATCCCTGACAGCCTGGTGATTACACACTAGCAAAGACTACACACAAGCATCACCACAGGCTTGTCAAGGAACTTAAACCCGCAATTTCCTACTTCTTATTACAACTTTTATGCTTTTGCAAATGGCTTATATGGAGTGAAGTTTCTTGTTTTGCTTTAAGCTCCAAAGTGTTCTCAGTGCTGAAGCAGTTTATCTTCTTCTCTTACATCTGTGTTTGTTTTCATCTTTGATGAAACTGTTTTATAAAGACAAAATCTGGAAGAACAAAAAAAGTTAAATCTTTTTTCACTTTTTGATTCTTTTGCATCATTTTTCAGATAAATGCACCAAATTTGACAATTTTATTAATAGAAAAATGCTAAACATGATAAACAAATGAATGAAAATGATCCCAAACAAGAGTGTTTGCTTTCTCAGACGGTCTTTTTCTGAAAACTGTTACTGAACTTTCTTTTAACTTAACATTAAAAATATGATAATTAACATCTATTATCACATGACCAACCAAAATGAAGTCTTGTCATGTAATTTTTTTCAATTATTGCCAACTAAAACCTTTAAGTTTGCCAGTTGATCGTGGGGTTCTAAAAATAACCTGCGATAGATAAAATCCAAAAAGTTGATGTAGAAGATGTTTAAGGCTGTAAAAAAATGTCTCTAAATATCTCAGTTCTCTAAAATGTTTACATTCTCTGTATGATCAGGCCACCCCCCACCCCCCGTATGGGTGCACAGAGACTAAAGCTCAGACTAAATTCAGTCAAACTTTATCAAAACTGGATATTTTTGAGTTTGCCTAAATAAAGTAAGGCACACTTTGCCAATCCTCTGGTCAAAAGGACACACTGGGAGTTCCTGTCTGGAAGCAAAATTGGAGGTTTTGACAAAAAGTTTTTGCCACCTGTGGATGCTGTTAGAAAAACTAAATAAAAGAGGATCTGATATTGTTTTGAGTGAGTGTCCATGTCGTGGTATGAAGGTGACAAGTGTAAAAAAGAAAGATGCTGCAAGACTGAGGGCGTGCAGGTTTCCAGATTGTAAACAGATTTATTAAATAAAGCAACATGAGTGAGCAGGACTGAAAGCTAAATTAGAAGACTGAAAAAATGAGGATCAAGCTGAGACAAATGAAATTTAAGGTGGTATGGATAAAGAAGCAGCAACTGTGATCATTTCAAACTAAAGTCAAGTGTGTAGAAGAGTGGAGATGAGAAGAAAAGGAACACAATTAGCAAACTGAACCAAATAGAAACTAAAACAACAATATTCAGATTTAACAAGCTGAAGAAGATTAAAGTCCCATGTGTTCACAGGCAGAGATTTAAAAGTTCAAACTGATTCTACAAAAACTTTTGATTCCTGCAGGATAACATTTAGTACATTTTCTGTTAGTTTATAAAAATATCTGAGCTTGAATGGTCTATAAGGTGCAGACTTGAATGTGTTGATGGTTTAAGTTATATCAGGAGGAGTTTCCATTTAACAAAACCTTATTAAAGCCTTTGGGTGTCAAAACTGAATAATGAAGTCACACATTTGTTGCGATGTCGGTATTTTGTGTGTTTGGTCTGCTGCGGTCGAGGGCTTTTCCCGACTTTTTTTCAGGCTCCGTTGTTTTTCTGAAGAGGGAGGAAGCGATTAGCCGCCCGTTAACGAAGCTCTTAACGAAGCCCACTAATGAAACCTGAGGGCAGCTCTGGGATGGCTTCTGCGTGCCACCCTAATTAGACTGCCAAATGAGAGCTCGTTATGCAAACCAGTCAGAGCTAATCTGCATATCTTTACCTGAGACATTTAGGATACACAGACAAACGTTTACCTAACGGCAGCGAAGGGGGGAAGTGAGGATGAGGAAGTGGAGGAAGAGATGATGAAGGTAACAGTTTCTACCCGTCTGACTCTCATTCGACCATAACTGGGAGTGGATGGTTCAGTTTCAAAAAGAAAAAGATGAGTTTGAAAAAGTGTTACATTTTGTGCAATATTTCACATTTTTTCATAATTAAGTTTAGAGTACTAGGTAGAAAATACAGTGTTGCCTCACTATATCACGGTTCACCTTTCGCTGTCTCGCTGTTTCACACATGTTTTCTGTTATGCGTGATTTTATTTTTTACAGCACTCTGTGTCCTGATTGGCTCTTAACCTTGTCAATCAATCTCCTCCATACTTTGTCTCCTGAACAGAAATTTGTTTTCGTTCAACAATACTGGACATATTTTAGGTTTGAACTTTGATGCTACGTTCACATCGGGCTTGGAATCCTCAAGTAACCACTTTGTAAAAGTACATAAACTATTTATCTTTTTCCAAAAATTTGGCAGCTGATCACAGAAATAAATTTGAGGACATTGTTCTGATTAGCACTGGCTGTGAACATTTCTGTGCTCTTTGAAGCATCATCAATCTCTGTATTCAAAATCCTCTTCATTTTCATGTGAATAATTTACCTGGAGACACGCACACCTTTCCATCTTTGCTCAATAATCCATGTTCAAACCAGTTCTTCTAATTCGTCGCTCGCCTCCTTTGCACCCCTACGAGTAAATCTGTTTTTCTTTTTGCTCCTTTTTCTGCTGCTGTCTTCTCAATATCACCCATCTCCTGCATCATTTTCAGATATGTTTAGCATCCACCTTAAATGTCGTGCAGATTCCTCACCAGAATGTTCTTTGGCGTATGCCACCGCTCAAAGTTTAAACACTACATTGAATGAGCGTTTCTTAGCCATCGCTACACAAATACCACAAACATTCACAACCTGGGGCAGATGGGCGGATCTTAAAGGAGCTCGGCCACTATTGGAGACCAGCATCTGTGTTTAAAATTCTTGTGTTTATGAATAATACTATGCTAGGTTTTAAGTCAATTTTCTGGCTTTAAGTACAAAACATTGAATGCACGGTTGAAGTCAAACTAGTTGAATTTCGACCAATCAGGGGCTTGGATTTGTCTGTGATATTTGAGTAGCCTGTTTTTCAAAACATGGAGGTGCCAACTTGTTTGTGGCCGGCAGTGATAACCTGACACCAAGTCTTTTATATATTGGAATAGAGCTGTGAAAGAAAAAGCAACATTTGTAAGATTTGCTCCATTTTAACATCTTCCACCAAGCCTTTTTCCAACTGCAACTGTCCAATGTAAACATGTTTTAAATTGCATTCAAGAATGTGTGTTTAGTACGTTCTTGAACGTGTATCAAATGTTTGGTGTGTTGAGAGCAAGAAAGAAAAGTGTGGAAAATGTTTGTCTGTCTAAAAAAACCTGTATAAAATGTGTAGTGAGGAGTTTTTTTACGGCCTTAAACACCTATTGAACGTTACTTCAGAACACAACTCCTGCCATAAACGCCAGAACACTGTACCTAAAAATGAGATCCCCCTTGTTTTAGCCTTGAATGGAACTCAAGTTGTTCCTTCCTGACTTGTTCTCAGGTGTTTGACGGTACATCTAAGACCTTCTGTGATTGGCTCCTGAGTGAAATGCGTGTTTCCTACCAGCTGTCTCTGGGGTTGATGGGTTTGACCTCTGCAACAGGGATCCTGATGGATCACTTGCAGCAGCCAGCACAGACCCCTGTACGCTGTGGAGACTGACGCTGCATTGAATGCTCTATGAGTGCTGCCATCTGCTCGTGGAAGGTCGGGATTTTAGATTCTGTGAGCCGTTTTTTTTTGTCAACTTCACTGGTTTTTATTGTGAAATTGTTTATTCAATTCCAATAAAAACAAGCAATCCTCCTTTGAGGAACCCGGCGTGGTCGGATATAATGATAGGTGTGTGCGTGTGCCTGTGAGTGCGAGTTTTCACTTCTGTGTGTGTTTGGCTCATTAGAGCAGTGGTTCAGAGGCGATTAGTTATCGTCATGTTGCTCGGCCTGCTGAGTTGTGGCACAGTCAGCAGCCATCTTTTTTCCACACTCTCGCACAAACAAATGCACACACACACTGAGCTCTACAGGAGTTGTAGAAGTTATTACTTGTCCCCCAGTGCTTTATACAAACACAAACACACACACACACCTTCATAACTTATCTTAAACCCCTTATTCCTAAACTCAGACATGTTGGAATAAGCGCACATCCCTGCACAAACACACACATGTTCGTTCCCAAACCAAAACACACAAACCAGACACACACTCTGTCTCTTTATCATCCACCCCTGACTTTGTCCCGGTGACCTTGGGCGATCGTTGCCAGTGGCTGCTGCTGAGATTTCTGCGTAGGGGGTTGGAGGGCGGATGGAGAAAGGCTTGGCCTGGGATCACACAACTTTCATCCCTCCATCCATCCGTTAGTGCTCCTGATGAATGGGAGTAAAGTTTCCCCCTCTATTGACAGATGGCTGTGTAGCTTTTTGGAGTTCATTTATAATAAATCCTCTTCGGATTCCAGCTGCAACAACGTCACATCGTTGAAAATGGTACGACTATGTTGTCTTCAAACAGTGAATGTACTTTCAGATGATCTACTTCTGGTTAGAAGCACCAAAGTCTGACTTTGTTTATGCTTTTTTAACACAAAAACATCACCAAATTTAACCCTCGTTAATATCAAAGTTTAGGAGGAAAACAATCAAATTCTTGATGGCGTGTTGAACGGCAGCTTGAGATATAGGCTGGTCAAACTTTGTCCCAAACTTCGATTTTCCAAAGTTCATTCTGACCATAAAATGAACCCTCAAAACAAACTGAAGCCAAATTTTATGAAAAACCTCCAAAAGTGATGCCGAAGTTTCATGCTGAAGAAGTCAAAGAATGTAACAAAAATTCAATGAACTTTAAATTCAATTTAACCTCCTTAAAAAAAGAAAACTGTGAACTGAAAGTTATGCTGAAGAAACAAGATGTGATGATGCTTAAAGTTTAAAGGTTTGTCGGCGAAAAAGGATGAGAACATCAGAGAGGAGACTGGAAAAATACAATAGTTTAATTAGTTGGTCTGATTCCAAAACTTGTAACCTCAAACTAATTCGGTTTTGTGCTTAACCCGTGATACTGGAGCAGTCACAGGCGACAGCAAAATGAATCTTGTCTGAATTACCGTATCTCTTCAATCGTGATTAATGTAATTCAAAGATTCTGATTTTGTTCCAAATTGGCACACATTTGCTTTTCTCCACCCCAGAATCAGCTGGTTATATTGAACCTCAAAAGGTAAAGTCTTGTATATGTGTCAGGAGTCAGCGCTCTGTCTCCCCTCTGGTCACCACCAGGAGCCGTCTACAGAGGACTGACTGCACTACATCTCCCAGAAACCCCAGACCACACTCCCCAGCTAACTCTCATGTCCCAATCACCCACATGACACTTAAGCACTGAACAGAGCCTCACTCAGTGCGAAGTATTGTTTGTACCACTCTGCCTGCATTACCAAGCGTTTATATCTGGACCTGATCTTCTGTGTTGACTCTGCTTTATCTGATTGCTTGCCGCCTGCCCTGACCCTTACCTGGACGCTGACTTCTCTAATCTCTTCTTAGATGATCCCATGCTTGTGACTGACCTCTGGCTGTTTGAGCTCTGTGGTCTTTTAGCTACGATTAGTTCTTGTCTGAACTAATAAACCTGCTGCATGTGGCACCAGCTGTCTGCCCGTTTGTGTTGCATAAACATAAGCTCAAAGCTGCTTTTTCCATTTCAGAATCTGCTGGAATTATGTTAATTAGGCAAACAGTTGTGCTAATTCAAGGCATGTGTGTGGAAAGGGTTAAGGGTAACAGCTGGTAAATTTAATTTAAAGATATTGTTGATTGAAACACAAAGCCCAAAAAAATAGTTACTTTTTTTTAAATGTCTAAATATGAGCAAATCAAAGTAGCCTTAGTGTTGGGGTTATAAAGTCTAACTTTTTAAAGCTTTTGACCCACGAATGCAAACATTTGATGTTTCTAATAGAATTTGGATTTGGGAAAACAGGCCTGACTTGCCTGCAGTCTGGATTTGTCTCTTCTATAATCTGTCGAGACAACTTCTGTTTTCCCTGAAGTCATGACCACAACTTTTCACTCCAACTCTTTGAACTTGGCTGTTCTGTCTAAGATTGTTGTACTTGCTGATAAGCATCTGCTGCAGCCTTTCAGTCAAAGCTTTGTTCAGATTTTCTGCAGTGAAGAGGCCTTTAACCTTGTAATACTCGGTTATTTGATTTGATGACAACATATCGATGTAAATGTCTGATGCTACTCATGCACCGGCTCAAACTGATGCGCTGTCAAGTATGTCTGGCAGTATCAGTCCACAGTCACAGTCTCATTGGCCACACAGCTGCTGGCTGCCATTTTGAGGAACAGCTGACATTTGCTTTCTCTCTCCATCAGATACATTACTGGGCCTGGGCCTCTGACATTTTTGACAATGTGTGTCTGTGTGTGATGAGTTAGTTGGGCATGGCTCACTGACATTTTATTGGATGCTAATGGGATTGATGCTGGATGGGAGGCGGGCGCAGCTGGCTGTGTGTAAATGGCGCCTGTCGCTCACCTGTAGGAATGCGTGTTGATTGTGAGCGGGGAGGAGCTCACAGCGACACATGGGCGGTGTTGGGTGAAGGTGTGTGGATGCGACGTCAGGGTCTGCTGTCCTTGCAGCCGTGTTGGTTCACGGGTGGGTGTGTGTGTGTCTGGAGGGCAAAGAGATAAAGGCGCCTGGCTTTTTTTGATAAGGACTCCCACCTCAACCTCTTTATCACTTCACTGTTCTACCTCTCTCCATCTCACAATTTCATCTCTATCCGTAACAACAACACCGCCTCTTTCCCCTCTTTGTGTTCCCCCCTCGACGGCTCATCCTGCCAACGTTCCTCTATTTTACAGTCAGACTTTGCCTCGCTGGGTGAAACAAAGATGCAGTTGCCTGAGGCGAGCTTAAACATTTAACTGTACAAAAGTTCATTTATTATTTATGGGCTCGTAAAATAATTCTGTAAAATATGAAAAATGCTGGTTGTAATAGAAAGCTGAAGCTCAAAGTACTAATGCAGGGTGTAATTTATTATAGAAAAAATATGGTTTAAAATGAGTTAAGTTTAGCTGCTACATTTTAAATGGTAAAATCTATCATAGCACAAGTCAAAAAATACTTTTTTAAAAAGGCTGCCAAAACGGAGAGTCATTTCTAGCTATCAAGCATGGTGGTGGATGGTTAATAATCTGGGCTTAAAATGGTGAAAATTGAGTTTGATATTTGTATTGACAAAACTGTAAATGTAGCCAAAAATCTGGTTAAAATGAGTCATAAATCAGATGATCAATGCGTGAATTATGTTACTAACATTCTTTATCCTGAGTAATCTGAATCGGTAAAAAAAAAACATGTGACTCTTTTCTACTGAAGAAACGTTCTAAAATGAGAATATTAGGTCTCAATACAGAAAACGTTTGGGGAAAAAGGGGGAATTATGTTATTATTGTAGCTTCTCAGCATACTATTATAATCATTCTGATGGTATTTAAAGTGTTTTACTGTTTTAGTGCAAAATTAATCAAAAAAGGTGCTCACAGATTCAATATTTAATCGTTGATACTGGCAATCAATACAAAAAAAAGCTAAATACATATTTTTATATTAATATGTCAAGCTTGGGATGATTATTATATCTCAACACGAAATTATGAGAACATATTCTCAATGTTGTTAATCTTGAATAAAGATTGTTTAGTTTAAATATTGTCAATCTTAGATTATTTAAAGTAATTACTGTCAACGCAAAACATTTTCCATAAAAAAGTCTTTTTTTTTTTATTTCCCTTCAGCTGACATAGTTTGCTAACAGTCTGTTCTGTTTGTATAAAGACATGTTCTGAGAACATCAACTTTACAACTCCATAAATGGAAGGGAACAGTTTAAAGAATGAAATTGTCATTTTATGTCTGCTCCTTACTTAAATAATTAAAATATCTATCTGAATATGTATATATCTTGAACTGGTCCTGCTGTTGGGAACTGTAACAGAATGGCACAAAGTGGCTGTGCTGAAGTGACCACTCTGAGTCTTTTTGGAGTTGAAGGGTTTTATTTTTACCAGCCATCATGTTCTCAATATTGAACTCCATCCCCATCCAACCCCTCCAGTGAACAAACATCTCTGCTTATAAAGGGAAGAAAAGGAAAAAAGACAGTGTTGTAAAAAGAAAGATGAAGTAACAAACACTAATAACTTGGGCTTTAGTTAAGACGTTTTCCGATTATTTTAATCCTCTCAATTCAATTCGTTTTCACTAAATTTGAGTTTACACATTTAGACACATTTGGTTTGAAATACATCAACCATCTATATATGCGTTGTCTGATACAGTTCACATACCGTAAAATGTCTTAGTGAAATCATTTTAAGATTGTTAATAGTATACAGTGTTACGTGGATTCCCAAATGGAGAAACTCCAACAATTGTTCTGCTTCTCCTGGTGGGCGTTTCAGTTTAGCCACCAGGTGGTGATCATGCTATAGAATTACATCTTATTCCAGAAGAAGAAAGTATGAGCAAAAAGCGGTGCTTTAGACCACAAATGACTCATTTTAAAAATATTTCCTTAAAATAATTTTGAAATTTATGCCTGTGAGATACCTCAGTGAGGCGGCACAGCCTCAACAATTTGGGGGCTCGTCCGGGATGAAGATGCTCAGATAGTCAGTAATGTAGCATTAGCCATCCTATGGGAAATCCCATTATACTTAGCGTCAAACTGGTACACTTAAGCGTTATACGTTTGATCAATCTCTACTTTTATGGATCGATTATTGTTCTATCAAGCTTAGATTGATCCAGATCAATTAATCAGTTTTATCAACTCTGCTAATATCTATTATAACGCTCAAATTTGAGTTTTAAAATTGAGGAATACATGCAAATCTTTTCAAATAATTTTCTTGAGAATTCTAAAGTTTAACACCAAAAACAGAAAAATACAAATAAAATAGTTGCCTTAAACATCTCGACCTGCCTTTCTGTGCTGCTGGAAGTACAGTAACAAAGTTTATTTTTCAAATGGCAAACCTTTGATGATTTTTACATTTCTCCTCTTTTGCCCTCAGAGGGGAGGATCAGCAGCAATAATAACCGATGAAGGATTTAAAGGGAGAAACCGCTCCCTGCACTTTGGAAAAAGGACCTTCGCCTTGCCCTACCACCCACTTAAGGACTGTAAATCAAGCATACATATAGATAAACTAGTGAAAGATTAGCTTGAAAGTGGTTCTCAGCAGGAAGGCAGACGTAGCCTGTGGTTCTGCGCTCTGATCTTTCTCCTTTCCCTGATATCTCCTTTCTCAACACATTCGCTTCTGCTCACTTTTAAGTGTCGAGAACAAGAAAGAGATGCATGTACTCGCTGTGATGGATCCGTTTCTCTCTGTAATGGAAACATGAAGATTTTCCCTCTTCCTCCTTAACACTCCTTTGTTTGTTTGTGTCATGATGCATATAGTTTTTTTTGTTGGGCATCTGTTCATGCTGGAAGAAGTGGAGAATCCCTCCATCTGTACCTCCCCTCTTGCCTCCTCTGCTTCCTGCCCTACATACTCATTCATTTTCCTTCTTCCTCACTTTTTCTACTTTCATCCCTGGCCACTGACTTTCCACTCTGTTCATTTCATCATCTCATAATTTAGGTTTCCATCGATTGTCCCTCCCTCCCTCCATCCCTATTTACTTTTTGACTGTCTTTTTCTTTAAAGCCCTCTTTCCCTCCTTGGATTCTTTCTTTTCCCTCCCAGCTGGCTGTTTAGGAGCTGTTTGATATCTGATGTTCCTATGAGAGGTAATTAAAGCCTGGATTACAGACTGCATGTGCATGTCTGTAGATTTCTATGGATTTCATACTCATTTGCCTCAGGCTAAAAGTAGAAAATGTTTAGGACAAACGACACCTACAGACAACGTGAAAACTCCACACCCTCATTATGGCTGCAGTTGTCTTTCTTCTTTGAGATCAAACTGCTTTTTTTAAACCAACTCTTTTTAATAAACTAAGTATGGTTAGAAATAAATGATTTTTTAGCACTACAAAAGGAAACATCTTTTTAACTTTTAAGTGTCCAGAAGCTGAACAATTAGCTTTTTTCGTCCTAATTGCTCTAATGGAGAAATCATAAAAGCAATGTGACATAATGTCTCCTATTTATGAACTTTGAGGAGGAGAATCATTGAAAAAGTGAAAGCTTTATGAATTAAAGAATAGTCTTTTTTGGACAATATTTTTTGACATGACTCTAATGCAAAACTGCTATTAAAACAAGGAAAAAAAATAAGTGAACCCTTTGGAATTACTGGGTTTTATGCATCCTCAATAAAAACATTAAGACATATTTTGGTGTCGTGATTTAGATTCAAATAAAAAAAAATACATCATATGTCAATTTTGTACAGAAATTGAGGTAGTCCCAAAGGGGTCACTTACTTGAGAATAAAAGTTTTTAAGCCATAGGTGGTCTTAAAGGGCCTACAGTATGCCCTGCTATTCTTTCGGAGTAAACTGTATCCATTTATCTATAATAATATACTACTTTTACCAAACTAAAGAACAGTGGTTTATGAAATATGAGTTTGTTTCGTGAGTTCTTTTCCTACCCCGAAGTAATACGACTCGATCTCTGAGACTTCACCCTTCACTCCTTGTGGGTGGCGCCCATTTCATGACTTCAACCTAGAGTTGGCCTCAGCAGAATCACTTTTTCACCCACGAAAATGAACAACATCTAAACTTTTGCAAAAATGGATGTATACATTAGTCATATACGTAAAATGACAGTGCTCTGCCAATCACCGCTAGCATTGCAGAGACAGTGTTTGTGTTAGT
Source organism: Oryzias melastigma (assembly GCF_002922805.2). Taxonomy (NCBI): domain Eukaryota; kingdom Metazoa; phylum Chordata; class Actinopteri; order Beloniformes; family Adrianichthyidae; genus Oryzias; species Oryzias melastigma. The sequence continues at coordinate 5,063,489 of NC_050520.1, forward strand.
CTGGGGGCGGTGCTATCAGTGCAGACTCCCTGGAAGGGGCTGTTCCCTACTTTGTGATGTCACAATGTGAGGACCCGCAGGCTTTCATGGATTAGGATGGGCTGGTGCTCAGAGAGGAGAGTTTTAGAAGAATACTTTGGGTCTGTTTGTCATAAGGAATTAAAATTGCAATAGAGTTGATTTTGGATGAAATGGACTCTTTAATTTACTCTAGTTTCCCTTAGCGAGGAGTTCCACAAAGCTCTACCTTCGAACCCTTTGCTTTTCTCAATTTACAGTCTTCCTTCTGAATTTTACCTAAATAAAGCATATTTTTTAGGTGGTATGCAAATAACAGTCATATAATTTGTCCTGCATCATATAAATGGAGGGTAGTAACAGACTACAACATTTTATAAATGATATTAATACATTTGTAATCTGTTTTTGGATATATTTTGCATCAAGTACACTAATTTGAATTTTTTTTTTTTTAATTTAAGATAAAGAGATATAAACATGTTTTTCATGTTACGAATCAGCAGATAAAGTATAATAGATTTCTTTGTAGTATTTGTTAAGTGTAAAGCTTTTAAAAACAGTTACTGCAATGCAAAAAGCAGTGTAGCTGCATGCAAAGCAGCACATGCTAAAATATATTTTGTTCACAACCTGCACCAGGCGAAATATGTTGTACCATTTGTTCTCATTTATTCTTCTTGTGTTGTGGTGTTTTCCTTCATCTCTGCCCCTCTTTGTCTTTATTCTTCCATATCTCTGCATCGCCCATGTTCTCTCATGTGCCACTTCTGTTGTTTTCTCACTTGCCTGTCTGTTTCAGCCTCAACCATGTCACCTCATCCATCATTCCACGCACACATTTGTCTCCCTGGGTGTGTGTGAGAGACAATGAGTCAGTGGGAAATGGAGAAAGACGCCGTTTGTCTGTTTTTGTTGTTCTTCTTTTATCTGGTTTGAAGGCACTTTGAGATTAGAAAGGAAAACATTTATTATGAGTGGATTACTTCGAGATAGAAGATGAAGTTTACTTCTGCAATATTTCCTAGAGGTTGACACCAGGTAAAACAGACATTAATGCCTGTTTTTTTTTTAATTGTCTCTCTAAGCCCATTCTTTATTTATGCTTTAATGGATGAACGAGAGTTTAAAGCCCGCCTAGCTTAAATTTCTCTCTGTTTCCGCCCAACACAATCTCTGCAAGCAGTTTTGCTTAAACATCTGCTCAACAAGCACCTCTAACAGAGAGATATCTAGTTCATTTAAACCATTTAAAGTGAGTCATATAATACAACTTTTTTTCTAAATCCCCCAAATTATTCTTGCCTTATTTGTGTAGCTTTTGCAATGAACTTTAGCAAAGTCATCGACCTCTAGAGTGAACCGAATGTAGCATGAAGTGGTCGTCTGCCTCTTTGTCTATCACACAAACTACATAATTAAAAATAACTCAAGTTGGGTTGTTTCAAACCAACTATGAGGTTAAAAAGGGGTTGAATCTTTTTAAAATTTTTCTAGGAAATAATAAAAAAAAATAATAACTTGGGTTAAAATGAAATCTCTATAACCCCTGAAAGAATGTTTTCCCCCCGTCCTTCATTTAGGTATGACAGTTTTAAATGTGAGCAAAATAGCAGCAGCCGTTATTGAGTTCAGTTGTCCTGCTGAAACACACTTGGCGCGCTCAAAAAAACCTTAACCCAAAAATGTATCCCAACTAAATATCTTGTGTATTTATCATGCTATTTCTCTTATTTTAGTTATTTTTTTTTTGTTTATTTTTATTGCTGAACTTTTGTGCAAAAATGTGTTTTTCTACTGAGAAATTTGAAACTGTTGTGCACTTTTATGAAAATGTTCCTCATTTGTGACGATTCAGTTACTTGAAAAGTAAATTCAGAAAAAGTAAGAAATGACATTTTTGTCATTTTTTTAGAAAATAACTGAAGATATACTTTATTGTGGTGTATCGTGATATATTAATTGGTTTATTTCAAGCAAATGTGAAAAATACAGGAAAAAACACAAAAATATTTCTAACTCATAGCAGAAATAATGAAATGCATTGATTAGAAAATAGAAAACAAAGAATAAAACACACTTATGTCACACTTTGTTCACTAAATGAACATCAATCATACATCATGTAACTGATATGTATTACTCATTGATTATCATCACAATACAGTTTAATATTAATGCAGAAAAATAATAATTACACGATAAAAATCAAGTTTTTAACCAACAGTGTTTATTCTCTGAAAGAATTCTCACATATTTTCAGTAAACATTTATGATTCACACATAACCATTGAATATCATTAGAACACATAATTACATTAATCTTGTAATCATTACTACATATTTCAGATCAAGCAAAGAAAATCAATAACATATTGATTGTAAACATTACAGTAGTTATAACTCCATATTACATAACGTAAAGCTCACTGGTTTCATTTAAAAAAGCTTTGATTGTTTCATCACATTCAAGTTCAGACGTTCACACATTTGGAATTATTCAATTATTCAACACCAGTTGATCTGATTATTGTGATATAAAATAATTTATATCATGATATACATTTTTTTTTCATTTCCCCCTGCACTAATCCCAACATGAATTACCCAAGAATTGGGTTGAAGAAATAACCCGTGTTTTAAAAGTTGTATTTGTTTGGCAATTTACAATCAGAAAGTCAAATATCGATTCTTCTTTGAATATGACAACAAAAGCTTCCGTTTGAAACAAAGATCCAGAATCTGTAACTGGAAATATGAAGAGGATCTAGTTAATGATACACAAACACATTATCAAACAACAAAAACACAGATTTAAATCATTTTCCCTCATTAATTAAGCATAACTCTGTTAAATCAGAGGTAATTGACTGAACTGCTCTACCAAGTATCTGTAGATTCAAATCCATTTGACTTAATCTGATTAAGACTTAATGGCTTTATTTTGTTTTAAATGAAACACAATGCAGCTCCTGCTATTTGCTCTCTTTAACTTTAGTATCTTGGTATTCAAAACAACCGATCAAAACGGGAACTCAGACGGCGTCTGTCCCAGCGTCCCAGAGTGCGTGGGAGGGTTACCTGCAAGAGCTGCTAAGTGATTTCACTTCTGTTGCAACATTTTGATTGTGAGGATGACAGTCAATCTCCTTTATTTTTTGTCACAGCATATACACGTTTTATTCTGAAAAACTGTGCTGAATCATTAGAGAATTTTCCTATAAAAGTGTTAAATGTGTCCAAAATAGTAGCAACTGTTATTCAGGAAAAATGAGCTTGAAACAAGTTAAATTGCCTTGCTGAAACAAACTTGGCATCCTCAGAGTTGGAAAAAGAGAGAAGAGTTTGGAAAGAAAAATGCATGGAGGACAGGAGGAAAAGCAGGAGATGGGAGAGGCAAACAGTAAAGGATCACAGCTAATCGATGGGAGGTTTCTGTACTTTTTGGCAAAGCTTCAGAATTAAAATGCCTTTATATCTGCAAGGGGAGGAAGAAGAAGCTGCCAAATGTAAAGCATGAGGGTATGAGTGAAGGCAAGGAAAAACAGAAGGCTTAAATCGAAGTTTGCTGTGGATTTCAGAAGACGAGCAGCTCACCCCGACAGATGAAGGATCTGCTGCTGTCCTTCTGACAGACTGCACAGAGACTCTCGGGGGGGTTGTGTCTGCACCTGATCAACAATATTAGGCAGATGGCTCTGCGCTTACACCTGAAGGAAGTGAGCAGCTTTCCAATGACGCTGTTTCAGAGTCACCATATAACCTCTCCACAAAGTTCTCTCAGGCTCAGCTAAACCAGGGGGCGAACAATTGTTTATTAATAAAGTGTGAACTTGTGGGCAGATGGAGAAATGATCACAAACACAAAAAAAGTTTTAAAAGATGCATCATCTACCATATTTGTGTGGTTTCACTCAGTAAAGTACGTGGAAAACTCCCACAGATATCTGTAGGTTCTGGTTCAGCACCACGGACAGCGCCATGTTTGACGTCAATGGTTAAACTGAGTAGTGCAGCAAAACAAATAATATTTCATCCAACAGTTTTATCATGAAATACTTTACATTTAAAAAAACAACACAATTATTATGCTTTGATGGCAGTGGTTAGCGCTCTTGCCTCACAGCGAGAAGGCCCCGGTTCGAATCCCGGCTGGGACCTTTCTGTGTGGAGTTTGCATGTTCTCCCCGTGCATGCGTGGGTTTTTACCGGGGACTCCGGCTTCCTCCCACCGTCCAAAAACATGCTTCATAGGTTAATTGGTGACTCTAAATTGGCCCTAGGTGTGAATGTGGGAGTGAATGTGTGTGATTGAGGCTCTGCGACAGACTGGCGACCTGTCCAGGGTGTACCCCGCCTTCGCCCATCAGCAGCCGGGTTAGGCTCCGGCACCCCCGCGACCCCGAAAGGGAAAAAGCGGTCAAGAAGATAGATGGATGGATAAATGGATAGCCCAATATCACAAAAGAATTGCCTCATTGGGCTTCATGCTGGTATAAAATAATATAACATAAATATAAACAAAAGCTAAAAACTAAACAGACTAAATTAAACTGGTCATCCCTGTCCTTACAACCTCCTTCCAGTGAGGAAAAACTGATTCAGGAAAAAAAAAGAAAAAACCTCAGGGATGTCCACATTAAGGAGAGGTCCTCTCCCAGGACGGGTACCAGGACTGACTCTACAACTATGTATTTGAATGGAGTTGAATCAGATGGAGCTGGGGGACAAATGGGGGTGAGGTCCACATTGAAGATGAGCCAGAGGCGTGGTCCACGGCCAAGAACAGGAGCACGGGCGATAAAACCAGGAATCTGAAATCCCTCCCAGTCTCCCAGAGGGGAGTGAGACAGAGGAACAACATGTGAATCACACTGCACCAAACAGAAGCACAGAGAACTAAATAGAATAAAAAATAGAGGAGAGGGGAAGTAAATGAGAACAGTACCCCAGAGCTGATGTGGATGATAACGATGATAAAAATTTAGCGTATCAATATTAATTTAGACCCACACAAGCTACAGCAGATGGAATCAACGCCACGGCTCGGAAGAACCGAACCACCTTAAAAATACATTAACCATCTAAGAAACACTACTTTTATTAATTCAGTTTTGTATGAAATTTGTCTCCTTTTTAAAATAATTTTATTTCTGAATAAAGCAAATCCTCCAAAAATTACATTTAAATGTTGTTAGATGTTGGAATATAGTTCAGTCTTTAGTCCTTCAGCTTTTAGAAAAATTACAAATGTGGATTATGATAAAGATTTTTGACTTTCTTGAATTCAGAGTGGAGATCAAGCGCTAAACTTTTCACTTTTGGAAAAAAATGATTGAGTATTTGGCCTAACCATGGATGCACGTCAGTTATGGAGCTTTTATAGAAGCTCTGTGATTTACACTGTTTGCCTGGAGTGTCTGTAAGTGTGGGAGGAAATGACTTAGACCAGCGAGATAAAGAGTATCAAGAAAGGGAAGACCAGAGGATGAAGGAAAGGAGAATGAGATTTAGTGAGAGCGAAAAAAAGGAAAAACTGGAGATACACTCAAGAAGTGAGGGGGTGATATTAGCCAGGGTGAAAGTGAGGACAAGTACTTTTTCTTTCTATCCTTCTGTCGTTTACTTGGCAGAGAAGCTCCTGTGGTTGTTCCAGTTTGGCAGAATCACTTTGTACTCTCCTTTTCACTATCTCTCTGAGTTAATGTGGAAAAATAAAAGGGGACTTAATGGCTGATATACATGAAGAGACAAGAAAACACTTTCTCCTTCTTTTCTGTGCAGATAGAGAGAGAGACGGGTGTCAGCAGGAAAAAGCACAACCGCTGAATTAAACCTGAATCACTCACACTTTTAACTTAACTCAACTTCTTCCCCTTTTAAAACATATTTTTTGTGTTTGTTTGATTAACATATCAAGTTTTTCTTTCAGCTCTACTAGGAGGAAAGCAAATTTAAAATCTGATCAAGAATATCATGTACACTCTTTGGTTTGAGCATATAGAAATCACATATTTTTATTTTTTTTATGATAGCATAATACCACTAATTACAAATCTCCTCTTTGCGCCACCTTTGTTTTCATCTCAGCTTTTTTTTGCATCCTCTTTCCTATTGGTTTCAATTTTTCAGCTTCTGTAAAGCAAAAAATACTAAATTTGAATTTTGTTGCATTTTTCCTTCATTTTTCCAACTTATTAAGGGTTTGAAATGAAGTTTAAATCGCATTTCAACTAATTTTACCCAATTTTCTTGCAGCAAAAAATCATTTAGCTTTGATTCAAATGCGAAGCGTTGTTTACCCCTTTACTCATCTCGTTTTTATCATACTTCTCTCAAGTTTCCTGGCTGCACATGCAGTGGAGAACATTTCCAGGAAGCTGTGCAGAGGGAGCAGCTGTCAAGGCAGGGTTGCGGTAACGATGGCTATGCATCACTGTGCTTATGTTTGTGTGCACATGCAAACGTCAGTGTGCGAGGGATTGGAAAGTAAGAAGGGAGGACTGCTCATATGTAGTTTTTCTGGGTGCATATGTGTGCTGTGTGTGTCTGATTAAATCTGACAGTCTGTCAAAAAAAAAAAAAAGCCTTTTTGGATATCATTTATAGCACACACGGAGAGATGTGTGCAAACACAGAGAAAAAACAAAAATAGTTTATTGTTCTGTTCTTGTATTTATGTAAATCTTTCCTGCATGCTATCATTATGTTGTGTATATATTTGTCTCCGGCTTCTTCTGGGATTTTATAAGGAAGTGAGACATCTGCATCTCCACAAAGTAACCCCTTCGTTTTCTGTCCCCTCAAATGAAAGTCAGGCTCCTGCCTCAAATCATGACATCGAATGCACAGGCGGAAAGACGAGCTCACAGCTGCAGAGTCACTAGTGTTGAGGGTCATCGCAGGTCAGGATTAAAGGATTTGCTCACAGGAAGTTGCTCATCCTTCGACAGGAATGGGGCGAAGACGAGGAGGTTGATGTCAGAGTTGTTTTTGAAGCGATCTGCAGGTCAGACCGGGCGGCAGGTCGGTCTTCTCACCTGCTGGTGGCAGCTCGCAATTCTCCGTTCTACATCCCCGTCAGCAGATACGCTGATATTTTATTAATATGTTGAATAATACGACAGAAAAATGCAGTTTATAATGAAATAAAACCTAAAAAATAAGGCGTGAATTTGCTGACATCACAAAATGTTTTTTTAAGCTGAAAGTTTATTTTTTTTAATTCATATTTTTAATATAACAAGGTTTTTTCGAGGTGCTATTTGCACTGAAAAATGATATTTAAAAAATATGCGGGCATAATATCATTTTAGAAAGCAGTGTGCTTGTAATTCTGGATAATTTACCTCATTAATTACGGCTTTCATTGTGACTACAGCAGCTGATGAATTATGCAGAGCAGCTGTAATATTGTTGCTCCTTGCAGACTCATTATTTTTATTGCATGCTTTAATTTCTATCGTAGAAACTGCATATTTATGGCTCATTTTTAAGTCGCCACTTCAGCTGGGTGCAATGCGTGAAAGAGTTTGTCATGTTTATGATGCGAACCTTTTGATGACTGGAACAGTTGAGGCTAAAAGTTGAAAAGAAACAGAACAAAAGTCGAGATGTGAACCTGAGTCAGGAATCTGAATAAAATTAAGTCTTTTAGGTGACGTTCAAGAAGGCTCACTATGATAAAAATGCTGTTTTAACAAGTTCTTGTGGGATTTTCCTCATGATAGACATATTTAACATGATTTTAAGATTAAACTAGAAAAGTTGGATCCCCTAGTGTGAATACTTTTTGCTGAAAGTAGTCGCTAAAGATGCTAAAGCTTTTTTGCTGAATATGGTGACGCAATTTGCTTTAATTGCTGAAGTGATTTGCTGAAAATTCAAAAGCTATTTAGAAAATTTGCTAAAGTACTGGACATTTTGTTAAAGAATCTGAAAGAGCACAGAATTTGACCAAAATTTCTGAAAAAATTTGCAGTAAAATTGCTAAAAAATGCTATTTTGCAAAAATATTTGGTGTGTTGCTTAAATAGGAGCTAAACTCCCTCAGTTGATGCCAAATTAGACAAAAAAAAGCTACTTTAATCATACTCTTTAATAAAATTGCAATAAATTGTTCGGTTCAGTCGTGACATGATTTGTATCGTGTGATGTGTATCGCGATATGTATCGTATTACCAGACACTTGCCAACGCTCACCCCTCCCTTGTAACGATGCGAGCTTGAGTCAGGAAACTTATTAAAATGTGTTTTTGTAGGTGAAGTCCAAAACCTTTGAACAAAATGGTATTTTTAACATGTTCTTAGGGCATTTTCTCATGATGAAGGACATATTAGATTAGATTAAATTGATTCAATTCATTTTTATTGTGCATGTACAATAACAAAACAACAAAATGCAGTTAGTATCCAACCGGAAGTGCAAACACTAAGTTTACAGTAGGAAAAAGGTGCAAAAAAAGGTGGGTAAATGTGCAAACATGCATATTCACATTATTGTCTGGAGTGCTAATGTGCAGAAAAGGCAGAACAAAAAGTACAAACAGCCATTGGTCCAGTGGAGTGTGGGGTCCATATGTGCGTGGGGGTTGTATGTGGCAGAGTTTATATTAGGATAATTATCTAAAAAATAAAATTTTATGCATTTCTTCATTCAAATCATTGTAAACAAGGAGCAGATGGACAAAAACTCTTGAAAAAGAACATTTTGGCCACAAGCTTGAGGCGCTGCTCCATTCTGATGCTTTCACTTGTAGACAATTAGATCCATGTAAATCTTATTATAAGCTGGCGAAGGGATCATGGGAAATGAGCTGAGGCTTACTCCGCACCTACAACAAAGAAGTGATTTCTAATGCCACTCTGCAGAAACTACGTCCTAAAAAAACGACACAGCAAAATCGTAATTAAAGGACTTCTGGGAACACTTTAAAAATAATGTTGTCTTAAAATAATAAAGTCAATGTGAGACAGAAATGATGAAAAAAGAAGAGGTTAAAGAGCTAAAAGGTAGAGTGCTGTTAAATGTGGGAGTGGAGGAAGTGAACTAACCCCTCCGAGTGGGTTTGAGTGTGTGCAGGACAGTCAGCGATGTAGGGCATCACCTTGTCAGAAGTATTAGATCTGTTTCATCCTTTCTGCCGCCTGTGGGGAGAACTGAGGGAGAGCTTCACTCACACACATGCACATTCGCAGCTGCTTGCTGGAATACACTCACTTGAGCTGAAACAGACAGAAACATTTTGCATAGTATGAGACACGGAGCACATCTGTACATGCCCAGTCACATTGTTACAGTGGCGCACAGACAGTGTGTGACAGGCTGCTGGTTTCAGACTTAACATGCTCCCTAAGCTGTCACTTCTGCCTCACTCGGCCGGTCAGAAGGATCCAACCTGCCTCGCCTCACATTTGCAGGAAGAGGTGGGCGGAAAGAAGAGAACCTATTACACTACTTTGTGCTATAATACTGTTAATGCCACTTTGGTTAAAGCTGGGACTTCATCTGTTTTCTTAAACTTACTTATTCATTGTTTTTTTTTACTGTTTATTTCTCATTGCTATAATATCCTCTGGCTTTCAAACTGCAACCGGTTTCATTCTGCTCACTTGTGCAGAGAGAGATTGGATGTTTCATTCATTGCAATGACGCACAAATATTTGACTTTCATGACTCCTGCTCTGAATTTGTCCTGAAGGAATGCAGGAATATTCTCAAATATCGCTGCACATCTTAATGTTCCACATTCATGCAAAAGAGGATATCATTTCCTGGGCAGCTGCGCATGACCTGAAACTACGGCTAGAGACTATCGTTTCTGTATGTTTTTTGGATTTAAACACATGGATTCCAATTTAGTAACGGTGACTAAATGTGATAGGTGAATCAGGGGCGTCCAGTTTTATTGTTAAGTCAATGCAAAGGCGTGATTTGAGCACAGAGGTCTGGTGATGGTGTGATAAAAATTCTAACCTTTGTCCCATCTTCATTGTTTTACTGTTAATTTCGGCTTCTGAGTTCAAATATTGGAACTTTGGTGAGGAATTTGTTACCATTCACCCTCTGATGTTGTGATTTTTCTTGATTTTTCTTCATTGCTGGTTTTTCTGTGGCCTTCATAATTGGTCACAGCTGCCTAGAATTATCTCATTTAGTTTCAATATTTAAGAAACCATCTCTCTGTGTATGTTGTTGTTGCATCTTCTGTACTTTTGATTTGATTTGAAATGCTTTATTTCAAGCAATCAAGCAAGAATGCATGTGTAATACAATCAACAGAGGTTTACACAGGTATACTTGATAGATGTACTTGGTCACTTTGTTGACTAGAACAAAAACTCTGAACTTATCTGGCCATTTTGAGTCTTCCTGCTCCTGGGTTAGAATCCATAATAAAAAATAGCCTTGAATCAGTGGGATCCGGCCCTCTAAATCATTTCATTTTATTGTTATTAATGGCCCGATGTTATCTTGTGCTTATATCTAACTTGTATAATTATGACACAATATATTTTTATGGAGAGTAAAACATTGAAAGTTATTTAATGTTTAAATTGAGTTATTCTAGAATAATATTCTTGCCTTTTTATTATTCATAATTATGTTAAACAGTTACGTTTTAAACATTTTAAAATGGGCATTCTCTTAGCTTTTTGAACTATTTTGGCATTTACTAAGATCTTTCAGGCTATTTTGGAGTTAAGCTAATATTTCAGCTACATGCTAGCTGTTTTGGCTAATTTAGGCTTTTCAAAATTTTTCTAAGCTGTACTGGAGTTTCACATGTTAGCTGTTTTGGAAAATTTTTGCTTTTGTTTTGTTTTTTTGGCTATTTTGGATTTTAGCTAATATTTCAGCTACATGTTAGCTATTTTGGGTAATTTAGGCTTTTAAAAAAGTTTTTAAGCTGTTTTGGAGTTAGACTAATCAAATGGTATTTTTTTTGCAATTTAGCTAAAAATGTATCTGACCATCAGCTTCAGCGTTTTCAGCAGTTAGCTTCATTGATTTCAGCTATCAACTTCTGCATTTTCAGTTATCAACTTCAGCGTTTTAAACTATCAATTTCAGCATCTTCAGCAGCCAAATTCAGCTTACAGCATTTACACTAGCTTTATTGCAGGTAATGCTATATATCTAGTTCATAATTATGTTAAACAGTTACAGTTTTAAAGTTCTAAAAGTTTAAAGTTTCAGAGTATTCAATAAATGTTTATTCTGTTCGGCCCGCGACTTAAGGTGGATTTGGCCCTTTGTGCGATTGAGTTTGACACTCGTGGTCTAAATAGTCCCTGGGTGTGAAAGTGAGTGTGAATGGGTGTGTGATTGAGGCCTTGCAACAGACTGACGACCGGTCCAGGGTGTATCCTGCTTTCACCCAGCAGTGGGCGGGTTAGGCTCGGGCACCCAAAAGGGACAAAACAGGTTTAGAAAATGGATGGATTTACTGCTCAAAAATTGTGAATAATTTCAATTTCAGTGAGTTAAAGGTGTAAAACTGCATTCACACTGAAAGGGATTTGTGCGTCAGGGGCGTCCGGTTTCAATGTACCGATGTGTTGTGGTGCATCAGTCTGGCAGCAGCAGCACGTTTTGGGTGCTCCAACGTGACTTGGACATTGTGGCGGGGCTAAAGTTCAAGTTCAAGACACGTTGCCTGAACCAATCAGGAGTTCAGGTTACGTCTGTGACGTGTTGATGATGTAATCAGTTGATGAAGTCCAAAGCCAACATGGAAGAGAAGGTGACTGTTTTCTTTAATGAACTTATGCTTTTTTATTTGTATCAAGACAACAATAACAACATTCTCTGCTTTTTTTCCTACTTTTTACGCCTTCAGACTAATGAGGGACAGTCATCTAACAGGTCGCATAGAGACAGAAGTAACGCTGAAAGCGGCCATCATTCAGACATTTATCTTCCAGTAGATGGTGAAGATGAATGATCCCATGAACCCAGACATGGAGATGTGATTACTGAGAGATCTTCAAAATACATAAACCTGATCTCAACATCATGTGTCTTCCATGCACTGTAAATGAGATATACAGAAGGTGCTTCTATGTGGCGAATAGGCTAAAAACGTTCGGCTGTAGCTCCTCCCACACACGTCTGAAGTTTATGAACACATTTTTGGAAAAGAGTCTAACAGCCAATTTGGTGTGAACGCAGAAGAAGAAATCTCAAACGAGCAGAAGTTTTGGTTTGTTTATTAAAGCTCCTCCACTTTTAATGTCTGCTGCTCAAAAGTTCAAGCTATCTTTAGCTAAATGTGCAATTGTTTTATGATTCTTTAAAGGAAGAATTCTTAGGAGAGAATGGATTGTTAGAGTTGCCTGAAGGGTCCGGATAAGAGTTTTGCTACAAATGAAAAACAAACAAACTTTGAACTCCTGGCAGAGCCGTTTAAACCTCTTATTTCAGAAACCACAGATGTCCTGGTGTGTCTGTTGAAGCTAATTAAACAAATAACAACCAAGAAAAAGATTAAAATGAAGAAAAAAGAAAGACAATCATTTCATTTATTGGTTGGTTGGTTTATTTGAAGATTTACACAAAATTCATTTTTTTTTCAAGTGAGTTTATAATGAGATGAGTCAGAAACCAGTTATTTTTCAGAATCTTTACATGTTTTATTAGTTAACTTTATTATGTTTGTTAGCTGGTTTAGTTCATGCATCTGCTTTCTTACAAAAATCATCTCCTCAAAAAAATAAATCTTTTTAAGGTCATATATTTTAGCACAAGGTAAAGATACTTTTTCAGTCAAGTATAATAACAAATGCCACCCAATACATGACCTATAGTGGATTTATTGACACAAATATTGGTTAAAAATTCAACAGTCTTTAGAGAATTCCCTACAGTTTTTCGGCTGTTTGAGACTGCAGTCAGGCTTGTAAATTTATAGTTTTAGGTTAAATTTCTGTTACTCTGAGATAAAGAGGCCAAAAACAAAGAGGAAAAGTGAGCATATGTTTATGTCCTTCTGGTCTGAAAATAAATGATATAGGAATTTTTCAAACTCAGATGTTTTGGATGTTTTATTTAAAAAAGCGGGTCTCCAAAGAGAAAGGCCCAATCCAAGTTCTTCACTTCTCCCTTCCCCTTTATTTGGTCCTCCAAACGGAGAGTTATGAAAATAGTGCCTCATATTTTAGACATCACTTCCGTTTGATGACGTCATCAACAGTCGCCAGTCTGCTAGCATTAACGGGGAGCTTCCAGTGCTTTGATATACAGTACATAGCAACGTCCGTTTTACAACTTTAAAAAGGGTCACGCTACAACAGAAAGTCATTACTTACATTTAAATGTAAACTTCTGTGGTTCAGAGCGCACCCATGTAAAGAAAAGTGCAACATGGTTTACAGTTGCGGAGGACTTTGTATCCCTCCGTTTCGAGAGTCAGATTTAAAAAAATAAAATAAAATTAAAAAAAATTCCGGACACACTTGCACTAAAATACTGCTTCAAATTGAGGGTAAAGGAGAAGGAAAGAAGGGCCAAAAAGATATTCACAGACACATAACACAATTACACACAGATTCAAAGATAATCGATAATATACTGTTTGTTTTTGTGGATGTTATGTCCCCTGCAAGTAACCCAGCTTGAGACAGGTGAGGGAGGGGAACAATAACAAAACTGGACACCAAACATAAAAGGAACACAGTTTATCAAAATAAATGAAAACCTGTGTCCTGAAATGAAGATCAAGTAATTAGTGGGTTTGATTAAGAAAAATCAGAACTACAAAGGTCCAACCCCAAACTTACACAACAAAACCCAGAAATCTAGAATTGCTGAGGACAAAACGGAGTAAAAGACCAACTGAAACAAACTGAAACCAACTGAAACACCCTAAAACCAACTGAAACTAATTGAAACCAGCTGAAACCAGCTGAAACCAGCTGAAACCAACTGAAACCAACTGAAACCAACTGAAACACCCTAAAACCAACTGAAAATAATTGAAACCAACTAAAACCAGCTGAAACCAACTGAAACCAACTGAAACCAACTGAAACCAACTGAAACCAACTGACACCAACTGACACCAACTGAAACCAACTGACACCAACTGACACCAACTGACACCAACTGACACCAACTGAAACCAACTGAAACCAACTGACACCAACTGAAACCAACTGAAACCAACTGAAACCAACTGACACCAACTGAAACCAACTGAAACCAACTGACACCAACTGAAATCAGCTGAAACACTCTGACACCAACTGAAACCAACTGTAACCAACTGAAACCAACTGTAACCAACTGAAACCAACTGACACCAACTGACACCAACTGAAACCAACTGAAACCAACTGACACCAACTGAAACCAACTGAAACCAACTGACACCAACTGAAATCAGCTGAAACACTCTGACACCAACTGAAACCAACTGTAACCAACTGAAACCAACTGTAACCAACTGAAACCAACTGACACCAACTGACACCAACTGAAACCAACTGAAACCAACTGACACCAACTGAAACCAGCTGAAACCAACTGAAACACCCTGCAACCAACAGAAACCAACAGAAACCAACAGAAACCAACTGAAACCAACTGACGCCAACTGACACCAACGGAAACACCCTGAAACCAACTGAAACCAACTGACACCAACTGACACCAACTGAAACCAACTGAAACACCCTGGAACCAGCTGAAACACCCTGAAACCAACTGAAACCAGCTGAAACCAACTAAAACACCCTGGAACCAGCAGAAACACCCTGAAACCAACTGAAACCAACGGAAACACCCTGAAACCAGCTGAAACACCCTGAAATCAACTGAAACCAACTAAAACCAACTGACAACAACTGACACCAACTGACACCAACTGAAACCAACTGAAACCAGCTGAAACCAACAGAAACCAACTGAAACCAACTGACGCCAACTGACACCAACTGACACCAACTGAAACACCCTGGAACCAGCTGAAACACCCTGAAACCAACTGAAACCAGCTGAAACCAACTGAAACACCCTGGAACCAGCTGAAACACCCTGAAACCAACTGAAACCAACTGAAACACCCTGAAACACCCTGGAACCAGCTGAAACACCCTGAAACCAACTGAAACCAGCTGAAACCAACTGAAACACCCTGAAACCAGCTGAAACACCCTGAAATCAACTGAAACCAACTGAAACCAACTAAAACCAACTGACACCAACTGAAACCAACTGAAACCAGCTGAAACCCACTGAAACCAGCTGAAACCCAGCCTCCTTCTCTGCTCCCTGCCTGGCTTGGTGTGGGCTCCTCTAGGGCTGGGCAAAATGGCAAAAAAATAAAATCATGATTTTTTTTTTTTAATTTTATTTCACGATTTCGATTTCGACTTGCAGCTTTTCGTAGAAGATAGTGATAAAACGATCTCTCAAAAATGACAGATCGTCAGCTTTGGAGATCGTAAGATGTTTTTTTTTTATCGCCCAGCCCTAGCCTCCTCTGTCTTAATAGACAACAGCTGCCAATCAAGGCACATTGGCCACACCTGCCAGGTGAGCCAAAGAGAACTGGATACAAAAGAGGCCAGGCAGCAGTAGGACGTAACAGTGGAGCTTAAAGACCCATGGTGATTATTTTTTACTTTTAGCATAATTCTGTGGCATTTTCAAATTGATGGAGGGGACATTTACACTTAAAGGGCCACACAATGACTTTCTCAAGACTTTAAGAGTGAACTATATCCATATGATCGTATAATACCTTTGGAACTCTTGGATGTCGATGTTAGACTGGGGGCGGAGCTGTCAGAGCTGACTCTTCCTGAAAGGGGGGGTCTCATACTGTGATGTCAGATCGTGAGGACCTGCTCGTTTCCATGGGTATGGGAGGGGCTGTGGTCGAGAGTGCAGGTTTTTAGAGGATTAATCAGAAATACGTGAATAGATCACAGTACCGCTTTGGGGCTCTTTATAATGAAGAATGAACAGTATAACACACTTAAAAGATCAAAACGTTTTTTTTTGTTTTTTTTAATGGTATGGCCCCTTTAAAATGGCATCTCTCAGTATTTCTTGAGAATCAGGAGCAAGCAAAAAGTTAAATTTGAAAAACAGTGTATTTG
The DNA here is from genome assembly GCF_002922805.2 of Oryzias melastigma. NCBI lineage: Eukaryota > Metazoa > Chordata > Actinopteri > Beloniformes > Adrianichthyidae > Oryzias > Oryzias melastigma. The sequence continues at coordinate 5,079,614 of NC_050520.1, forward strand.
TGATGTAGAAACCACAATGGGCGGGCCACAAGTTCCTTGTTCCACTTCGTTCTCGTAGACGACTAGATCCATGTGAGTCTTTATTTTTCTCATCTGAGCATGAATCTGGTTCAAAACTGTACAGCTGGTGGCTCCAATAATGCTTGCTATTTTTGTTGCACTGTAATGTTAACTTAGTGTTGTAAGGGGCTGTAAGCTAGCAGGACAGCATCTACACAGATGAGTGATGGGAAGTGGGGGTGGAGTTGCTCTTCGTCAATAACTCTGAGGCAAATTTCTGATAAACTTCAGAAACTTTGCCATTAAAAACAACATGTTTTTTTTTTTTTTCAAAAAATGACAATCATGATACAAAGACTCCTGGGAAAACTTTTATAATAGAACAAAAGTTAATCGTAGTGGAACTTTAACGATTTGTTAGAATTACTTTAACCAAACAGTACAGTTCTGTGGTTCTGTAAGGCTCTGCATCAAACATATATGCAAGAAAAAACGAAAACTACAGAAACAAACAGACAATTCTGTTGCTTCCTCCTCCTTCTGCTATCATTCAATGCCAAGTGAGACTCCATTGTGGGGAAAACGCTGATTTGATTTAGTTGCACATTAAGATGTGGTAAGTCATAATGGATTCATGGTTGGCTAACTGGGAGGCAGCCGGAGGGCATGAAGCCCAGCTGAGAATAATCTCAGGAAAAAATGAGAACTCTGTTGTTTTGATCTTATGAAATGTGAGAAAAGTAGTGCAGAAATTTCTTTAAAAAAATGTAGCAAGACGTAACTCTTTCCAACTGATGGTGAGACATCATGCAACAAAAGTGTTCTTGTGTCAATACCCTTTCTATTCAAGAGACAATTCCACATTCTGTGCAAATATTACATAATCCGTCTCCATTTGTACAACATTCCGTGTTTCCTTTAAGACAATTTCGTTTTCCTTTCCAGGTTTTCTCAAAGCCTCCTCCTGATCCCCTTGTTTCTCTTCCCAAGTGAAGCATGCTAACTAGAGGGCGAAGATTAGATGTGATTAAAGCAACATTGGAGACTCTTTCCACCTGCTGGGCCTCCTGGTGTTTTCTCAGGGCTTCCCTCTTCATACTTCCCGTATTGTTTCCTTCTGTCTGCGTCAGTGTGCAGCCCCTCATCGTCGTCTGTGGTGTGCAGTACTGGGAATGTTGTCTTTATGCTGGAGTGTTTGCCAGGGAGCTCTTCAGGCTCTCCTCTCTGAGCAGCTGTGGTTTAATGAAAAGTGCACACACCTGGGCCTTTTGGTTCTTCAGGGTGCAGCAGACACAGAGAGGGGTTTATGCTCTGAAGACTCCACAGGTATGGACGGAAACACCAATGTGCTGTAAATTTGAAGGGTGTTGGGGAAAAATGGAGGTTAAGTTTTTATTTCTTAAAGATTAGTGTTCTAAAAAGTAAAGAAAATTGAGTCCGAAATGTGATTTGATTGTTCTGAGTGCCGTTAAAGAAGACCACAGAGGTTTAGGATGAGCTGGACCGAAGGCACGACACTAGAGGGTGGGAATCTTTATTTACCTCATGATTCATTTTAAATACATTTTAGGAGGCAATGATTATTTTATGAAATGATTATCAATGAATCCTAAATCAATGCTTTTTTTTTGAAAGGCTGATGTTATTCGTATTTGTGTGACCAGCAAAAGAGTGATGGGAATTCACGTAATTCGTGCATGTTGCTACGTTGCCCGCATGTATTTTAAACAGTTGTGCAGACGTAGAGTGTATTTGTGTTGTTAACAAGTGTAACGATGTCTGAGCATTCTAAAGGCAGATTTATGGCATGTGCATCCATCTTTGAAAAACTTTGAATTTTGTTCTCTTTCTTGTGAGAAATGGAGACACAAAAATAATGTCATGAAGTGTGCGGCACACATACACAGCGGCAGGTAGGGTTGGGCACCGATGGGATCTGATGCGTTTCCGGTGCTACCGCGGTTCTTTTGTTTCGGTTTCGGTTCCCTTTCGGTGCTTATTGCGGTACTTCAGTAATAAAAAATAATGCCTTTATCTTCCTAAATCCAAAGCAGAACGGCTTCAAACAAGCGCAGACTCCCTCCTGCCGTGCAGCTGTGCGCACATAATATAAAGCATAATATAAAACTCCGTCTTAAATAAACTTAAACGTCCTTGAAATTTTAGCCTGACATTTTATTAAATTAAATCAGGAATGTGGCATTTATTTGCAGTTGTTTTTGGGCAAAAGCAATATTTTATTTCAATAAAATAAGGCGGAAGATAAATGGCAATCACACGGCTGCAAAGCGCAGCAGATGATGACGACCCGCTGTGGTGGTGGGCGGAGCCGAGCCGAGCTTTCTGCTATTAGCAGCCCAACAAGGAGGAAACGATTCATTGTTTCATTTTGGGATGGGGCTCCAGCGTTGTTTAAAAATTGCGGAAACTCCACTATTCACAGCGAAAGTCCCGCCCACCGACGTTGCGGAAGCCGACCATCTCGGCGGTTTTATATGAGCCCGCCCACGAACACAAGAAAGTAAATAGATAGGCTGAATCGTAAAAAATCAGAAGGAAGTACAAGTGATTGACATGTCCACAGACAAATGAAACTTCAATTTGGAACCGAAATCCGGCACCGTTTGCAGCCGCATCTTTCGGTTTTGGTAGAACCGCGCAAATCATAACGGTTCCTACTTGGAACCGAACTTCGGTGCCCAACCCTAGCGGCAGGTGGAGCTTCAAAAATTGACTCGTTTTGGTTACGGGTAGAAAAAAAAACTCAGGAAAAATAAAAAAAATTCATAACTTATTTGTTTTTTGCTGTTACAAAGGTAATTTATGATCATATATATGGATATACAGTAGTTTACTCTGAAATAGTTAATAAAATCATGGTATGGCCCCTTTAAATGCATCCAAGACTGAATTTTGTTATTAACCGCATGTATTCAAAGTTAAAGTCCTGTTAGTTGTCACACTCCTGGGTGT
>NC_050520.1:5082728-5086881 GCF_002922805.2 Oryzias melastigma
CAACAAAAGACTACTTGCTGTTCTCTGTGTTCTTGAGCACAAATTTAGCCCATGGTGTTCACATTTGACAAGCAGGGAGGGGCTTCTTCTTCTTCCTCTTTTTCCACCATTTTATTGGCACATGTCCACCACCTAACGTAGGAACAGACTTGGTGCAAAATGTCAAAGCAGCTCAAAATAAAAACGATACGCTTCATTGTTGGCGTCCTTTCTATGGCGGATATGGATCACTATCATGTCAGGTCTTGGTTGATCTCTATTTGAAAAATAAATGCAGGTGTCTACAAGCTTGTCACTTTCTGGGTTCTCCAGGTAAACCAGCTACGTTTGGGTTTACCTGGCAGCACATAGGTAATGGCCACCTGCTGTGTACAAAGAAATTGTTGTAAAATTAGTTTTTCACTTCCATGCATTTTGTAGAGGGCTGTGTGAGCGTAGCTTCATAACTACTTATAGCTTCCATTACAATTAATTTTTCAGTTTTAAATTAGATATTTGTTTTGTGATTTGGCATTATTTTGATTAGCTTCCAGTGTCTTTCTTTCTCAAAAGTCCACAAATATTTGGAAAAAAAGTTTGTGTGTCATGATAACTGATGTGGGACAACCAAAGATCTTCACTTAGAAAAATAGTAAATTGTTCTTTAAGCAGAAAATAGGAAATTTAAAAGAATACAGAGGAAAAAAAACAATATCCCTTTATTCTAGCAGTGGTTAGAATGTTTTGTTCAGAGTAACGTAGAGGTTCTTGAGGGTAAAAGAACCTGCTGAGGACAAACACTGAGATGCTGAGGGGAGATTTTGGAGAGAAAGAGAACTAAATGCTGAAAGGTGAGCAATACGGTATTGCAAACATTAAAAAAAAAAAAAAAAAAAAAAAAACGTATCTTCCCTGCACAGACAGGAAGCCAGACAGTTGGCGACAGACAGAATCAGAAGAAGAAGGTGAAACTTGACTTTAGAGAAGAAAGAAAGGTACGAGAGGGAGAGCTAATCGCTGAGGCATGCTGCTAATGTGTTCATAAATGAGTGTCTGCATGCATGTGAGCACAAGGATATTTTTAGCTGGGATGATGAAGCTCAATGCATCTGGTACCTTTAGCCCGTGGGAGGCCGGAGCATTTCCCTCACACTTTGTTCTGTCACAAACTCACACATGCATGTGATCATCAACATGTCGCTGCATGAAGAGCACGCCCAGAATGAATGAAACCACACGTGGTGTCGCCTAAAGACCCACTCTGATCATCTTTTGATCTCATTTCAAAGCATGCAGTGGTCTTTTTAACACAAGTTCATATTCTTTGATTTAGTATAACTTTTCAATTGTTAATGCGATCAATGAAATTCGCATAGTTTTTCTCATTTTCGTCTAATTTAATCTAATACTAATTTACCGCTCGCTTTCCATGATGGGGATGCCCAGTTAAAGTTGCTTACATTTCTGTGTTCACAAAATCACTAAAAACAGAACTTAAGTAAGAACAAATTATATGTGTCTTACAATAAAGAAAAACTGTTGTTATTATCTGACATAGATCCCCTTTGTTTTTGCTCAAAACCGCGTCTGAATCCTGCAAGATAATAAAGGTAAACGAGGATAAAATCATTTGTAGCCGTCAAAATAAAAATTCCTATTAAAAGCATTCCTATTTTTAAAATTCCCCCTTAAAATATCCCGAAAAACAACAAATACCTCTTATTACAACTACATTTAGCCTTGGGCGCAGCTGAAACACGTGGCCATCATGCAGCAATGTTCATCTTTGCACATTTCCATCAGTTTTTGAGCTCCATCGCTCCTAAAATACGTGTGAATAACATCAAGCAAAATAGAACCCGTTAGAATAATATCTGCTCAAATGAAAGGTCGATATTTATAATAGAACCTCCAATATTGAAGAATTATTCTATTTAGTATTTAGATTTGTGAGCGATCTAAAAGAGGAAATGAAAATAAAGCTCAGCAGGACATTCATTAAATAAATATTTTACATTTTCCTTTGAAATTGGTATGGTTTTCTTTTATTATTTATGTAAAATTGTGTAAAACAAAATTCAGTTCTTTGTTTTCCCGGTTTAAATCCATTAACTGGAAGTTATGCATCTCGTAACGTCACAGTGAATAGGATCTATTTTCCTTAACACAGCTCCTTCCCCAGCATGTATTTCTAAAAAAAAAAGAAAAGGAGCAAAAATTGAACAAAATAAAAAACTAGCCAAATTGGAGAAGAATTGAACCAGCTATGTGAGCTTTTAATGCAGTTTTGCATTTTTAGACATCCTTAAAAACATTCATCTGTGATTTCTAAACTCTTCTGCTAACAGTGCTCAACTATTACATCTCACTTTTGGGACGATCTGCAAACTGACACATTTTCATTAAACACATGTAGCTTTTTCAAATAAGAAAAACAAATACTTATCATTTTAGAGGCGCCAAATGTGATCTTTATTTTTATCTTTTTCCCCCGATCTACAGTACATCTGGAAAGTATTCACAATGGTGCACTTCTTCTGTTTTTTATTATGTCACAGCCTTATGTCAAAATGGATTAAATCCATTTTCCTCCTGAAACAAAATCCTTTAAAGAAAACATGACAATGAAAAAAAAATGTTCTCTTGAAATTTTAGCAAATTTATTAAAGATAAAAAACCTCAAAAATGTTGGTTGTTGTTAAAATCCAGGCTTTCCCTGACACATGAACACATGCATGAGCCTGCTTTTTGTTTGGTGACTTTTAGGTTTGAAAGCGTTGACTTTCACTGCAGTTTCAGCCAAAAAAAGAAAATCTGCTAATGACTGTTGGGACGTAACACAGCGAACAGCTCTGTAGGTTCATTTGATTTTTAGACAATAAAGCTGACGGGAACTCTGGTGATGTGACGAGTACGGCCGAGCGTTTCAGAGCTGGAGCTCTGTCGTAGTTCTGTTGGCACCAACAAAACTCTGGACTGTGGGGTTTTTGTCTCGTTTTATTTTCACTGATCTCTCTTTTTTTTCCTGAGCTGACAAACCACCTACAGACTGTGGTTTGGCAATTGTAGCTCATTAAATGCTCATGGTTCCGTGGCACAAAATTAACTCTGTGGGACAGCTCTGCTTTATGCAGCAGACACAGGATGGCACTTCTTTCTCCGCCCATAGACATTTGGGTCTAATTTGCTTTTTGCTGGTCAGTGAGCTTGTTTAAAGTGTGGCCGCTTGTGCGTGAATGCTTTTGTTTAGTTTTTTTATTGTGTTTTGGTTGGTGCAGGACTCTCTAAATGACATCATGTTTTAGTACTGATGGAGGCAGAAAATGATTTAACATCATACTTTTTTTTAATCTATCTTTGAGTTTCTGGATGCACAGAAAATGTGTTTTCTTCTTGATTTAATTTGAGATGTTAGCAGTGCCAAAAAAGATTAAAATTAGATTTTTAGATGTGCTTTTTATGCACAAGATGAGCTGTTTGTACACAAACCTTTTCTCATTTTCTGTCCGTGTTGCTCCATGTCTTCTATTTTTTTTTCTTTTTGTGCACTAGGGTTTGCCAGTCTGTCTCTTTGGATGGAAGTCTCATCTGGCGTGGCAAAGCAACATCAGTGAAGTGTCAGACAGGCCTGATCTTGTTTTGACAGAGGGGAAAGGATAAGGGTGGAATGGCAGAGATGCAGCTAAACAGATGCTTACCCAAAAAAGTCAGAGGGAATTATTCTGCTTAGTTATTCAGATCGGTGTAAAGCTTTTTCCCAAAACTGTTTATTTCAAGCTATTAAAAGAAGAAAATTGACAAGACGAAGAAATATTTATGGATATATCTAACTTATTCTGGGTAATTAGTCATAGTTTAATAGGAAATTAAGAAGTAATTCAAGTTATCAACATTCATATTTCACATACATGTGATAATACTGCCACACATCAAACTTTTATTTTGAAAATTTTCCATTTTGACCTCCTTGAATCATTTTTCAACATGCTAGTTTCAAGCATCACTTCTCTACTGCCGGATTTTTGTTTTTTGATTACTCAGAATAAGTTACGCCATGAGAAAAAAAGGTTAAAAAAGAATGCCTACATTTTTACAATATAATGAAATTTCTCCTAAGTTGAGCTTAAAAATATTGAAAATATGATAAATTAAGGATAAATATTTCAAATGAAAT
>NC_050520.1:5092639-5103088 GCF_002922805.2 Oryzias melastigma
ACTCCCTCCCCAGCACTGATAACACTCCACACAACAGGTGAGCGACTGCTGGCAGAAAGGAGATTGCCTGACCTTATTGTTTGCCTTCTCCTCCTCTTTGTTCTTCACAAATAAAGGGGTTTTTAATAAACTGAAAGGTCCTCTGCTGCAGCCCATAGAGAAAATGAAAGGGGGCAGCCAAGTATGGTACATTGTGGCGGGAAAAAAAAGAGCAGCTCATCAGAAAATAACAAAGGTGCACGTTAAAGATAAGGCACCCGTCAGAGATTAATCCAAGCCTGCTTGATTGTTTTCTTTAATACCAGACCTGCTACAGCAAGCGATAAGTTTGCTGAGTAATTTGGTTTTCCAGGGGACAGGCAGCGGCCGAGTGCTCGAAATCATATTCAGGTGTGCTCCATAATTGATTTCTTTTTTTCCTCCACCACTCAGTCCTCAAAGACGAATAAGACGAAACTCCAAACTGCTTTGACTCTCCTTTGTGCTCCCTTTCTTCTTTTCTTCTGCCACCTTTTTTCTCCTGCTCTCTTCGCTTCTCATCATCCTTTGGATTAATAAACTTGCTTTGTTGAAGACAAAAACCCAGAGCTGGGAGTATGCTTGAGGAAGCAGTTTCCTTTTCCTGCAAGGAGCGCCATTGTGAGGGTTTCTGAAAAAACGAGGAAGAAGGAAGGCTTTGGAGAAAATTGACAGTATAGCTCTGATGAGTTTGAGAAAAAGGAATCAGAAGAACAATAGATGATATCTATTAGGAAGGTAATGGAAATAGCTTTCTCTGCATCTTAATGTATCTCCACAAACATAGTTGGTACGTGTTGTGAGCAAATTTGAGTTGATGTTTTTTTTTTTTGTTTTTGTTTTGAGCATTCTTAATTTTCCTGCAGTGATTACGGTTTCCTGTGGTCTTTCACTTGCTGAGAATGTGTTAAAGGTGGGTAAACTGCAGCAAATGCGGCCCATGAAGCAAATTAATCAGGCTCTCCAAACTAAAAAAATAAACCTTATTATGTTATTTTCCCTGTAATTTTGGTCTCTACTCATAGATGGAACACTACAAATACACTGATATTTCTTTAGGTGCAAAACTTCATTTATGTAGCATTGTAGGATGTTTTTCTAAAATGTTTTTGATCATTACAAAACCACGTGAACACAGAATTTCTTTAAGTTTGCATTTTTCCCTGAGGGAAATGAACCCACTGGTGAAATTGGCACTAAAATGAAAACAAAAGTCACAATTTTGTCAAAATATTCTGTTTTTGAGCTATTTCTTTGTCTTATGAGTTTGATTACCAAAACACTCCATACTTATGTTCCAGGTCCGTCCCTTCTGTCAAATTTCATAACCCTTGGTGAGTAAAATAGTTTGCTCAACAATCCATGTTCAAACCAGTTCTTCTAATCCGTCGCTCACTTTCTCCACCACTAAATAGTCTGCTCCCTTTCTGCAGCTTCTTATCTGCTTGCACCATTCTCAGGTGTGTTTAGGATCCTCCCCCAACACGTCGTGCAGATTTCTCACCAGAATGTTCTTTGGTGTTTGCCACTGCACAAAGTTTGAACACACAACACAACACAAACACACCTGCTGTCTGGGCGACTATGCACGGCCCAGGGGATGGGGAGGGGTGTCCTAAAGGAGTCTGGTCACTAAAGACTGCCGTCTAAAGTAATGAGCAACTGTTAGACTCTGTGGATATTGGAGAAGGGACACAATTGGAAGATGTATTGTGCTTTTAAGTTGTCAGTGTTTTGCCTATCACTGTTAGCTTGCAAATAAATTGAGTGTTTGTGTTAGACTGGTGGCAGTGCTGTCAGAGCAGACTCTTCCTGAAAGGGGCGGTCTCCCTCTGTGACATCAGCACGTGAGAGCCCGCTCGTTTTCATGGGTATGGGAGGGGCTGCTGTTGAGAGCACAGCTTTTTAGAGGATTACTCAGAAATGTGTGAACAGGAAGTCAGGAGGGACCCCTGACCCCTACCACTGAAAATTGGCTCAGGAGAATCTGTCTCCTTTGAGTGAGGCATCTGATTGGCCAGTTTATAACTTAAATACATTTCACTACAAACAAAATCGTGAAAAATGAGGATAATTAAGAAGATGTTTAAAAATATTATTCTATTTTATTATTTTAACCAATAGAATGATAGAGTAATAACTGTCTATTTCTCTATAGAAGTCTATGGGATTTTGACTTCTTGAAGCCAGCAGGTACTTCCTGTTTGGGATGCCAATGAGTCCAGTTCTCTTTATGGAGTCAATTAATAACTAAACTTGTTTGTGCTTTGCTTTATTTTGCTTACCCTAAATGACATTTGAAAGACAACGTTTCTGTGTCTCTTAACACCTAATTTTTTCCTTTTCTTTTGGAAAACCATATTTAACATTTCTTTTTACAATAGTACACATCTGAGTCTAAAATGTGACCAGACTTTTCCTCTCTCACTCAAAATCACTGAATGAATTTAATTTTCTCCACTTTTAATCCCCATTTTTAGAATCTTTTTTCTGGACTCATCCATGACAAGAAAAGAAAGTCTTGAGCTTCTCATTCTTAAACAGGATACTTATTTTCAGTGAAGGTTCGTCAGAGTTTTCTTGGAAAACATGATGAATAGTTTACATCAGGGGTGTCAAAGTCAATCGCTCAAGGGGCCAACATCCAAAACACACCTTAGGTCATGGGATAAACATTAAAACTACATTTTTAAAACTTTATTACTGTAACTTTTTTAACATAATTATGAACTAGATATATAGCATTACCTGCAATAATGCTAGTGTGAATGCTGTAAGCTGAATTTGGCTGCTGAAGATGCTGATATTGATAGCCTAAAACGCTGAAGCTGAAATGCAGCTAAAATATTAGCCTAATGCCAAATTAGTCTAAAAACTAAAAAAAAAAACCCAACTTAGGTTAGCTTAAACAGCTAGCATGTAGCTGCAAATTTTAGCTAAACTCCAAAATAGCCTAAGAAATCATAGTAAATTCCAGAACAGTCCAAAAAGCTATCAGAATGAAAATTTTTAAAACTTTAAAGACGTAACTTTTTAACATAAATATGAAAAATAAAAAGGCAGAAATATTATTCCAGAATAAATCAAATTAAACCTTAAATAACTTTAAATATTTTACTCTCTGTGGTATCTTGAATCTGAAATGTTATTACCTTTATTGTTAGATCATATGGCCAGCAGGGGGCAGGCTAGTTACACAGAGCTGTGTGTTACACGTTCGAAAGAAGTAGAAGTCAGACGAACCTGAGAGCAGGTGTGTTCGGATGTACCGAGTGGTGGAATGTAAATAAAAACTGGTGCACCTTATTCACCGTTTGGAGATTCTTTTATATGAAGATGCAACACTCTCCATAAAAATATATTTTGTCAAAATTATACAATTTGCAAATAAATGCAAGATAACATCGGATCATTAATAACAATAATATAAAATGATCTGGAGGGCCGGATCCGGCCCCCGGGCCTCGACTTTGACACGTGGTTTACAGCATTTACAGATGTACATTTCCATTTTAGTATCTGATAAGACCACCTTTAAACTCATTGTTTTGTTTTACCTTAACATATAAAGGCAAAGAAGAGAAACACAATATAGTCATAATGTTGAACATTTTTATTATTTTCCTTCCAGCCTTCTCTGAATGTCCCTCGCCACTCCCCTTATTCCAGCTTCTCTGCAGAAGGTGGTACTCCAGGGCTTTTTTTCCAATTAGGACCCAATCTTTTTAGAGGATGTCATTATAATTAGAGATCCATTTAGCTCTTTCTGTGAAAGAAAGAAACCTCTTTTGAGATTGTGGTTGCTGGGAAGAGAAGAGAGAGAAGGAGAAAAATATGACTGCAGTGCTGATCTCAAGTGGTTATTATGGCTGGGTGGGCAGGTTGCATGCATTAAGGGCTGCACTTTAGGGTAGAGGCCGGCCTTTTGCGCATTACTAACGCTTGAATGAAAAAAGGAAATAGCGCTCAAAATCAATACCAGGCTTGTGTGTGACTCTAGGTTCACAGCAGAGAGGCGATAACAAACAGAGAAGAACTTCTAGCTGCAGAAGAATCAATTGTTCAGCTTTTTATGAGAATTTCTCCTTTTTTCTACTTGTCTCGTGCGTTGTGCAAAAAGTAAGAGTAGTGTGGGCCTCAAAAACCTTTTTATTTTAGGCTGAACTTTATTCCTTCTAAAAATATGCTGCAGATCAGACAGAAGAAAGAGAAGCAGGAAACACTAGAAAAGAGAAGGAGGGTTAAAGAGACGTCAGGGTGAAGGGACAGGAAAACTGTGCTGAGGAGAAAGAAGATCAACACAATAAACAAGAAGTTTAGCGTGGGATTTAATGGGATAGTCGTGTTTGAAAACCAGCAGGAGCCTCATTAAGGCAAAGCAGTGATTCAGTCTGCTATCTGCAGCAGCAAACCAAATCTACACAGCACATTCCTACTGCTTCACACCATCCAGTGTTTCCACTGGGTCAGTAATTTGCAGGCTTTTAACAGTGAGAGAAAAACCACTGACTGTATAAGAGAACCGGATCGAGTGAGTGTGACCTCCCCCCATAGAAAATGGTTAATTTACGGCTCCTATGAAACCAAGTCCATTGAATCGTCATTTTTTAGCAAGTTAGATCCAGAAATCATCCTTCAGTCTTTATCGGTATTACCATGGCAACCACTCACCAATCAGGAGTGAGCTTGGAGAAAGGCTCACTCCTACAATTTGAAAGTGGGTTCAGGAGAACACATCAATCACATTTGGGTCATATCCAGCTTCCATCTAAACTTTTAAATGTTTGATATGAGACCACCTACCTTTTATGGTCAGCTTGTAACGTGAATAACTTGAACTACTCAAAAAATATCTTGGAAAAAAATGAGGATTATCAAGAACATTTAATTTAAAAAAAGTATCAGATGGTCTCTGACCAATAGAATAAGTGAGTAATATCTGTTTATTTCTCTGTAAAAGTCTGTGGGATTTTGGCATCTTGGAGCCAGCAGGTACTTCCTGTTTGGAACGCTAAAGGGGGAGGAGTCTGAAGGTAAAAATGTGCCAAAACACACATGCTTATATCATACACACACAAGTTATATTGTACAACTACATTTTTTTTCTTTTTCCTTCAGATTCAGATTCTGTGATTTGAACTTGTGTGATTCAAGCTTATATGTGTTTGATTCAAGGTTGTGTATTTTGGCACATATTTACCGTCATACAGAAGTGGAAAAAGTCTGTTATCATCCCTAATGAAAAATTCTACAAACTTCAGCAACACATTCTCATCCCCAACTCGCCACATATTGACGTTTGGTTAAGAACCCTTCTGTGTCACTTTTTGATGTTTTGGGTGTCCCCAACTAGTGGTTTTTTGACGTGCTGGTTGTTCATAAAATCAAGGGTCTGCAACCCTTGGAACGCAGTACCGAACTCGGACTGATATGCATTTATTCATTTTTTTATATGTCTGTCTCATGTGTGACTTTGTTGCAGAATAATCATCGCACTCCAAGTAACAGTGTATTTAGATATTTTTCTGCAGCACTAGAAACACTAACAGACTTACATCAGTTTAGCTGTGAGTCATGATTTTAAATTGGTACTACAATCTTTTTGTCTATTTTCAAATTGTTTTTTTTAAAATGATAATGCAAATTTTGCAGAAAGTGTCAAAGTCAAGGCCCGGGGGCCGGATCCGGCCCTCTGAGTAATTCTATCTGACCCTCAAGATCATTTAATTTAGTGTTATTGGCTCAATGGCTCAATTTTATCTTGCACTAATCAGTTTGACAATATATTCTTATGGAGAGTAAAATATTGAAAGTTATTTAAGGTTTAAGTTGATTTATTCTGGAATAATATTCCTGTCTTTTGATTATTCATAATCATGTTAAAAACTCACGGTTTTAAGTTTTAAAAATTGTCATTCTGCTAGCTTTTTGGCTATTTTGGCATTTACTAAGATTTTTTAGGCTATTTAGGAGTTTAGCTAATATTTCAGCTACATGCTAGCTGTTTTGGCCAATTTAGGCTTTTATACGTTTTTTAGGCTGTTTTGGAGTTACACTAATATTTAAATGCTAACTGTTTTGGCTAACCTAAGTTTTTTAGGCCAATTTGGCATTTAGCTAATATTTTAGCTGGCTATTAGCTTCAGTGATTTAAGCTATCAGCTTTAGCTTTTTTTGCTATAAATTTCAGCATCTTCAGCTTCCAGGACTAGCATCTTTAGCGGACAAATTCAGCTTACAGCATTCACACTATTATCACAGATAATGCTATGTATCTAGTTCATAATTATGTTAAAAAGACTCAGCAAGAGAAAGAATAAAATGAACCTGTAAAAAATATAACCTGTGTGTTGCTATTGGGGGAGTTGTGAAATCAGTGTGTAACTATGGTTTTGGATGGAGAAGGCTCCCAGCATTACAGAGAAAACCAACATGTAGTCCACACAGCGCTGTGTCTTCTGCTGCCTGTGTTCTGGAGGCAGATGGCTGGGGACCAACGCTCCAAAGTGGTAGAAACCAACTAATTGGTTTGGGGGAAATCGATATGGAACAAATCCCTCCCCTCCCCTCACAGTCCATCAGTCTTGCTTTGCAATTACCCCATTGATTGGCCGGTACTAATTGCACATCTCATTACAGCACGTTTCAGCCCGTTGCTATCCCAGCAGCCCCACAATTCTGCCCTGAAACACCTTGTAGCACAATAAAAAGAGAGACACTCATGAAAGTCTCAATTATTCAGCTGAAAAAATATGGGAGACGCTCTGCTCAGCTTTACAGGGTTGATAAAAAAGACAAAATATGAGAGCAATCCAAACACACCTGATCCAGGTGATTGGCAGTAGATCCGGTAAGGTCAGGAACAGAGGCCCCCGAAGACTGCAATGGATTCTGGGAAACATTCTAACATAGTTTAGTTTCCACTCGGCCTTCTCTCGCTAATATCTTTGGGGAACGCTGTTTCACATGAAAGCTCGGAGGGCTGTTTGTATTTACTGCAGCAGCCGGCTGCTACTGCGGCTCTGAAAGAAACCCAAGGTTCATCTGCTGCTCTACTCTGAGCTGTTGTGAAATGAACCTGAGTCACAAAGAACACAACGTCTGCTTCAGTTTTCATGATGCTTGCATAAACATATTTGAGTATATGTCTGTTGAAGAAGACCACCTCATAAAACTCTGTCTCTCTGGGGTCATTCATGCGATACAATCAAGTGTCTAATCAACTTTGTAATCAGTGAAAGGTGAGAAATGACATTTCCAATAGAAAATGCATCCAATAGAAACCTGCTCAAATGTGAATAGAGATGTGTTGAAGATTCAGGTTCATACCTCCTGGATAGACTTGGGCACCAACTGGGTTTTATTCTGTTCCGGTGCAAAAGCGGTTCTTTAGTTTTGGTTCATAATCGGTGCCAATCTTGGTACTTCAGTAAAATTCCCAAATCAACACATTTTCATTCCCAAGTTATCTCGAATTAATGCATGGTTAAGAACTCTGCATCAAAAATGGACGTTTTGGGTGTCGTCGTTTTTTGACGTGCTGACTGTTCCTATTAAATCAGAGATCCCCAACCTCTGAGCCACAAACCGATGGCCTGCAACTCTTTCTCCGTTTGGCAAATTTGCTGCTCACCGCCTGTCAAAAATGTGATTCTGAGCGTGTGGATGTCTGTGTCTCTCACACTTCCAATGAATGGAAGACACAGATAATCTTGGTTTATTTATTGTACGGAGTTCTACAAAAAATGAAATCCTTCCAAGATTTTCTCGGTACTGGGGCTTCTATCTCTCTCTGGGGATGTGTCTGCATGACAGCCGCTTACGCTGTGTTTCTGTGTCTCTGTGTCTCTGTGACTGAGTTTGACGTTAACCCAAGAGGGGAAAAATCGGGGACCTTTTTTTTTAAAATTATTATTGTCTCGACAAAAATAAGAAAAACATGACAGTTCAGGAGACCGGAGCAGGCTGCTCCCTCTCCCCGCAGCGGCTGTCTGTCTCCCGGCGTATTGAGTGAGCTCTGCTAAAGTCCGGGAGGCTGCAGCCAGAGAACCGCTACGGTATGACAGTCTGCTGATCTGTCCAGAGTGAATCCCTCCTTGTGGGAGACGGTCTCTGGTAAAATCCCGTGGCTCCAGCAGGTTAAGAAAATGGATGGAAGGACAAAACCCTCGTATTAGATTAGTATTTTACCCACTGATCGGGTCACTGAGTACGTCACGTGTCCAAAGCTGAATTCCTGATTGACTGATGCGACGCAGTGACCTGTCAAACTTCTGAGATCTGCTGTTAAAGGCAGCCAGACATTCAAGTGCTGCACAGTGTAGTCTAACCCCGTCAGTGGTCTTATATGAGCCCGCCCACTATCAGAGGAAAAGCAGAAGGATTGGCTAGAACTTCAAAGTACTGAACAGAGTAGAAGTGATTGACATGTCATAGTACAAACAGACCTTCAATGAAACTAAGCACCAAAATGAGGAACCGATTGCAACAGCTTCTTTGGGTTTTGGTAGAACCACATAAATCATAACGGTTCCTACTTGGACCCGAACCTCTGTGCCCAACCCTACTCCCGGGTCATGCCCCGGATCAAACACGTCTCCGTCAGAGGGCTGAACTTCACTGCTAAAGCATGTGGAGCTGAACTGGAGAGCCTGTTCTGGATGGGCTGAACTGCATATTTTCATGTACTGCAACAGCCCAGATCTTTTTATTTTGATGTGCTTATCATCTGTCAGGTGCAAATGTTGTTGCTTTATTATTTCCATGGCATTTCAATGACATTTGAGTTTATTTGGTATCAAACAGGAATAAATTACTTGGAAGTAGATACAGTCACTAATTGGACACATTCAAAAGGTAAATGAGAAATACAGACAAACACTGTGAAAGTAATATTGCATGGATGACAAAAAAAAATGTTTTTCTGGCTTATTTTTTCTTCTGAACAGAGTCAAAGCTGTTTACAAGTTACTCTGCAAAACAGAGATTTAATTCTTTTTTTTTTATATCGAGGTAGCAGGTAGCACACATTTTACCTAAAAATTTTATAAACCTATAAAATGGACATTTTCTCAACTAAAGGAGCACATTTAATTAATTTACAAATGAACAAATATTCAACTTGTAACTGAATTTAATTCATTAATGCCTGAGTCATTTCTAATCATTGAAAAAACATTCTTGATTTATACGTTTCAAATTAGCGACACCCAGCATGAAGGGGTTAAATGTCAGACTAAACCGGCTGTGACTGAAGCTCAGGGCTCCCCCAGGGTCAAAGAGAGTCGTCCCACACTCTCAGGTGAGAAACCTGAATATAAACATTAACATTTAAAGAAATTTATATTGAATTTTTCTCTTTGAACATAATCTTTGATTTTGAAAGCAAAAACAGTTGGATGTGTTGGGATGAATGAACAAGGAAGAAAAGGTTTTTTTTTCTTTGAGTCCAGGTAGAAAAATACACCCCCACACCCACCCCCCACCCCCCACTTAGTCTGCACTTGTCCTCTGTGCTCCCCATGGGTCTCTGTTAAAATTGACCTTCTCTGCCTTTCATCAGAGGAAAATATCACCCTGAAAGAATAATAAGGCCAGCAGACACATTAATTAGAGAGGCTGTATTTAGATCGATGTCTGGGAGAAGGAAAGAAGAGACACCCAGAGAGAGGGAATCTACTGGAAATTATAAATATGCAATATGAAAATAGCTGCTCAGTATTTTTCTTCATCTTAGAGATGAGCCCTCTGTAGATTGCAGATGCATCTTACTTAGAGGGATCTTTCATGTTAGATGTTTGTGTGTGGAACAACTTCACCTGCAAATGCAGGTTTTATTTTCCTCAGCAGGACAAAGACGGAGCCTTCTGTGTGTCTGTCCTCCCTGTGACCCGTCTGGTTCTGTCAGAACAGTCTGGGGTTCTGTCGGATCTCCTGCTGCAACACTTTACAAGATCAGCTTCAGGAAGCTCCGTCAGCTTCTGTCAGGCGACCGTCTTCCACTGGATTACTTTGGTTGTTTATTCAGGTTTGAATTATTCTATGAAGCAGATTTTTAAAAAGTTGTTGGATCTTTGAACATCCATCAGATTCAGGACAAAGTTTGTGTTTTGAAAAAAAATTTACAGTTTTAAAGTTTAAAAAAGTTGCATTCTGCTAGTGTAGCATGTATGAATTAATATTATTCAGAAGTTGTTTGTTTGGGCTAGAAAGGTTCGACTCAGGGAGGACAGTGAATGCTTAAAAACAACAGACAAGGCTAAAGGTGAGTTGCCGATGCGAATGTATTTACAATATACAGTGAATTCAAAATTTACAACACATATGAACAAAACACTTGAGTCCTGATGATTGTTTTTTTTTCTATTAGTTCGTAGAGAGAGTTGTGATGAGAAAGAGTCTGGGTACTCCAGTTGGCGGAGATAAAAAAAA
>NC_050520.1:5103248-5109772 GCF_002922805.2 Oryzias melastigma
CTAGATTCTAGCTGTTTTGGATAATTTAGGCTTTTTTTAGGCTGTGTTGGAGTTTGACTAATATTTCAGCTACATGCTAGCTTTTTTAGCTAATTTAGGCTTTAATTTTTAATTTTTTTAGGCTGTTTTAGAGTTTAGCTAATATTTACACACTAGTTGTTTTGGCTGATTTAGACTTCATGTTGGGTTTTTAGGCTATTTTGAAGTTTAGCTATTTTTTTTCAGCAACATGCTAGCTGTTTTGGCTAATGTGAGTTGTTTTTTTTTTCTTCATTTTTAGGCTAATTTGGCATTTAATATTTTTTTGCTGGCTATCAGCTTCAGCGTTATCGGCTTCAGCGTTTTCAGCTATCAACTTCAGTGTTTTTAGCTATCAATTTCAGCATTTTCAGCGGTCAAATTCATCTTACAGCATTCACACTAGCATTATCTCAGGTAGTACTATATACATAGTTCATAATTTTGTTAAAAAGTTACCATTTTAATGTTCTAAACTTTAGTTTTAGAGTGTTCAATAAATGTTTATCCTGTTCGGCCCGCGACTCAAGGTGTGTTTTGGATTTTGGCCTCTTGTGCGACTGAGTTTGACGCTCCTGCTGTAGATTCTGAAGGAGAAAAGCAGCTCAGTCAATCTGTAGGAATTATCGTGTTAACAGTTGAAAAGTTACAGTAAATCAAAGAACATAAACACTGGAGCTCTGGTGTTAGAGGTTGAACCAAGTGAAAATCACAAGTGAAGTCATGATGAAGAGAATGCAGCACAAACCCATGAAAACAAGAAGCTGTAAACATCCTGCTATATAAGTATACACCATTTCAGGACAATTAACCTCTAAAGCATGTCTGTGAACTGAAGGCCAAACCCAGAGATCTCTGAGAAAACTGTGTGGACGCTGAGATCCTCCTCAGATGAGGACTCCTCGGGAAAAGCATCAATGGTCTTTAAAAGAACCTTTGTGCTGATAGAGCTTGCTGCAAGGTTTTTAAAGAGAAAGTGGAGGAACACAATCTTTCTTTAATTCCAAATACCAGATTCTGTGTAATAAACTTGATAGAGGTGTCTCTGAGGATCGTTTTATAATCTGGATGTTTGCACGTCTATAGATTCCTTTAAACAGTGGATTAGAAAATACCATTTGAGGAACGATCAAACTACATTAAAAACAAGAAAGTAGAACGAGGATGGGGGGGTCAGAAAGCTTTGGCAGACAAGGATCTGCTTTGTTGTTTTATCATCAGGACATGGTGGGCTGGGATTGTAGGATGGAATTATGGTTGAGAAGATCTTAACTATTTAAAGTCCCAATATGACCATTTTTAATTTTTTAAAAACATTCCCAGTAATGTTTTAATTATGATTATGATGCTTTTAACCAAAATCACACAACCTAAATGTCTTAAAAAGACATTTTTCATGTTGATCTGAAGCCTCTGTTTCCGAATCTCCTCTGAGGGGGCGTGGCTTTTGGAGCTCAGCTGAACAGTTTGATTGACAGAGATTTAAAAGGAGAAATACTTGGAAATGTAAAAACAAAATGATTTCTTATTACATTTGTTCCCTTTCAGAAGAAAATACCACACAGACATGTTAAAAACTCTAAAAACAGGATTTTCATCAGAGGGACTTTAGTGTTTGATCATTTCTGGAATGTTCAACTAACATTTAACTAAATTGCATTTTTACCTACAAATTTACATTTTTTACAGTGGGTCAGACAGAAAAGTAAAAGGTCAAAGTAGAGGATTAAAAACAGGTTAAAAGCTTTAAAATGAAACACTGTTCTGACCACTTTAAACCAGTTTTCCTCGGACACAAAAGCTAAGAAATCCTCAGACTTTTGTACTCATCTGGATGAAGAATGCTGGTATTCTGCGTGTGTCTGTACATAAATCTATCAATGTTGTATTTGAATTTTCCTTTTTAAAAAATGTTTTTTTCACTAGAAAATAGTCTGCCAAGGCCAAAAGTTGCTGTTTTTCTTTTCTGTTCCTTCATCCACGTCATCCAGTGTCACAGCATTAAAGATGTGGGATTTTCCGAGGCAAAAGCTTTTAAACTCCGATTGTTTCCCGCCTGGCTTTGACATTTCCCTTCGTGGAAAACAAAGGACAGGAGCTGCTCAGCCTCAGATCTGCGTGTCACTCACTCACAGCGCGATTACAGCAGGAATTATCCTATTTACAAAAGACCTTTCCATTATAAAGCTCGGTCTTTTGTGCTTCAGAGTTTGATGAAATCCAACATTGACAAGATGTTGTCAATAAATGTCAAAACGCGTTTGACAGACGGGGAACGAGCTGCAGACGATTCCTGAGCAAATTAGAAACTGAAATCAGAAAGGTCAAAGATGATCGGGAGCGTCCATCTTTGATGTGGAATAAACCTGTTAGCAGCTCGACTTCCAAACATGATTTTTTTGTTTAGATCCAGAAAGCCATTTAAGGCCGTTAATGAGGAGGTGGTGTGTGACAGGAAGCAGGAGGTTAAAGTGTACCTCGGCTCTCATTTATCTCCTCACCGTGAAGACTGGGGGAACATTTAACAAGCCGTACTCGGGTTTGGACCTTTTCCTGGCTCCGTGCCTCACGAGTGTAATTTGGATGAGTACAGCTTGCTTGCCTTTGGGCTCATTAACAGCAATATAAACAGTAATTACTGTGATCACCTAATTATTTCATTTAAGAATGCTGCACGGCCTAAAAGGCAAATCATTTCCAAAGATTACAACTTTACAGAGAATTTGTTGTCACAATTAATCATTTCATGCTCCTAAACCCAGCCTAAATCATGAAAACTTTATATTTCTTGCACATTTATGCTTTTATTCTCCAGATTGCAGCTGTTTTTGCCCCCCTCCCTGTGTGCTGTCCCGATAAATCTAATCCTCCCCTCTGGACTCGTTCTTTTGTTTCAAACCGCTCTGCGTTTGATCACCGAGCGCTCCTCCATAATGGAACTCTCTGCCGTCGTTCTGCGTGTTTTTGTTAGGGCGCAGAAATGTCATTGGCTCCTCAGTTGTCCATTAATTGCATCTTTTCTATTGTCCATTTAACTGTGATTAACAGTAATTAAGACTGAACTGACAGAAAGTGGATTTACTGTCACTCCGGACAATAGAGCTGGTGAATTGTGAAATTTGTACTTTTCTCTTTTCCAGCGCGTCCCACGGAGAAAGCCTTCCAACAAACGCCTGGAGTTGAGTCCAGCAGAGAGCAGCAGCTGTGTCTCATGATAACTGCTGGCTATTGTTTCACCCCATAAGATCCTGTTATGCAGATGATGCAGAGCCAAAGCCCCTCAATGCACACATTCACTCGGAGCAGCAAAACCACAGAAGAAGAGACCAGCCGGTCAAGGTTTGGACCTTTGTTAATACTTACCAGGGCTGCCATGATTAGTCGACTAATCGACTATTAAAATAGTCGACGACTAATTTAATAGTCGATTAGTCGTTACTTTATATTACATGGAGTCAGAGTGTAGTAAAAAACAAAGTTGTGAGCGTTCAGCACCAAAAAATGTTCTTTTTTTGTGTGAATATTTACTAAGCATTCATGTAAAAACTCAATCACACTTTCAGTAATTTTAGCAATCTTGTTATCAAAACGTTCATTCTGTTCATTACTGCTTGTATTTTTGGTATTCATAAACTTTATAGTTTTTGAAATATGCCCCATTGGAAATGAATGAGAAAGTCTTCACATTTCTAAATTTTAAGTAGATTAAAAACTTGCATTTCAATATATTCATGGGCTATGTTTTCATCTTTATAGTCATTTTCAACAAAATTTGGGGTTTAGCCAATACTTTAGCAACATGCTAACGTTTTTAGCTAATGTGTTGTCTACTGAGGTTTTCTTAGGCTAATTTAGAGTTTAGCTTCTATTTTATACAGGATAACATTTTTAGATAATTTAGTTTACTGAGGATTTTTAGGCTATTTTGGAGTTTAGGTAGTATTTAAGCAACAGGCTAGCTTTTTTTTTTCTTTGGCTAATTTAGTATCTACTAAGGTTTTTTGGGGTAATTTGGAGCTTAGCTCATATTAAAGCAACACACTAAATATTTTTTGCAAAATGAGTATGTATTAGGGATTTTTAAGCAATTAAACTACAAATTTTTCAGGAAGTGAGGTCAATTTCAGCGCTCTTTCATAGTTCTTAAACAAAATTTCCAGTCTTTTAGCAAATTTTATATTTTGCAAATAGCTTTTAGTGATGCAACTTTTCTAGTTATATTTGAGTCAGTGAGACCAAAACTTAAATAGTAAAGTAGAATATTTCCTTGTTTTAGATGCCGACCTCATTTTATTTAATCTTGTTTTAATCCCAGAAACTAATGAAGAACAGAAGAACGTCACTTTTGCTCGGTAGTTTGTACCTGATATGATAGTCAATAAAAGTATTTTTCATTAAAAGATATATAAAAATATGAAAAGATATGATAAATAAGATTAGTTTTGTTTTATTTGCAACTGTGGTTTATGTAAGAAAATGGAATATACAAATATAGAAAGATCCTAAAAATATTCAAGCAAAAAATATTTTGCTTGAATGAAAATCACCTGACAATAGTTCTCTAGGGCTAAAAAGAGAGACGCAAAACAGACCAGAGGAGCCGAAAAGATCACAGGTATCTGTGGCTAAACTATTTCCTGCTTTGTGAAAAAATATATATATATTTAAACATGTTACATTTCTATTGACTTGTTACCTTTACTGCACTATAATCACTTTCAGCAACAAGAAGCACATCAATAGAAACCAGTTTTTCTGGGCAGAACCAGACAGAACACACTCAGATGAGTTCAGGACAGGGCTCTGCCGCCACCTGCTGGCGTCTCACAGACATGGTGGACTCATAAAAAAAGATCATTAAAAAGTCAACGGTTTCATACGCAAAGCAAAACTTCGGTAAAAAGTTAGAATTTTTATGAGTTCAAAGCACACATTATCTTGTGCTGCACAACATTGGTTACTAGCTGTCCAGAGCTGCACTAAGATGATCCTGTTTGGTACAGAGCAGCTTTTATTGTGAAAATAAGTCATTTGAGTTCCTGTCAAACTAGAAAAAAATATATGTATATTATTATTATTATTATTTATTGTTTCAAAAAAGAAGGTCATGAATGCAAATCCAAATTTCTTACAGGCTAAAGTAAGACTATCTGGCTCCTTCTAGGTTTTCGTCAGTAGAAAATGAGCTCAGATGATTCTTTTACTGTTAAAGGTTGCCAACCTCTGCTCCAGTATGTTGGAATGACTACCTGGACTTGAACTCACAATCTTCCAGTCTGTGAGGGGACACTCTCCCACAAGGCCACTGAGCTGATCAGAGGTAAAAAGGAACTGAATCTCTGTAGTTCAGGACATAATGAACATCAGAAACAGGAGAAAACAACTCAGATGGAAAGTCTGAACAGAACTAAACATCTCAGAAACTACGAGCTACGATGTCTGACATGAAGCTGCCATCACGTCTTTTTATCCTATATGATCTGTATTTGAGTGTAGAGGTCACACACAAACAGCACTATGACAATAAGCAGCAGGACACCATGGAGAGGTGTCAATAAAAGATAATAAAAGAAATGTTCTCAAAATGGACTCTTTTTGCCCTCCTCCCTCTCTCTCATTCTCGACGTATTTCCTGATTGAGTTCCTTTTGTTCTTCTTTTTCCTGTTTGTCTGTTTCACTTACATTGTTACAATTTTGCACGAGGAGTTTTTTTCTTTTTTTGCGTTAGAGATCTGCACTTCATCGTATCTATTTTTAAACATCTCTTCAAAGTTTCTGTCTGCTGCTAACTTGTGGTTAGCTGAATATTATTTTAGGCCTCAATACATCACTTCTGGAGTAAAAATGTTCTCCTATGACTAAAAGAACGTTACAAACGTT
Source organism: Oryzias melastigma (assembly GCF_002922805.2). Classification (NCBI taxonomy): domain Eukaryota; kingdom Metazoa; phylum Chordata; class Actinopteri; order Beloniformes; family Adrianichthyidae; genus Oryzias; species Oryzias melastigma. Next base: position 5,109,148 of record NC_050520.1, read on the forward strand.
CAGTGAACTTGACTTCTCTCTGTTCATGCTACACAAGGCACTGAGTCTTAAATGCAGATCAGCATGGGAAAGTGAGTAAGAATGCTTTCAGTCAGGCAGCTGACCACACCGTAATTCTTCAGAGTACATTTATAAAACTACCACAAACTTTATAAAATGTTCAAATGTGCTTTTGTTTAATTATTTATCTAACTGTATGTTTGTGAATTTGAAAAAAAAATAATGGTCATTTATTTTAGAAAGTAGAGCAGGCGTGTCCAAGTCTGGCCAGGCGGCCAAATGTGGCAGCATTTCAATTCCACAAACCTGAAGTTTCCTGTTATAAAGCCAATAAAATGCAGCCCCCAGCACTTTCTAAAAAACTAGCATGTATTGATTGTGCTGGGCTACTTTCTGTTATAAGCCGTTGTATAACACTGCTGTGGGACTCTACTTTGACTCTTTGTATCTTATTTCTGAAATTGTGTTATTTTCTGTTGATATAATTTACTTATAGAAGTTTACAGAGAGGAATGCAGTGAAAAATATGTAGCCAGATTACATGTTGATTAAAGGGTTTTTTTTATCCCAGACAGAATTTTTTTTTTATATTATTTCTGGTCTACAGATGTGAAATTCACTGTAA
>NC_050520.1:5110538-5113446 GCF_002922805.2 Oryzias melastigma
AGTTTTGATGATACTAATGAGAGGTCTCGGAAATGTGTGTACGGTTTGTGGGGAGCCCAGGTCTGTCTTGCAGTTGAGGATCGAATGGCCATCCGAAGGGAAGTCATGACAATGGAATGTAAGGCTGTTATTCATGTGTTCATGAAGTTTGAAGTGTCTGTAATGTAGGTTGCACACCTTTTTTGACGTACAGGTGATACTATCTTCTGCTAATTGTCAGTAATGTGTGCATACTAGCCCCGTACTGAAAGCCCATGAATTCCACTCAGTACCTTTAGGAGATCCGTTAGATTTTGTGATCATATTTTTTCCAACATGCCAATAACAATTCAGCAAGAAAACACAACTGAAAAATAAATAAGTAAAAAAAAACATCCTGAAAACATAACATTAACAAGAGAATGAGAACATTTCTAACATGTAAGCAGCCCACACTCTTCACATGAACCACACATGAGCTCCTTGTCTGGTTCGACACACCTCTGTGCCTCACCCACTTTCCCCTGACCTACTCTTACATATTGCATAGGTGTTAGAGGTGAGTCATGAGCATGGGATCATCCAAGAAGACTAGAGATGTCAGAGTCCAGGTAATGGTAATCCGAGATAAAGCAGAGTCAGGAAACGAAAGATCAGGTCCAGATAGAAACGCTCAGTAATGCAGGCAGAGAGGCACAAACAATACTTCACACAAAGCGAGTCTCTGTCTCTGATTGTCAGATCGGAGTTCGGGCTGCTGGGAGGTGTAGTGAGTACGCTGGAGATGGCTCCTGCCAGTGACCAGAGGGGGAGCCAGAGCTCTGACTCCCGACATTCACTTTATTGGCTCACTGTTAAGTTAAAGTTCAATTAGTTATCCACATTTGACCCTTCTACTGGGGGAATGGTGAGTAGGAGACATGGAACTATAACGTGGTTTAACCCCCCAATCCAACCCCTTAATGCTGAGTGTCAAGCAGGGAGGCATTGACGGACATTTTTAGTCTTTGGTATGACTCGGCCCGGATTTAAACTCACGACCTTCCAGTCTCCGGGTGGACACTCTCCCACAAGGTCACTGAGCAGTCTATGATCTTAGCATTCCATATGTAGTTTAGCCATTTTTTTCCCCTGCAGACACCAGTTGCATCCCATCAGGAAATTGTAAGATGGAAGTGTTTCTTTTGTTTGTTTGTGAAAAATAATTGTGATTTGTGACTTTTGTAACTGTAACACTGAAGCAACACATGGGATCTTCAAAAAACTGAAGCATAATGACATTTGACTGTAAAAAGTGCAGTGGCAGAAGTCCTTACATGACGGCCTTTCCTCAGAATGAGTGTACAGGGCAGAGCGAGCGCTGTTGCCGCTCCAGGCTGTGTCATGAGCTGTTCTAATGCTTAATAGTGTGCCTTTTTCCAAAGCAGCTGAAATGGGAGTAAATTTTGAGTTTACTGCTATGATACCACCTTCCATCTGACTGACAGGTCTGGAAATGAGCTGAAGGCGAGTCTTAAATCTAATCGGTGGAGATGACTACAGGCTCTTGATCCACTTCACTCCCAATTATTGCACCCGAGATGATGCAGCGGGCAGAGCTACGGCAGAATGGGAGCTTAGCACAAGCAGCGATAAATGCTGCGTTCAGGCTGTGCTTGAGGAGCAAACATGCAGAAAGACGTTTGTGGTTGTCATGTATGCATGTTCGTGTTGTCTTCTCCTTCTCATATTGTTGTACTAACCAAAAAAATGGACCGCTGTCCACTGTGCCCCTGGATGCTGGGTGTTAATCAGCTTATTTTCTGCTATTCCAAAGGGAGACAGCGAGTCTTGAGCATGCTGGGTAATCACAACAGCAGATTCCTCTTTCTCTCAGTCTCTGGTTTGGTGTCAAGTTGAGTTCCCACACTATTCAAGCATATTTTTCCTTTTTTTTACATTTTCATCATTCAAAGAAGCAGCAAGTGGAGGAAACGTTGAATTTAAATGTTTGTTTTGGATAGAATAGCAGAAAAACTGAAGCTAAATTCTATTAATTGAAATGATTCTAACAGGAGAGTCTGTTTGGAAACGGCAGAGCGATGTGGTGAAGTAAACCTTTTTATCAAAATGCACCTCTGCAGCTTTATCACGCCCTGCAGTTCTGCTTGTGCGGGTCGGAGGCAGAATGAAGATCACGATTTCTGAGGCTTTGACTTCAGTGTCCAAGAGTCAGCACAGCAGTTAAACCTCAGACATCTGCCACGCGGCTGATCACCACTGAACCGTCTGTAATCAGGCGTCCGATCAGCATTACCCTCTTTAGTTCTGATTCAGTAATAGTGGATTCACCCCTAATAATTTGAGGCTTTTTTGAAAATTTTTACTGAATTACAGTTCAAAGGCCGACTCCAATGACAGTTATGTTTTGGGTGTTTTTAACATGTTTTTGTAGCATTTTTCTGATGTTGGACATACAGTACATAAAGACAATTGAGTTTTTCTTTATTCAGATTGTTTTGAATCAAGAGTAGAGCAAAGAAAATGCAGTTTGTAATGTAGAAAATACGCCACAAACTCCCTGCTCTGCTCCATTATTAATGGAAATTAGCCTAAAAGGCTATAATCTTATATATTTGCATTTTTAAATGTTTATTTTTATATATTCTGTCCCTGTCTTAATGAAACAATTAACTTCCTGCTCTGCTCCATTCTGATGCATCCACTTGCAGACAAATAGATCCATGAACGTCTTTGTTTTTCTCGTCTTTGTTGGAATCTGGATCAGAACTGTACGCCTGGATAGCTTCACTATTGCTGACAGTTTTTGTTGCTCTGGTAATGTTAGGTTGGGGATGTGAGGGGCTTTAGCCCACATGCTAGTGGGAGAGAGTCAAAAGTCTGGCCCACAACTTGTAGGTGAATATTTAACGAACTTTTAAAAAACTAT
>NC_050520.1:5113683-5157474 GCF_002922805.2 Oryzias melastigma
GTTGATGGTTTACTCACCATAAAAATTAAATGTAATAAACACTAATAATTTTAAATGTAACAAATTAAAGAACATTTGGAAACTGATCCAATATTTCACTTGTTACAGTCAAAGGTCAAAAGTGTACAGGAAAATCAAAATAAATAAATAAATTAAAAAACGAAGCAAGAGATCAAAACAATGTAAAACAAAATGTGCTAAACAAACAAACAAAAACAGGCGATCCTCCAGTAAACTATATGCTCCAATGATTTATCCTAAGATGTGTCACTTTATGTCTCATGAGTTTGTTTTAACCAAAAAATTTATAGCGAACCACCATTTTGAAACCTTTATGTTACATTTTTGAATGAAAACTTTATTAATGTCAAGTAGGCGTCATTCCATCATCATCTTAGTAGGGATGGGATTATAGAAGTTCGCTTCGTCCCTCTCCTTTTCAAGCAACCAATCAAAATCTACTCAACTTTAGCTAATGGTTACTATATTTACTGGATCAAATGTGACATAAGTGTGTCTTTGTTTGTTTGTTTTTTATTTTATAATCAATGAATTTCATTATTTTTGTAATGAGTTTGAAAAATCTGTGTGTTTTGTCTTGAATTGTCCACAATCTATGCTTGTAATAAACCAATCAAGTGAGAGACCATGAAGGGTTAAAGGGTGCACAGGTGACCTTTTTTCACGCTCACCGGAGTGAACACACATTTAGGAACTGGTTGTAGAATTTATAATACAGACTTGTTGACATGCCTGAAATGTTTGAACATTACAAATATGTATTGATCGCAGATGTGTGAAATCAGAGATGTTTTCATGACACATTTGCCTTTAAAACTGGCTCATGTTCACACATTTCAAATAGACTGGAACACATGGAAGAAAGCCTTAATCACACAGCGTGGCGGCGGCGTGTGCGTGCGTGTTTTCCTCTACAAGGCCTCTTAGCGTTGATAATAGCAGAGTCCTCTGCAGTAATAGATCTGCCATTCAGCAGAAAAAGAAAAGGACACAAAATCTCCTCTGCCTCGCTTTCTTCACATAGTTTAAAGCTCCTTTTTAACACATCATTATCAAGCCATCATATTTCCAAATTGAGGCAAAACTGTCACATTTTCTTTAATTGGCATAGGAAGTTACACACACACACACACACACACACACCAAGATTTTCCTTTGAATTGTAAAAATTCCTGTATTAAGGATTAGGTCACAAGCTGTCACATTTCCTCTGCAGCTATAATTAAGAGTTATGTAACACAATACCGCTAAGCGCACTGTGTGGCTGCACATTACAATGCAGGATGTGCACAAAAACACACATGCATACAAGTTGCTGAAGTGGGAGAATGGATGCAACACACGCCGCCTCTGGGCTGGAGGGGCTTTTAAATTATTAAACTGATGCCATGAAACAAGTGATCACATGAAGCTCGGCATAAACACGGATTAAGAAAAACTTTCTTCTCACACCACGAAAAACGACCCTTCAAGTAGCAGAAAAAAAATAAAAACAAGCGGCCAATGATTCATCAGCAATTGACCTACTGTATGAATAACACATGGCGAAGATTTACTCTAGCGAGACACAGAGCTATCATAACTAGATGGGGGGATTAGGGGCGTGGCTACTCAGCTCCAAAAGCCACACCCCCTCAGAAGAGATTTTAAAAACAGAGCTTCAGAACAACATGAAAATATCTTTTTAAGACATTTAGTTTGTGGGATTTAGATTTCAAACTTCATAATCATAATTAAAACATTTTTTTAATAAAAAAAAGTTGTCATAGAGGGATTTTAATTAGCTTTCTTCAGCGTATACCTGCCATATCTTTAGAGGAATATCTGGTTAAAAATAATTTAAAATGATTCCTATTGAATGTGAAACTCTGCAGGAAAAGATAGATGAATAAGAAGATAAATGCATAACCGGGCTTTTGGCTATCTTATTGGACAGGCACATGATTGCAATACCTGACTTTTTTTTTTTCAAGGAAAAAAAGAAAAATGCATGTATAAATGGAATTTCTGTCTCATTCCAGCTGGTGGAATATCAGGAAAATAATGACAAGATGAATGAGGAAGACATGGAAATAGAAGGAAATGTGGATAAATGATAGCTGGAATCCAAGGCAATGAAGGGAAAGCAAGAGATGGATGGACAGTAATGGGATTTCTGCCGGTTTTTAACCAATGGACTTTAAGCTTCATGTTTGACTGAAAGCTGTTTATAATGCTTCTCACGGCTCCAAGTCAACTTGACTGTAACCCCACTCATTACTGTGCTATGAGACGCCAGTTTTCATCTGAGAGTCACTCTCAACTTGAATCCAAAATGTTTTAGAAACGTTAAAAGTTGAGTGACGCAAGAAGGTAAAATCCCTCATTTGAGTTTTGGAGGTGAAAATAACGTCTCCACTGACCTTTTCTGAGTAAAATAGTTTTTAAAAATATATTCTTCCCATCATCAGTGACCCTCCAGCTGTTTTCCATGCCGTCCATATCCCTCACCATATGTTCAGTGGGTCAGACAGTAGACGTTATGATCTACAGCCGGGGGAGACGATCTTAAAAAAAAAAAAGAAGTTCACAATTTGTACGGGCTTTTTCATTTGCAAAACTTGTCAAGTGTCTGGTGTTTAAAGGTGTTCTCTAATTGTCCGTGGTTGTTGTGTGGTGTGTGTGTATCTGTGTGTACCAGAGGACATCCAATATCATCTCTGCAGGAGGCCAGAGAAACCACGGCTTCACAGTTGGAAGCAAAGACAGTCATTACAAAGGGCATTGTGTTTCTATTTTACAGTTTCCAAATCTGTCTCATGTGCAAACAAAAGCAGCAACACAGCGAGTCCATATTACATAATAACTTGATTATTTTCAAGTATGTTCCTGTAATGAGATGCAAAGGCGTACAGGCTCCACTGAAAGGTTTTTGGATGAAGCCTTTTTCTCTGGCTCCTTTTTAAAAGAAAAATCAATATATAGATACATGTTATTTAAAGGAAAACAAACTCAATTTCTCTTAAAAAATGATGTTTTTTAATTGAAAAATGCATTTATTTTATACAAAAAAAAGATTTAAATAAGTCTAAGTATGAAAAACATTAGTTTTAAAGATGTGAGATAATCATCATAATTAGCTTATAAAAGGAGGGCAAATTGTTCTTAATCAAAATGAAATAAAAAATCCCAGAAAATTAAAGAACATCTTTCAGTAACACAGAAGAGGGATTCCTTCTCATTTATTTTATAAGCTTCAAAAATCTGAGGTTTTTGTAATGAAAGACGTGTATTGAATCAAATCAGGATCAGCTTAAAGTGAACATTATACAGGTTGTACATTTTTAAAATGGACTTTGTAAATTTTGAAAAAAGAAATAAAATAAAATAAAATACATTAAGAGCAGTTTTAATCATGAAAGTACACTCTAAAAACGTAAGAGAAATTTTGGGAAATTCAAAAGTGAAAATGAAAATGTGAAAAGAAAAAAAAAAAACTTCTGAAAACCTCAATAAAAAATGTGGAGAACAAATCCCAGATCTAGGAGAGAAAACTAATGGGATTTTAGCTTCGAGTATGTGTGACCAACATCAAAATTTAGCTTTGGACGCACTTAAAGTACGTGTGGGCAATGCGGCAATATGCAACTTCAACATGAATATCCATCAGTTTTTGAGCCAGTCTCACGTAAATACATGTGAATAACATCAGCCAATTTAAAACAAAAACTACTGAAAATAATAAAATTACTAAATAAAACTGTAGTTTTGCATTTTCCTTTTTTTTTCACTCTTTGATTTCAGTTTTTAATTTACAGTTTTAATTTAGACTTTTTTTTGTGTGTAGACCCAAATTTTACTTGGGGGCGGAGCTTCGAGATAACCGGGAGACGATTGACATCAGATGACAGGTTGTGTCATCGATCCTCTGATGGACCAAACTTTGAGAGAATATTATCACAACTTTATGCCACAACAGAGGCAGGCGGCGCCAACAGCAGATAAGTTAGGGGTTTAAGAAGAAAAATAAATAGATCGCCAGTTAAATTTTTATTTTCTGACCAAAAACTAGAGTATTTTTTTGACCGAAATGGGTGGTGGTGGTTGGGGGATATCCAAACAATAGAATGTATTAAAAAAAAAAAAAAAAAAAAGGTAAACCTCTGCTTTGAGTCTGTTTTTTCCTCTTCTTCCTTTCTTTTTTTAACGTTAAAGCTGTCCCTGAGGGCTTGTTTTGCTGCTTTTTCATCCTTAAAGTTTCAAAGAAGCACTACCAGATAACCCCCTCCACCTAGCTTTGACAGGGGCTGCGTCAAACAAGGAGGGGATGAGCACCAGGCAAAATGATTGATTATGTCATAGTGTTGAGTTATTTTTTTCATGGTTTTATTGTTACCCCTTTTAACATTTTTACATGAAATTAGTGGTGTGTTAAACTTTACAAAAAGAAAAATCCTGCAATTTGGTGCCCCCTCCAGCAAATGGCGCCCTAGGTGGCCAGGGGCGGCACTGATTATCCCCTAATGTCAATCATGTGCTGGTAACCAACAAAGCCCCAAAGTAAAATCAGGCTCGACACGACAAAGAAAATTTTTAATTAAAATGATACAATTTTAGATCTGAAAGCAAAGAGGGATAGAAATAATAATAATAAAAATACAAAACAAAACAATAGCTGTTAAAAATAGCTTTTTTTATTTTGTAACATTTTTTTATTGAATTTTTTTTTTTGTTCAAGTTGTGAGTTATTCTTTTTATCAATTTTTTCCCAAAACGTTGAGAATTTCATTTAAGTTTAAATGTATGTATATTTTAAAATATGCAATATATTTCAAGCTTACAATGTGTACTTTCAGGTTTAAACAGTTTTCAAAAATACCATCTGGTTGTTCACTTTAGCCTGATTCTGATTTGACCACATAGAGATCTTTTAGTAATTCAGCATAAATTGTTGATGTGCAAAATATTAGTATGACATACTGAATTCAGTTTATGTTGAAGGTAAAGTGGTGGGTGTCCTTCCTCTTTTCTCTGCTCGGTTGGTTCCACTTGCAGGATGCCTCGCTCATAGCCGAATGTTGTTGTTTAATCAGTGGTTCAATAATTAAGTCAAGCTGCTGGTGAGAACTTCTTCTGCACTCTGAGGAACAAAGACGTTTATTCTCTTCATGGGAGTTTGCACTGAAAATGGAAACTGTAATTGCCGATGAAAATTGAGCAGTAATAAGGAAAACTTGCAGAAATTACCACACACGGTTAACAAAAATTCAAGAACTGGTTTTAATTAAACCAAAATGAGTTTGTTTTTTTTTTTTTTACTGAAAACTAGACTCCATACATTCATATTCTAATGTAAATCATGACACTCACAGGAAAACATTTATCCCACTTTTGGTCCTTGGAGTTTGTGTATCATGTGTGTTGTTGTGTTAGCATTTATTTTTTTGCGCCTTGATGTGTAAAAATGCTTTTCAGTATGTTTGTAGCTTTTTAGGTGTGTTTGTGTCATTTCGCATGTGACTGAGCCTGTGCATGAACAGAAAGGTAGGATTACTGGCTTGTTGTTGCGAGATAGGGTAGGATTACGTGAGAGGGAAAAGGGGAAAGGGGTGGGGGGGGTGCTGAGGCAGGGGGTGTGACAGGAGCTGAGATACTGAAACAAAGAGATAGATGAGGTGACAGTCAGTGGGAGGAAATACAATCAAAACAGAGAGCCGGAGAGGCGGTTAGAAATTAGAGAGAAAATAAGATACAAAGACGAAAATAAGAGCGGAGAGAGTGCACATTTCTAATTCAGAAGCATTTTTAATAAATTAGGGTGTGTGTTGCCAGTTGACATACTAACATGCCGGGGACTTATTTTCAAAGTTTATTCAGAATGAATCTTGAGCTATGAGTGACACTCATTAACCCTTTAACACCTGAGGTATCACAGGTGACGCTTAAACACAAAATCTTTAACGTACCCAAACTTTTCAACCGTTAGCACGATAATTCCAGTAGATTCTGAAGAACCTTCTCTCGCTTGTTCTAGTCCCCATGTAAAGTCAATGGTAACTCAGAATGAATGTCCATTACCGGACGGGGGATGGCTTTGGATACATCCCCATGAGGCCGGGTCAGTAGACAATGGTCAATGTTGCTCAGATTTAGAACACCTTACCTGGGATTGGCAACTCTAGGCCTCAAGGCGGGTGTGTCTGCAAGATTTCCAGATGTACAAGCCCTACTCATGACTGATGACCTCGTTTGGGAGTGTCCAGCCAATTACAGCATGTCAGAGTAGAGTATGCTGGAAAGCATGCAGGAATACAGCCCTCGAGGCCTGGAGATGCCCGTTCCTGCCTTATCCAATAACTTTGTAATCTTCCTGTCTCTCAGAGAGGAGATTTTATGTTTCAATAGTCTTTATCTTTGACCTTGTCCCCCGTGGTGTCATATGGAGGGTTCTCTGTGAGTCTGGGGTCTGGGACGCCTTTACTGGTCACAGGAGCTTGGTTGGGATTTTCCTCTATCATCGGTTCTGTTCATAACCAGAATTTCTAGGCACAGCCAGGGACCGGAGGGGGGTCTGGTTTGGGCATCACTGGGTTTCATCTCTACTTTTTGCAGATGATGTTGTCCTGTTGGCTTTATAAGGCTCGGATCTCCAGCATGTAGTGGGGGGGTTTACTGCTCGGATGAGGGTCAGCACCACTTATTCTGACGCCACAGTTCTTGACCAGAGAGGGTTAGTTTGTGGAGTGCTCTTGGCCCAGGTGGAAGGCCTTAATTATATTGGTCTTTTTACAATTGAGGGAAGATTGGAGTGTGACATCTACAGGTGGATTGGTGGGGCGCCGCTGTTATGCACTTGTCGTGTCAGTCCATTGTGGTGGACAGTGTACTGGACAATTTACTGGTTGATATTTGTCCTAGTACTCACCTATGGTCTTGAGCTCTGGGTCGTGACCGAAGAACGAGGTCCTGAGTACAAGCGGACAAGATGAGCTTCCTCTACAGGGTGGCTGGACGCTCCCCTAGGGAAGCTCGGTCCCCCAAAGAGAGCTTGAAGTAGAGCAGCTGCTCCACATGGAGAGGAGCAAGTTGAGGTGGCTCGGACATCTGGCCTGGATGTCTCCTGGACACCTTCCTGGGGAGGGATTCAAGGCACTGGGCGGAGTCCCTGGGGAAGACCCAGGACATTCTGGAGAAGCTTAGTCTCTGGGCTTGCCTGAGAACACCTCGGTATCCCCCAGAGGAGGTGGAGGAAGTAGCTGTGGTGAGGGAAGTTTGAGCATCTTTGCCTAGACCCCTGCCCCCATGACTCACCCCCAGATGAGTGGAGGAGGAAGCATGGATGCAAAGTCTTTACCTATCCATATATAGAGCTGGTGCAATATTTTCATTATGTATAAATACAATGTAACTAAAACTACTTGAATGCAGCTTCTGTTTACTGCTTATCATAATAAAGTGCATTGGCCACCACTAGTCTGCAGGTAGCTGGACTGATGTCAGGTAATCATCCAGCTAATGTAGTTTTTATTGATTAAGCAGACGATTAAAGGCATAACACGGCTAAAGCAGAGGTCACACTGCAGCACATGACCTCGCTCTGTTTTTAGTTTAACCTCAGTCCCCATTGGGAGCCTCTCAGTGGTTCTTTTCCAAGAGAGGAAAACCACTTCTGGGACACAGATGTTAGATGGAACTACTGTTATTGACTAGAAAGGCACAAATGATGGTGAGAACAATAGAAACTGTCGGTACAGAAGTACAATGCAGTAACAGGAAGCTGCATGACAGGCAGATGCTCAGTCACAAATAGTTATTGTAGCTTCAAAATAAACCTTTAAGAATTATTAGGTTCTTTAAATTAAGTTGTATATGTATTTGCCTTCAAAAATGGAGCTAAACTTATTATTATTAAATTTATGGTGGCAGAAAAACATTTATTTAAGTTTAAAATGACACATTTTGGAGCAAATCATAAACCTGTTAATATTTTTTGTTCTCTTGAGCCGAAAAAGGTTAATATTAAAAAAAAAAAAAATGGGTAGCAGTTCTATTCCACGAACAAGGTAACAAATTAGAAAGTTGAAGACATTTGGAGTACTTCCTGTCTCATTTGTGTGTTGTTTGAATATTTTTCCACCCCATCTCCTCTCTGGGTCTCAGGATTTTTGCAGGAGCTGCTCGTCTCCAAGCTCCAACGTCTGATTTGGAAATGCAAACGTCAAGCCCCAGATTCGGTCTTCTCAAAGTAAATATGTTGGGAAGAATAGCAGAAAGAAATTATGAAAATAAAGTGGGGAAAGGCTGTTCAGTTATTAATGTTTGTTTATACTGGCTTCTGTTGAAAGGAAATGAATGCAGGGTGAAGCAATAAAGGTGCAGGCGGCTGCTTTTTGGAGCTTCATGCTAATCAGCCGTCACTTAGAGATTCACCCTCTGCTCAGTGTCACACCCTCAGCTGGCAGGGATGTCTCCCAAACATGCTGGAATCCAAACTTCTGTTGCATCAAATCAGTCATTATTATGTTTACTTTTGATCGGTTTATTAAGCTGTCAGTAAATATACTTGGAAGGTTTATTTAAAATTTGTATAAAGTTAAAAAAAATCCAACCATGCGTGAAAATTCAGCAATTATATACAGGCTTAAAAAACTTTAAAAACATGAAGGGAATACCCGAATGGTAGAAATTAAGTTATTAAATCACATGTACCAACATCAAATGAGCAATAAAACGATTTTCCTATTTGGATCCTCACAGTGGAACTAAACACACAAATGTAGGAACTTCTCCAGAAGTTAACTCTTTAACACCAGAGATGTCACCTAAGTAACACATGTTCTTTGACAAACCGTAACTTTTCCACCGTCGACGGGAATCAACCGATTCTGACATGGAGAGATGCATCAATTATAATCCATGAATGATTCTGAATCATTTCATTAATTTTAAATAATCAATAATCAAAACATCTGGGTCAATTGGATAAAAGTCACAGAACTTATATCACACCAAAATGAAACATGCAGAGAATTCGACAAATTTGCAAAATGACAATGTTAAGCTAGCTAGACACAATTTATTTAGTTTGACGTGAGTTAAAGAGCCTAAAATGAAAGCTGGTCTAAAGATAAAATGTAACATTATTTTATTTAAAGTTGAGTTCTGGGATTTTTTTTCCCTTTTGATGCTGTGAAAGATTTTTGATTATCAAATGAAATATTTTTCATGTCAGAATTTTTATGTTCCCAGTAAAAGTTGAGTAAGTAAATTGATCTTTTCTTTACTGAAAAATGCATCTAGGTGGAGAAAAGTAAGTCACAATGGTCTAGTGTCTTGTAGTAAAGAGAAATGTTTCTTTAAAAATTGCAGATATAGGTTGCATTGATAATTGTTTCATAATCGATTAATTTCACAATCAAACCGTTGCCTCCTGAATCGTAATTGAATTGAATCGTAATGTGCCTCAAGATTTCCACCTCTAGAGAAATGTTACAGAAATGTAACAGTTTGCAAAAGTTAACGGTGTAAAGCAGCTTTTCTCCGCTTCAGAATCCGCTGGGTCTACATTTATTGAGCAAACGGCCGTCAAAACAATGTCAACACTTGAGCTAAAGGGTTAATAGTAAAAGTGGAGTGAGCTGAGAGCGGTTGAGGGTCAGAGAAGATAATGTTATGGCTTTAAAATCATGAGATCATCTTTTTACATTTTTTTTTTTCAGTGAATGAGCACACGGATTGCAGCCGACTGCCTCTTTTAATTAAGTTACAACGAAGTCTGGACTGGTTTTTCAGAAATCCTCCCATAGACGGCATAAAAAACACCATTAAAAAGTGCATAAGAGCTCGTTTCTCGTTAACAGCCAGTCCTTCTGCGGGTAATGGGACACAATAAGACCCTAAGTGTGTTACTTTAATGCACTATTGCAGTTTTGTTGTTTTCAACTCAGTGTGTATCACCACAGAAACTTCCAATTCTTATAAACCGATCGTTGGTATCCCATCATGTGTAGAGATGAGTGAATCCAATCTGTCCAGTTGCATAGAAAAACAATTCTTGTCTTTTTTTTTTTCTATCAGAGTGAAGCATCTTTAAGATGGATTATGAATACAATACTTGTTTTCTGTGAGTTACTGTACCAAATGACCCACTAGGTATATGCTCCAGTTTGGTACTACATTTCTTGACCTAAATATCTGAATTATTGTATATGTTATTAAATAAAACACACACATACAAGATGTTCTGTATATTTAAACACAAATGAGAAAAAACAAAAGTAAACTGTCCACGTGTTTGTTCCTCACTACTGAATTACACAGCGACTTAATCGTGTCTTACAGAATTAGAAAGTAAGAAGTGGAATATTGGAAAAACATCTGTTCAGAAATGAACAGATCAGGTCTGTCTAGCTTGAGTTTGTGTTAATCCACTTTGGATTTCAGAAGTGGCTGCAGATGTTTCCTCCTTTGATGTGAAACTGTAGATACAGCCTGGATAATTGACATAATTTTTACAATTAAATGCTCATTCAGTCTCAAAATAATACTTGTAAAAATGACTCACGACATAATGAGTTTTCAGATGTTTGGAACAATAGTGAGCAGAGTTAAAAAGACAGCAGAAACGCATGTAAACATGCGGGAGGCATTACAATTGTGAGATTTTGATACTTTAGGAACAACGGTTTTCAGAAATGTGTTTTTAAACATACAGAGACTAAGACACCATGCTCTACCACGGACAACATTCCACCTTATAAACTACTTTAGTATGTGTAAGTCAACATTACCTTCAGGTGAGACACTATTGAGAAAAACAAGAGTGATCTCTGCCTGTGTCACATACTGAATAATGTGCTTTAGAAAGAGTAAAGTGACTAAAGTCTGTGCTTTGTGTGAGTAAAGATACACGCTTGTCTTTTTTCTAAACCAGGGGAGTCATACTCAATCGCACAATAGGCCAAAATCTACAACACACATCGTGAGACGAACAAGATAAACATTTATTGAACACATTAAAACTACATTTTTACAATTTTAAAAACGTAACTTTTGTTAACATAAATGAGTTAAAACAGATACGAATTTTATTCCAGAACAAATCAACTAAAACTTCAAATAACTTTTAATATTTACTCTCCATAAAATATATTTTGCCAGAATATTATGTTTGAAATAAATCCAAGATAACATAAAATGATCTGATTGGTCGGACATATTTACCTGGTGGGCCGGATCCGCCCGCTGGTGTCAGATATGGGCAGACTGGATACAAGTGCAGCAGGTTTATTTGGCACAGACAGGACAACAGGCATGAAGCACGGCTAAAAGTCCACAAAGCGGAATCTGGGTCAGGAAGGCAGGGGTCAAGCATGACAATGAGGTCATCACAGAACAACCAGAGTGGTCAGGGGTGAGGGTCAGGGCAGGCGGTAGCCGAAGCAGGGTCAGATGAAACGGTCAGGTCAGGTCAGGTTGAGAACGCTCAGTGTTGTCCAGGGACAAACAAGACTTCGCACTGAGCAGAGCTCAGTACTCTGACTAAATACTGCTGGGAGTGAGTACTGATGGGGACCAGCTGCGAGGCTCCTGGGAGTGACAGCAGGGGCTGATGGGAGTGAAGTGCGGAGAACCAGGAAGTGCTAGAACTCTGGAGATAGTTCCAGCTGAAGGCCAGAAGGGGAGGCAGGGGGCTGATTCATGACATCTGGGCCTTGACTTTGACACTTATGCCCTAGATCTTTAGATTTTTGGATGTCACAGGGTGACTTTAATAAATTGTTTAAATTCATGAAAAACTGCTAAAATTTTGAAAATGACCTTTTTCCACACTTTCACTTACAGACTGGACTCCCACTTTTTCATTTCTAGTAACACTAAATATGTAAAAGTAAATGTGGTCTACTCAAATTTCAGTTGCATTTAATCTATTTGGGATATGTCTTGTGCAACTTTTACTTATTGATTTTTGTGACCATTTATTATTGTCTTCACTAAAAGAATTACAAGTCAAAATTTTGGAAAAAAGTTGGTTCAAATTTCTAAAATTATTTCAAAAATGTTAAAAAATCTGTTCCTGAGTCATTCTAGATGCATTCAGAACATAGAAAAAAATCATTATAAAAACCTTGTAGAAAAAATACATTTGTGGAAAATTACCAGAGCTTACCAGAGAAACAGTAATGGAAGGATGAGCAGCAGTTATTCCTTTGTAACAACTTTCTTTATAGGTGGATATGGGTTGTTTTTGGACAAAAAATTGACAAACCTGTACTCATGTGCCCCGGACAAAATACTAAGATCATAGACCAGGAATAGGGAACTTCAGTCCTAGAGGGCCGCATACCTGCATGTTTCCCAACATACACTGCTTTGGAATGTTTTAATTGGCTGGACACACCTGAACCAGGTAATTAGTCATGAGTAGGGCTTGGACATCTGGAATTCATGCAGACAGTGTGGCCATCGAGGCCTGGAGTTGCCTATCTCTGACATAGACTGTTCAGAGAACCCATAGGGGGAAAATGGTTAGTCTTTTTTCCCTTTGGGCATGCTGCAGGTGACGGGGAGATAAGGGAGAAGTAGGTGAGACACAGGTGTGTTTTACAGAGTTCTTAATGTGCTGTTCAAGTGACGAGTGCGTGATCCTTGCCTGCAGTCTGACTGTTGGAATTTAGGATGTTAGACAATCACACTGTAGTTTGTATGGGCATCTTATGGGCTCTTAACATATCACCTGGACACCTTGTGTGTGCAGCAGTCAGTACAGAGCCAGAACTCTGGCTAACCAACAGAATGAGCAGCATAAGGGCACCATTCAACACCATCACCCCTTAACTGACATATTTACTAATACTTGATGATACATTTACCACACACGACAATGGTCTCTTGAGGTGGACACACGAGCCAAAAGAGAAATAAACACCCGTACTTCCCTTTAGAATCGGCCACACCTGTCTACAGCCCAGACAACCCGAACATCCACAGCACCTGTACTCAACAACCAGTTATGGCTGTGGGTTTGAGTGACTACAGGGCATAAAGAATGTTGACGTACACTCTAACCCTTGTGCTATCCTTGGTATGTTGAAGTTTGGAGTGGGGTCATCTGGACCCACAAGTGCACTGATTTTTTTTTTCTCAATGATTTTTGATTTTCACTGGTGTCCATGGCAGATGTAAAATCCTGTCCACTTTCATCCACATTTGTCATGGGATAGATAACATGTCAGTGTAAGGTTTGGGTCATCTGGACCCCATACAATAGCACAAGAGTTAAAGAGTTGTAAAATTGTACAAAAGCCATCAGAAAATGTTTGATTTACTGTTATTTTCATTTTAGCAAACATTTAACAGGTGGACGGGTCAGGCATCCATTGATGAAATTTAGAAAACAGCAGCAAAAAAATTGGCGAAGAAAATGCAATGAATCTCGTTGTACAAACTCGTGTGTGTTTGTCTGTGTGCTGACCACAGTAAAGAGCAAGTGGCACCCTATCCTTCACCAGGACCCCCTAACCTCCCACACACATACTCGGTGTAAGCACAGACTGCCCCTGTAATGAAGTTTAATGACTGTGAGGCCGCTGCCAAACAAGAAGCGGGAAGGTTGGAAAGAGGTACAACAACATTACCTGCTTAAAAGTCTGGAATGCTCATTGAATACAGGATATAATGCATTCTGCAAACTACACTTGATGTTTTTACTGCACCTGTGGGCAAGTGTATGCAGCGAGCCCAAATAAGATCAGATGAAAAAATAACTAATAAAAAAACAATTCATAACGCCTATAAAACACCTCTGTGAGCCACCGTTTAAATATACAATCCAATTTTTACACTAATTCGCTCGTTTGTCAACCATTTTTAGCCCTACCTTGCAGAGTCAGCTGTTGCTATTTCCATTTAAGAACCACAGAATCTCCTCATGTTGACCGTGAAGTTCAAGGTGTCTCCTTCACCTCATTGGGCTTCCCAATGAGTGTTTTGAAATCTGCGGGATTTTATGCATTTAGCAGAAATCTACAGTTGCAATATTTTCTCTGGTGAGTGGACAGGATGTGACCTCCAGAAGGGTTTATAAATGGTTTGCCACACTGCCTTTGATCATTTGTAATGTTACCATCAATCTCAGCCGTAGACTTAAGGGACTCTGGTGTCTTAACACTGCATGCTCAGCAGGAATGAAACCCAACATTACTGACATGTTAGAGGCTTAACATACTGAAAGATGAGCTGCACGGTGGGAAACCTACTATTTAGGGCCATTGGCACAGATTACCAAGAAAGGTGAGTCACATCTGCGGATAGACACCAAAAGAGGCTTCACCAAGTTTGAATCAGCTGGAAAATGTTGCTTTGAGTCACTGTTACTACTGTTACTAAAAAAAAAACAAATATTGGGTTATTAACATTCTTAAATTTGAATCTCTTGTGTTATATTGCATGGACAACACATACTTGATCTACAGTATATCGCAAGTAGACAAGAAAAAGTAGAAAAAAAGCCTGCCAAAAAAACAAGAACAATGTTTATCTTGTGATGTCCTTCCCTTTTAAGACTAGATTTTACGGGTAAATTCCTCCTGGAAGAGACAAATAGGAAAAAATTTTTATTGCTCATTTGATGTTGGTTCATTGATACGTCCATCACACCCACAAAAGAAATAGGGATTTATTAACTTTTACCATTTGGGTATTCCCTTCATCTTTTTAAAGTTTTTTAAGCCTGTATATAATTGCTAAATGCAAGCATTTTTGATTTTTTTTTTTTTTTTAATAATTGAAAAGTCTTATGTTTTAGAATGTGCCTTTATTGCTAAAAACATGTTATATTTCAAAATCATGTATATTTATATACATTCTTATTCTTTAACCACTAAATATATCATATTTTAGGCTCATCAGTCCATCCTTATATCTAGATCATTCAAAATACGACTAGGATTTAACCTAAAGTTGTCAGTAAATCATGAGTAACAAAAAAATACTTTTAGAGATATCACTTAAAACAGGATGTTTTCAAGAACAAATGACTCAAATTGTCTTAAAACAAGTGGTTCCATCTCACTGAAAAGTTATTTGTATGTTTGTCTCAAATCTAGTGTAAAAATATGTTTGCACAATTCTTTTTCTAAGATTGAAGTATATTGCTCAAATATGCTTGTATATCAAAGGGAAATTAATTCAAACAGAGAGATCAGAAGCTTTAATTGTTTGGAATCAGCACTAGAGGTCATGATTTGTATTCCAGTCCACGGTGCGTGTCTGCATAGGTATGAATGCTTTATGAATACGTTTGTGTGTGTTGGTAGATCTCTCAAAGTGCTTGAGGGGTGGGATGACTTTGATGGATGAATTAGCCTGTTGCGACTTTATTTTACTAATTTGTGACAAAGTGGCTGACCTAAATAAGTGTTCAGGAACAAAAGAAGGAAGATATTACCTTTATGCCGTTAAAAATGATGAAAAAGGGATAAATATTTATGTATTTTAATGAACTGAAGTATTTCAGTTTGAAAATGTAAATGGGATTTGTCAAACTTTTTTCTTTTCGGGTAGCTGTTCTTCGTATTCAGACTATTATGACATTCCTGCCCCAGAAAGACGAGGCCTCAGCCAAATTATTAATGATGATGATAACAGTTTTTTCCACTTTGACCTTTTATTTAGGGGGAGTTTTCCTCTCCACTGCCTCCTTTGCTTGCTCAGACATTATAGTGACAAACATTGATGTAATCTGTTGGTCATTTATATAGGTCATAAGGACAGTTAAGATAATTTGGTTTAATGGAATTATCTGGACTGAAATGGATGGCAAAGACTGTACAAATACAGCTCCAGCTGATGTTTTTGTTGAGATGTTTAATGAACAATAATCCAATATACAGAAAAAGGGTGGAGGAAGGTATGAAGTGTGACTATGGAGCGTCAGCAAGAATTTAAGGAAATGTGTGGAGGCCTGTGGTCAGAGCAGCCATACTGTTGGTTTAGAGACTCTGAGAAAGAGGCAGCAGAGATGAAGATGTGGAGCTTCTCTTTGGGAATGCCCTGGATGGATAGGATCAGAGGAACAGATCATGGTCGATGCTTTGAGGATAATTGCAGAGCAGCAGATTTAGATGTTCAGAGAAGCTACAGCGATTCTTTTGGTGAAATGATGCAGTGGTTGGGCAACCAGGAAAGAGCTGGATAAATTGAAGGACATGAGGGAGGTTGGTGAAGAGGATGGAGGCGGACGATTCATTGTGGCATCCCTAGAGTGAGCAGCCAAAAATTGATCGATTTCCTTATTAAGGGACAGAGATTTTCTCACAGAAATTAAAGACCCACTCCAATGAAAAATGTGTTTTTGGTGTTTTTTAAACATATTTTTTTTCTGATAATGGAGGACACTATCTGATACATATAGAGGACAATAAGGAGGACAAATTAGCATTTCTTGTAGTCAGAAGAATTCCTCATTTTCCTCTTTAGGCTCCAGAAAGCGGTAATTTTCAGTTGTTAGCCAGAATTTACGCACATCTTCACTTTAAGTACACACAAACAAACACACCATTTTTAAATGATTTATGACTGCCTGCCAAAGTCATGAGGCAGACTGACTGACGGACTTACAGCTTCATCCTAACATGTGATGGGAGTCGGCTCTCAGCATCACCAAATCCATTAACGTCACAAACTCAAACTAGTTCTATTAAAAACTATATATTTTTCTTTTTGGATTGAAAAAGACTTTTTTATTCAATTAATTAAAATTACTAAAGCTGTGATCACATAAACGCAAATGTTTTAACTGTTTATCAAGATTTACAAAGTGAAGAAATATGCCGTTTTAATGAAGCAATCTTGTTCTTGGAATTTGCTTTGCAGACACTTTCCATTAGTATAAATCAAAAGCATTTAATGTTTGTAACATAATTTCTACTTTATTAGTTTGTGGCACATTTTTGCGAATTTTCTTATTGATTGAACATCTCTCAGCGTTAGGGGATGTAATTGGATTCAGCTCGTGTCAGCACAACATATCAAAGCCATTTTGCAGACCTCAAACTTGACTTTGATGCATTATCAATCACGGTAATGTCGCATTAAGGAGAGACACAAAGCTTTTCCTGCTGTTGAGTCTTTAATCAAGAGCCTAGTAATGTTTCTGTTGTTTAACCCTTTAACACCGGAGCGCCAGTGTTTATGTTTCATGATTTACTATAACTTTTCAACACGGTAATTCCAGTAGATTTGGAAGAGAAAAGCAGCTCATGAAAAGTCCATAACATTCATTATTCCTTTTAAATAACTAAATAAATTGCAACTTTTTTGTTGATATAATTATTGTTACAAAATCCAAGATGACTTCACAGACTAACTTGCTCTGTTTAGAATTCCACCTAAATGGAAGTTCTCCATCACTTTATCAGGTTAATGTGCTCAACTGCTTATTGATGCAAGCGTCTAACCAGCAGATAACAAAGCAGCAGCTCCATGTTCGAAGGCGTCTCTGAAAGAAGTGATCTTGATTGTGTTTGTTGATCGACTATGAGCAGAACACCCGAGGCCGCGTTCCAAAAAGAAACCGAACAGCAGAAGGCTGTAAACATCTTGCTTCCTCTGGTGGCTTTGAATTTTCTTCTGTGCAATTCAGATAGCAGATTGTGAATATGTCCTGAATAACACCAGGCATTTTATAACCTCATTATAGTGTCTTGAAATACTGCAGTAATTTTTTGGTGGCGTCAGCGATGGAGGATTTGTGTGCATCTCAGCGAACCGTAGTACCCATCCTGTTTCCTTTGTTTTCCACAGGATCACTGATATAAACATTTTCCTTTTGAAGATTAATTTACAGCTGCGTTATTAGTAAAAAATAAATATGACTAATGCTTTTTCACTAAACATATTTGAGGAAATTGTGTGCAAACATGATGACCATGTGACTTGCTGGGGGATATTCACACCTTTCTAAATTTCACATCACACATTATGGGATGGCAGGCACACAGCTGCGTGTTTAATAGATGACCTTAAGGAAGAAATGATTAAGTCTGAAGTGTGCACTTGCAAATGTGTGTGCAAAATCTTAAGATTGGAAAGTATAAACAAAGAGAGCAGAGAAATAAAAGTCTTTATTTCGTTTTTTTTAATAGTTTCTGCAGAATTTAGGATGAATTTCTGAAAATTGAAGGAGTTTAAAGGACAACCAATGAAGGGAATTGATGGATTTCATAACAACTGTTGCCCTAGATTTGTGTGGATGTTACCTCTAATATTAACACAACCTGACACCCTCCCAGCACACACATGCTTACAAAATGGCAAGAGTTCAACAAGGTCACAATTACCCTCACAGCTTTTCACCCGAAATCAAGAACGTCACAGTTTTAAGATGCAGGGATTTAAATGGGTTTGATTGTGGGTTTGAGAGGAAGTGACAAAAATACTTCCTCTTGTCAGGTTTAATTACGTTCAAGTGGCTTTAAGACAGACCCTGAATGGTAAACTATTGACGGCAAACAGAAGGAGCCTCCAGAACGTCTCAACAAAGTCTGAATCTACAGAGAAGGAGGTAAACGAGACACAGGAAGAGGTGTGTGTCAAATATCCTCCTTCTATTTGTCAGAAGATTACTCGTATCAGATTATGTTGATTAACTGCGGAACATTAATGAGATTATCCTAACCAGATTAGAGTTCCAAACAGATTAGAGGGGGATTACAAAAACCTGCCGTAGTAAAAACGTGTGAGCCATTTCACACTGCATTTCCTCCAGACTTGAACATTAAAAGCCGGAAAATGGCACACAAAAGCTGCGTTACAGCTCTTATTTATGTATTTATTTTTAATTTGGTCTGAACCACATTTTTGACAATTTACCAGTTTCTAGATGTAGATAGCAGTGTTTGAAATAATTAAAAAACTTTTTTAAATTGGCTTTTCTTTAGCATTGTTGAAAGAAATATAATAATTCTGCCAGAATTGGCCAGAAAATCAAACAGAGGTCAATCTGGTGTCCTTGTTCCTCTCAAACTAATACATTTAAGCCAGTTTCCACTCAGCGTTACGATACAGTCCGGTTTAAAATGGTAAAGGAGATATGTGAGCGCTTCTACTCAAAGTGGTGAAGCTAACGATATCAATGGAAGCTATCCAGGAGCTCAGTTTTTTCTGCTTGGTTTTGTTCATCTACACGTATCATTTAATGTTGAAAGAAGATCACAGGTGGCAACGAGGAACCCTGCTGCGTTCTTGGCACTTTCTTTTGTCGTTATAACCTTCTGCTAATCAACAGGTTTCAAGAGTAGCTATGCACTAACTAGTCTGTTCTGTGTTTCTATGAAACTACAACTAACGGGGTTCTGAAAATGGGATGGCCTGGTCTGTTTTATAATGGAAACACTCAAAATACCAGACCGTATACCGTATATTACTGCTCAGTGGAAACAAATTAGTTTCACTTACATTTTTTAATCCATCAATGAAAAAGGTTCTTTCATAACGGATATTATTTGGATCTATAACAATGCTCAATGACATTCAGAAACAATCCAAGTTAGTTTGTACGAGTTTATTGGATTAAATTAGCAATATGCCTTTATGGTAGCATCATTCTAGCCTTTTGGGCTCATTTTTAAACGTTTTCAGTCTTAAACTACTTTGTCTGTTAGGTTATATATTGGCATTATGCCATCTCATTTAGATCATTTTTACATCTACTAAGGTCTTTTTTAAACTAATTTGGGATTTAGCTTATAGCAACAAACTAGCTGTTTTGGCTAAATTCGATTTTTTTTTTTTTATTTTTTTTTTTTTTGCTTTCAGTTTTTTAAGCTTATTTGGTATTTAGGTAATAGTTATGCAACACATTAGCTTTTCAGCTGTTTTAGCACCTTTGGAGTTTAGCAAAGATTTAGCTACATGCTAGTTTCTTTGGCTAATTTTGTAAATACAGGGGCTTTTAGGCTAATTTTGGCATTTTGCAATTAGCTTGACCACATGCTAGCTTTTTGGCTAAATTAGAAATGTTCCCATTGTTAAGCTAATTTTGCATTTCCCTAGTAGTTAAGCACATTGCCAGCTTTTTTTTTGTGTGTGTGGCTGTTTTGGCATCTACTAGGATTTTTTTGTGGCTATTATGGAGTAAAACAAAAGCTTTAGCTACATGCAAACATTTATTGGCAAATATTTGTAAATAAAGGGGTTTCAAAGGGGAATTTAGTATTTTGCAATTGGTTTTCCAACATGCGAGCTGTTTTGACTAAATTAAGACATTTTTCCAATGTGGCATTTAGCTAATACTTAGGCAGGATGCTAGCCTTTTCTGCATTTTTGACATCTACTTGAGTTTTTTGCTATTTTGTAGTTTAGCTGAAATTTTAGCTGCATGCTAGATTTTTTGACTAATTTGGTAAATACAGTTTTTTGTTTTTTTTGAAGGGGGGTTAAATTGGCATTTTTGTGATTAATTTGACAATATGCTAGCTATTTTGGCTAAATTGGACATTTTTCAATTTTTTAGGCTAATTTGGAGTTTATTTGTTATTTTATTGATTCTTTATTCTTTAAGCTTTTTTATTTAGAAAATAGGTATAAAAAAAAAAAAGAAAAAAAACAACAACAAAAAAGTAACACCCCATCACTTTTTTAAAGCTATCAGCTTTAATTTTGTAAAGTTATGTCTATAATCTGACTGGGTGACTCATTTATATACACATCTTTTATTTTCAATAACCATTTAAAGTGGCTCCACTTCAGAAAACTCACCACACTAATTTGTTTAAGCGACACTTTCTCACCTGCATATATGCTCCTAATGAAAGCATTTTTTACCATTATAATATAAAACATATTTAAAAACACATCTTACTCTGTACAAATCCAATGTAAATACATCTAACAGAATTTGTATATCCCCTTTACCTAAAATGCTGTGTTGTCATAACGTATTAACAAAGAGCGTAGGTAATTGGGAACGAAAATAGAAAGGGATCTATTTTTGAAAAACACACATTTAGACAACATTTCTGTATTTTTTTTCTTTTTTATCCTGAGTTATAGCCTTATTACAAGAGCTCTAAGCTGCTGTGGCAATTTGTCCAAACAGAAATCAATAAACCGTAATTACACGGTCAATGCTAAACTGTGGCATGGCAAAAGGATGTAACATCGCTGATATTTAATTCAAAGCTAATTTGTGTTTCTTTTTCTGAGCAGCTGAGCAATGTGTATAAATATCTAGAAAAAATATTAGATGACATGATTTTGACGATCTTTATCCTTTTTAATGTTCCATCTTTTTAAAGCATTTTGATGATTCAGATTTTGCTGAATTTTAATTGTTTGCTAATGTAGCAACATTTAAGGAGATACATAAGTCATAATTTTAAATTAAGTTTCAAGCACATAAAAGCAAATAAATTGGGATGAAATTTTAACTGTTTCAATTATTTATTTATTTATTTTTTTTACCTAACACCTAAATGCACTTTGTTGAAAATGTTGAATCATTTCTTTAGATAACATTTTTATTTTTTATTATTTCTTATGATCTGCATGAATAGTAATGTGGACAGAAATCTTCTGGAGACTTCAACCCAGACTACATACTGTTGACTGTATGGCCACTTTGACCTTAGATTTCTTTGTATTCTAAGAAACAAAACAAAAAAATTGCAACATTTTCTACTCTTGTTCTCGTTACCTCCTTCAGTTCTGTGCTTAGATTTCCTCGTCTGCTCCTTTAGCTTTCAACTGCAGTTTTTTCTCCCACTCTTCTTTCCTTGTTTCCCTCTTTTTCTTGATTAACTCTTGTCCTTTTCTCCTCTCGTTAGCTCTCAGCACTCATCTTTCGCGTCCCACTAACTCCCCTTCCTTGCCCTCTAGGAGAACCTCTTGTCATATATATTTTTCTCGCTTGTCCTTCAGTTTAGCTCCTTTCTTTTCTTTTGTCTTTCAAACTTATTTTCTCTTCTCCTCATTACCACCATCCCACATCTTTAGTTCCATCATTTCTTTCCTCTTACTCTATCCTTTTTCTCTTTCTTTCCTTTTAGTTGCTTATTTTCTTTTACTTGCTCCATTAAATCAGTTGAGGCTGCAAGTCCTTTAGCCCTTTATAAGCAGCTTTTACAAGTTGGTTGAGTGGCTGTGGGTCACTGAAGGATAGAATTGAATGGCACTAAGGCCCAGTGGATTTATCCCTCTCTTATATTCACATCCAGGAGATCCTGGCTTTGCTCACACACAGGGTATTCTTCAGATCCCCTATTGTTCAATGCTCTTATTGAAAACCATGTACGGGGCTTAAAAATGCAAGTTGAAGGATGTTCAGTGATTTCTCACTTAATCTGTTTCAGCAAAGAAACAAACATCCGAGAATAATTGTTTTAAATCATTTTCTTTTTTTAATCAGTTAAATTTAAAGTAAAATGAACATAATTCTCTTTTATTTAACAACCAGGTCAGTGAAATTTTATTTCAAGTGCATTTAAAGACCCACTCATATGAAAATGGTGTTTCTAGTGTTTTTAATATGTTCTTGTGGAATTTTTCTGATGATAGAGGGCATGAATGAAGAAAATAAAGCTCAAATTGACATGTTTGAGTATTTTTTTTAAAGTCTGGATCAAAACTGTGAAGTTCGATAGCTCCAATATTGGTCGCCATTTTTGTTGCACCGCTAATGTTAAGTTGGGGATTTGAGGAGCTGTAAGCTAGCGGGAGAGTGTGTAAACAGATGGTTTAAGGAAAGTGAGGGCAGGCTTACTCCATGCCAGTGGTCCCACCCTCAAATCAGTGGTGAAGTTCTAATGAACTAGTGCAACTCTGCAGAAACTATGTCCCTGAAATATAACAGATTTTTTGATTTTGGCTAAAAACTAAAAATGTATATTTAAAAAACCACCGCTTTGAACATAGATCAGAAGATGACTGGAGTGGTACTTTGAGCAATATTGTGTAATTATTTTTTAAGACCTAATGACGTTCAATGTTATGTATCTTATCCATAAATTGGGGAGGGTTTTGTGGGTACACAGAGATAGAAAGCTGAACATTTTTGGCATTTCTCTGCAGATTATTTCCATCATCCAGCTGAATGAATTCTGTGTGTGTCTGTGAAAGTCTTAGTGAGTGGAGTCTTTCTTGCATGGTGCCCCTCTATTTTCCTCTGTGCGGTTTGACATCTTCTCTGAGAGCTCTCTCTTTTATGTGCCTCTGTCTCTCAGTTGCAGGGTGACCATGTGAAATTGCTCTTCACACTTCCCTGCTTTTCCCTGCCACAGCACACATACACAAAGAAAGCAGGAGGATTGACCCCTGCACACATGCATGCACACACACTCATAAATCACACTTACAAAAACCACAATTTCCTAAGTCCTCGTCCCTCCATTTCATCCTTCCTTTACTGGGTGGTTCAAACTGGATAAAAAGTCAGGGAAAAGTTACAAGAAAACTGTTGAGAGGTCAGTATTGATTACGGACAAGGGAAACATTTTCACAGTTGGACAAGTTATAATGGCGAAGGAGAGACGGGTGACACGAGTACACTCAACTTCAACTGTCAGCTAAAGGCATCTGTGGGAATTACACAAAACCCTTTGATGCAACTAAACTTGGTGTGTCCTACAAGAGAAGTTCAACGATTGTATTCAAACTCATGGACTGTAGAGGGTAAACGGACGTTATGTAATATGTTTTAGCTATTCATGGACTGATCTGAAGCTTGATGAGATGGATGAGAAGACCCTTGGACTAGAAGAAACTAAATAAGTAGTCCTGGACTACTGGCTTTACTCTGTGATTGAGAGGAGAATGTCGACCAACCTCAAATCCATTATTGAGTTTCTTCAGCGTCAGACGCAGACACCCGCAGTGTAGGAACGAGCAAGTCATTCATTCCCACCGTCATCCGACCACAAACCTCCTCTGAATGATCAGGTTATTATTTCTTGTCTTCTTGCTTCTGTGACCAACAGGTTATGGATAACACTTGTACAACATGTAGCATCTGCACATGCAAAGACCAGTGCGCAAACCTTACTGCTGACTAGAGGGTGGCGTAAGAGCGGCGTACGACAGCATCACCCCTACTTCAAAAGAGCATGCAATTTTTATTAGCCTTACAAATACTTAGGGATACACTTACCACACGCACAACAATGGTAGGCTCCACCCCCGGAGGTAGACGAATAAGTCTCAGTTGCTCTCCTCTATGACCTTCCACAAACGCTGACAACCCAAAAACTTGCAGCGATGGCTGAAGTGACAAACCTCAGACTCGCACTGATCCATTTTTGATGCTTTTAAACCATCAACAATGACTTCCTGATTTCGCAATCGCAGAATGTCATGTTTAAATTTAAGTTTGACATACATTCCAGATTCCGCCACTAGACGGTCAAGTGGTTATGGCTGCGGACTCATATTCAGAAGGTCGTGGGTTCGAATCCCGCTCAGGAATAGTCCACATGAAATATTTGTTTTTACTTTTAAATTTTATTTTTACCTCAAAACTGTTCAATGCAGGTGAAAGTTTTGATTTGATTTGATTCCTTTTTGATGCATTTAATGACCTTCAAATTGCAAATTTGATCTAGGTTGTACGACAGCACACAGTTCTTCTCCCTCCTCCCTCCACATACCTAAGAAAAACAGGTTTTTTAGGACCAGGCAGTCCTGGCCTACAAGAAAGACTTTTCTCCAGTGTGTCTGTGTTTTGTGGCACCACTGGCTCTCTTCAACATGCTGATTGCCTTTTTTGAATTGGGAAAATTGTCTTTTTACAGATGAAGGCTTTTCATCATTCTCTTCTTCAACAATTAATAGTTTATTAGTCTACTTATGTATAGGTATCATGTGGAGAGGAAGTTCTGGCTGCAAATCCATTTACTGGCATATCATCATCATAGGAGGAATCTGAGAAGATGAACTCTGATTCCACAACAAAAGAATTGTCTTCACTGCTCCCAAAGTCCACATCGAGGATTATTTTAAATAGAGCTAAGTGTTTCAGAGCAGTGTGAGTCTTGCTGATATTGGGATGTTTGTCTTTTTGACTTGAAGATGTGTCTATGTTTATAAGTCATAAACATGCACTATATGACCAAAAGTATCAGCTCACCCAGTAATGGGACGTTTAGTATGGTGTCCCAAAACTTTAAACTTTTTTTTTTTTACTTTACCTTCTATTAAAAACGATTGTGGGGAAAATTATTATACATTTTAAAAGGTGTCGTTTTGATTTTCCTATACCTTCAATTTCTACATCATGAAATTTATAGAGCAGGTAGGATGACTCTTACTTTACTTTACCTCCTGGGTCAGACATATGTCGTTGGTTTGCAAGAAACTATCTAAACTCAAGTACAGTTTTATTAGTGTTGATGCTTTTTTTTTTTTTTTGGACGAGTTCTTGAAAACACAAAGCAGTAAAGTAACGCTATAAGGGAAAGCAGGAACACAGCCCTCCACAATAACATAAAAGACGGATGACTTTGGCGCCACATTTAGGTCAAAAATTCAGGCCAGGCAGAAATATGTTTCAAGTAACTAAAATCATAGATAACTTTGTGTGTATAACAGTTATGTCAAACTGTTAAATAACCTTTGGTGAATCTCACTTTTTTTTTTTTTTTACTTCTTTGTTAAATAAATAATCCAAAAATGTTACTGATGACAGGTGTTGCTGTTAAAAGTCCATCAAAATCTAAGTCCTTGTAAAGTCATTTTTTCACTGGTTTATTTATTTGATTTGTGGTGTTTTTGTTTTATCTCGGGTATCTCTAAAGGAGTAAATTTCAAATGTTTATGCTTGTTTCTCACCTGTAGTGACGGAACACTGAAGTTAACTCCAGAACCCATTTTAGCCTCAGTGAGATACCACCCGGGCATTTAGCTAATTGACTTTTTTAGATAAAATAGAAAAATGCAGCTTGATCAATACTGGAGACTGTACAGGACGGCGGAGAGATAGACAGCAGGAGGGAAAGTGTGAGAGCAGGGAAGAAAAGGAAGAAAACCAAAATAAACTCCTTGCTTGTGATGAATGTGCCGCTCTGAAATAGAAACCTCATCCCTCTTTCATCCCCTTCATCCTCTTTCACCCTGTTATGTCTTCTCACCGTCTTTCCCTTTTGTTCCTCCATAACTCACACCATCTCTGTCTCTCTGAAACGTCTGCAACTTTTCCCTCTTTCCCTACCTCCTCCTCCTCCTCCCACTCTTCTTCTCCCTCTTTGATAGCGTGCCATCTGCGTGATCAATAGTGTTCATTTTTCTCTGAAAATTTTCCTGTGATGGATTTTCCAGTGTTGAATGAGTCAAAAGCAGTCGAATATTTTGCTGCCTCTCATCAAACCCTTCTCAGAATCACAAGACATTTAATTGATTTAGTTTTTTTTTTTTTTCGTAAGCGATAACATCAAATAAATATTAGTTAACACACCCACAAAAAAAAGTCGATACGTGAAAGATTTGTGCACTATTTTAAATATATTGAGCTGTTTTACTAACATGTGCGATCTCATGATGGAAACACACACTTCAGTCACATGAAGTCACATGTTTGAAAAAACAACTCTTACAGGGACATTTTTATCAGGATCAGCTTAAAGCAAAATCAATCACACAAGGGGCCAAAATCCAAAACACTACTTAGGTCGCGGGCCGAACAAAATAAACATTTATTGAACATACTAAAACTACATTTTTAAAAACACAACTATACATAAAAACAGGCAGAAATATTATTCCAGAATAAAACAATTTAAACCTTAAATAACTTTCAATATTTTACTCTCCATAAACATATATTTTCTCAAAATTATGCAAGTTGGGAATAAGCGCAAGATAACATCAGGCCCTTAATTACAATGAAATAAAATGATTGGGAGGGCCGGACATAATAACCCGGAGGGCCGGATCCGGCCCCTGGGCCTCGGCTTTGACACATGTAGCTTAAAGTGAATTAAAAACAACATTGAACATTTGAAAAACAGGAATTTTAAAGAAAAGAAGGACAATTTGAAAGCAGTTTTAAACTTGAAAATAAATATGGAAAACTTGGAGTAATTATTGAAAATTTGAAGAAAAAAATTGAACATTTGATAAAAATAATATTGGAAATTTGAAAGAAATTTTGAAAATTTGAAAAAAAAAAATTCAAACTTGAAGAAGAAACAAAAAACTTAAACTGTTACCAATTAAAAAAACTACCGGTATATTTTTTTTGTTTTTCCCTGTTTGCTTTCATTTCTGTTTTCAGCTTCAAATCTGATTTCTACTTTTCGTTGCCGAGGTGATCCTAATTTTACATGGGGGCGGGGCTTTGAGCTCATTGGCTACCAGGATATGTTTCCTAAGGTGACGGTGATGTGACTTGTTTTCTGCTGCAGAACATTGTCTGTTTATTTCACCGCCTGTGTCATCTACTCCGATCAAACTTATGGAGAGCAGTATCACTACTGTCCAGTTTGCCCTCGCTAATATTGGGGTGCAGCTTTTGTGGTCTCGTTATTTGGTGATTTTTTTTCAGCCAGACTTTGCCATTGATCTTAACAATTAATTTTCATCTGTCCCGTTTTCTACGCAGACGGGACACGTGCAGATTGACAGCGTTGCATAAATCTTTATCGTAATTAGATCCTTATTTTCATTCTAAATCTGGACTTATTTTCCATGAAAGTTTGAACAGTAAGAACAAAAAAGGAGAGAAAAGTGAAAAATATTTATGCATGTCTGAGAAAAGTGTAGAAAATGTGTAGTGAGGAGTCCTCTGTCATTTCAAAAGAAAACATGTCCTGGTGGCCAATCAGCTCAAAGCCCCACCTCGATGCAAAATTTGGATCAGCTCGTCAGCGAAAACTCAAAAATCTAAATTGAAATTGAGAACAGAGAAATAAGTTAAGATTCAGAAAAGCAAAAAAATAAAAAATAAAAATTTGAAAATTCAAAACAGCAGCTGTTACTAATAGATACACTATTTTTCAATTGGTAATTTTACATTTATAGTTTTTTTAAGTCAAGTTTTCTTTTTTTTAAATTTTACAATTTATTGTTCAAATTTCCAAGTTTTATCTAAAGTTTTCCTTTTTTCTATTTTTTTTCTTTCAAATCTACAATGTCTTGTTTTTTATTTTTCAAAAATATTTTCAGCTTCAATTCTGTTTTTCAAATTTTCAGTCTTTTTTTGTCATTTACTGATCCTGAATTAACCCCCTACATTTTTTCTAAAACAACAATCTGAGTTGTATTATACCATGTCGATAACAGAAAAGCACTAATGCCATTATCACTTCTTGCCATCTTTTCTTTTCGTTCACACCCATCTGGCTCTGCTGTTGTTGACTGTCTTTTCTGTTTCTTCTTATCCTACACGCTCCACTGTGTTTTGATTACTGGCTTCACGCGTGCGTCTGTACTCGGGAACAGAGCCGGATGGGCATTTTTTACGTGGGGATTGGAGATCACAGATGGGCCTTGTCAAATCTTTATACATCTGGCTTTGTTCCTGTCTAACAAATAAAAAAAAAATCTGAATGTTTAGCTTTGGTTGCCTTTGCACCCCTCTACATGCACACAAAAAAAGTGGCGCGGCGCGTGCACGTGTTCATCTGAGCACAATGATGTACGCTAGACTGCTCAGAAGTCCACACAGACGCACAGCGCAGCAGGACGCAGCGGGTATGGACTCCTGTTGTGTTTTATGGTTGCCAAAGTAATAATGCCAGGGAATCTGGGCCATGCCAGCTTTAATGGTGTCCAAAAGCACAGTAGTATAAGTGTGACTGAGGGCCAGGCTGGCTTGTCATATAGTGCCTCCTATCGAGCTGGGATTTGTCATTTACAGCAGATTGTTTTCTTTAGAATAAACATCATTTTTACTAAAGAAATGTGGTTTGTGCCATTTTCTGTTTGCTTTTGTTTTCCACTATTATTCTGTTTTTAGTAGCATTTACTGGATTTATTTTTTTTTTTTAAAGCTGTCCCTAATGTTTACGACGTCAGCAAGTCAATGTGAGGGTCAGCTTTTGCTGGCCAGGCTGTGCATGTGTGTGTGCATGTGTACATGCATGTGCATGTGTGTCAGCTGCTCCAGGTCCCAATCTGGGGCTGGGACATATGCTGCAGAAGACTCCTGTGGACAAACACCCATGTAGGCCCCAAAAGGATGTTGCATTCATTTAACACACACGGTCTTATCTGAAGTGACACTCACGTGGGGGGTGGGCAATATGGGGTTCAGTATCTTGCCCAATAACCATTTGACACGGGAACTGGAGAAGTCCATCCAACAGTTGATGAGGAGTCCTCCACTTTGTTTTCACCACGTGGTTTCATCTGATGGTCGTCATTTACATTAGCATGGAAGTTGCGCCAAAATGATTTATTCTGTGCAACAAATGGGGCTTGAATGAAATGCTAATTATCAGGAGCTTAAACTATGTTTCAGGAGAGCACTTGAATGAGATCCATATGTTTCTAATGTTTCACTCATTTGACCAAACTTTATTTGGCAATCATTATATTTAGTTGATTCAATGTTTTTTATGTAATTAGGAGTCATTTCAATGCCAAAATCTTTTATCAATTATTTTCCAATTAATTAATGAATTTTTATTCTAAATAGGTTTGTTATATCAATGTATATTTGTATGTTTGTTTGTTTATTCATTGATGAATGGCATTTTCTCTCATTTTTAATGCTTGAAATAAAACAATAACAGAGATTTTTCCCCATGAGATAAATTATGTTAAAATTTCTTCAATTAAACCAATTAATTCAATCGTCCAAATCCTGAATTATAAAACAAATTACATCGATCATTTCACCAATATTGCTGGTTGTTGGTTGTTTGTGATGTGTTTGACATAACCCCCATCACACACACACACCTTTTATTTCCTAAGTTTTAAAGTAAACACACTGTGGAAATACTTTTATTTTGTTTTGCTTTTAACTGTTAGACAATAAACTTACTTTTGTAGCTGATTTTTGTGGACTAGTTATTGGTTGTATCTGAGAATGTGATCTAGTGATCTGAATAAAGTCAACTCAGTAGCCATTTTTTCATGATATGGACTCTGGCAGAAGAGGTCAGTGAGAAGTGATCGGTGCAAGTCGGTCTGAGTACTCCTTCTTTTAGGCAAGCTCTCTGGCCAATCAGCTTGTTGGAAGTCCACATACCAACTACTTGAAAGCCAGTTATACAAAATCTAACAATCCAATGTTGGACTTTGGGAGCCAGCAGGTACATCATACTTTTCTCCAGGCATCTGATTGGTCAGTTTATAACTTGAAAAACTCAATAAAGAAAAAAAAAATCAAGAAAAAAGAAGATTCGTAAAAAAATGTAAAAGAAAAAAGGTAGCAAGCTGGGTTATGCTGGCAAATAGAAGGACTGAGTGATAACTCAATCGAAGTCAACGAGATTTTGGCTTCTTGTGTACCTATATGGTCTTACGGTTACTGTCGGAAAGTTTTGGACAAGTATATGTCTGCGGTATGCAACTATCGTGAACAGTCGGTAACTCTTTTTCCTAATTTGAGAGTATTTTTTATTTATTTTTTAAAGGTATTTCTTCTTTATTCTGTTGCTCTCTCGTCATGTTTTGTTGCCTCTGCTGGTTTTCCTCCACAAACTTCCCTTTGTGTCCATACACCACATTCAAACTAGACTGCTTATTCATTTTACACTGAGGTATCACTTCATTTCTCTGCTGATTTTCTTTTTTTTTCATTATTATTATTATTTTTTTTTAAGTCGCCTCAGTATTACTTGCCCCAGACAGCACCATGCTGTCCCATTCTCATTATATTTTCACACTCCACTTCCCTGGGACTCGGGAACACTCCCTCGTCTTTTCTACGCAGACTCTCTACTGTATCTGTGCTTTCTTTGTTTCTGGCGGCTTTTGGAGAGAATCTTTTTGTCTGGTAACCTTAAAGGAAGCTCACGTATTAATCAAGTGCAGCAAAGCTTGCATTAGTATATGCTTCATAATATGAGGGATTGTATTGTGATTCCAAATGGATATTCATGGAGTCTAATGTCATTTACACAAATGGTGGACATAATAGTCTTAGTAAATTCTACAAAAAGCTTGTTTCAATTGATTGCAGTTCTAGTGAACATTTAGCTCAAATTGAATAGTGTCCTACATGACTAACGGATACTGTGCATTGGGTTGTTTGCAGTTGGGATGTAAATTAGCTCCGCCAAGGTAGAGACCATGGTTCTTGACCAGAGGAAGGTTCCTCTTTGGTGGATGAAGAGTTCAGGTCCAGGGGGAGGACCTTAAGTATTCTGGTGTTCACAAGAGAATGTCAGAGCATGATAACAACATTCTATGTACTGACCGAAAGAATGAGGTCCCAAAATCAGTTTCTTGTGCTGGGCGGCTGGCTGCTCCCTTAGAGATGTGAGGGTAGAACCTCGTTCACCCGAAGAGAGCTCGAAGTAGCGCCACTGCTCCCCAACATTAAGAGGAAGGAAGCAGCTGAGGGGGCTCGGCCATCTGGTCCGGATGCTGCTTGGACTCCTCCCTGGGGAAGCGTGACAGGCATGTCCCACTGGATAGAGACCCTTGGGAAAAACCCAGGATACTCTGGACTGGAGAGACCATGTCTCTGGGAACGCCATGGGATTCTGTCGTAGGAGCTGGAGGAAGAGGAAGCATAGAGGAGATTTGGGGCTTCTTTGCTTCTATTGCTGCCCCTGTGACCTGGTCCCAGATGAGCTGAAAGAATATTTATGGATGGATGATGGAAGATCAAGATTAGTTCTTTAAACTCCATTAAGGCACATTATTTGAACTCAGAAGTTCATTTTGAAAATAGGATAGGACATCAAAAGTGGCGCTATTCCATCCATCCATTTTCTAAACCCATTGAGATCCTTTTAGGATTTCCCTTTCTGGACAGTTTTCCCCTCTGTTACTGGCCCGCACAGAGACGGACAACCTCACTCACATCCACACCTAAAGGAGGAATTAGGTTCACCAGTTATACTTTTAAGCTTTTGGACTGTGGTAGGAACATGGAGCGCCTAGGATTCAAACCAGGGCTTTCTTGCTGTGAGGCAAGCCACTGAACCACTGGCCCAGAATCTGCAGTGTCAAACTTCTAGTGTTTCTAGAATGTCATAATTAACAAAAAGCAATTGTAAGCATACTAAAATAAACTGCCAAAAGGCAGCATTTCCTTTTTGAAGCACGCAGATGTAATGCGCTTTGAGCACATGCTTATGCAATAATGTAACTGCTACGCCGAGCTGATCATTTGTAAAAACCTGTGAGCTAATGTTTCTGCATGTGGAGAGAGTGTGAACAAACACCATGTTTATTTTCCCGCTCTGTCAGTGGGTAGTAATGTGTGTGTGAATTTGTATAAAAAAGATGTTAGGTGTGTTGGTTTATTGGTGTGCGAATACAACTAAGGTGGATTTCACAGGTCAGTGACCCTGAATGCAAGGCTACTTTATGGAAAATATTCAAAATAAATCTACGAATTTGAATGAAACTAATGAAAGTTTTCCCTTTTCTCCACCCTGTCTCCATTTTCCCATCTCTTCCCTCCATCCACCTTTTTCCTGCTGGTGTCTTTGTGTCCATAGTGTCCAACAGCACATCAGGAGCAGCAGGAGGAGGACTCAGCGGAGGTCCGGAGTCCTCGCCGTCGCGCTTTTCCTCCTCTCTCCCCGCCTACCTCCCAGTCCAATGTCAGCTGAGTGGCGCTGACTCCGCCTTCTTCCTGCGGGAAGCCAATCAGGAGGTGATGCGAAACAGCAGCCTGTCGTCACGGACCGAGCCATTCTTCCTCCACCAGCTAGAGCCGGGCATCGCGGCGCCGCAGACCCTGCCCACAGTCAACTGCAGCTACGGAAACGTGAGCACCGAGCAGCCAATCCCGGTGGAGCTCCTTCAGGGGCCTCCCCCACATCTGCTGCCCTCCGCCAACCAGGTGACGCTGAACTGGAAGGTCAAAGGTCAAGTCGTGGTGCCTAAAGTGGGGTCAGCGAGGCCGTGGATACAGGTAGCTTGTTATCTCAATACTTAAACATTGAAAATGTTGTGTGCTCCTAACTTTTTAACATAGTTATTTAATTTACACATATTTAGGCAAATTAACTGCAGCTGGTAATAAAAAAGACTGAATTGAGAAATGGAATTGTTGGACAAAAAAAGCTAAATTAAAATTAATGAGCTATCGGGTTAGATGATAGTTTCTCAGCACTGTAAGCATAATTATTTAGTAATTACCCACAGTAATTAGACTAACTAATGAGACACTGTAAATACACTGTTGTAGCTTCAAAGAAATCTCTTGTTATCGAGATTAAAACTTTTGCTCTCCTAAATTGTGATTTTTTTTTTCTACTTTGCTTTTTAAAAAATAAAATCCGTCAGTGATAGACTAATTTATTAATTAAATGTCATGCTCAAAAGCAGGAGATTTAAGTAAAAAGGTGATTTAAGTAAAAAAAAATTGTCATATTTCATTGGTGATTTCTTTCTAAAATGTGATAAGAGCTAAAAATAAATACCATTCGGATAAATTTAAGCAATTTTTGTAACACACAACCTTAGAAACAAAACCTTTCCCTCCAGTCATTAGATTAATCAAAAATAGATTTTTTTTTCCTAAAAGATGTTTTTTTACATTTATCTTCAAAAAATAGTTTTACAGAAATAACTTGAAAAATTGCATTGCCTGCGATAATGTTAGTGTGAATCCTTTTTGCTGAGTGTGATTGCTACTGAAAATGCTGAACCAATTTAATTTAACTACTTTATAATTTCCTGAACGTTTTGATATCAATATTGGATACATTTTAACCCTTTAACACCTGAGCTCCGGTGTTAATGTTCTTAAATTACTGTAAAACGGCCGCTATTCTCCTTCAGAATCTGCTGGAATTACGTTGATCGTGGTAACGGTTGAAAAGTTACAATATGTTATAGATTCTGTGTTTGAGCGTCACAGACAATACCTCAGGTGTTAAAGGGTTAAAAAGCACAAAGTATTTTAAGAATTTAAAAGAAGAAAAAAAATTGCATAAATTGCGTGAATTTTTAATATTGCAAAGTATCTTAATACCAAAAGTACCACCAGGAATGTTCTGAACTTTCTGAATGTTTTGATAACAAGATTGTTTAAGTTTCAAAAGTTTTTAAAGGATTTAAAAAATTTCCCATTCATTTATAATGGGGATAAAGAATCGCATAACTTGCGTAAAATCTTAAAAACCATAATATATAATACCAAAAGTACAAGCTTAAATTTCCCGAACGAGCTGAACGTTTTGATATCAAGATTACTGAAATTGAATTTTTACGTGTCTAAAGACGTAATGTAAAAAACGTAAAAACAACATTAATGGTTGTACTTTTGGTATTCATACATTTTATACTTTTTGAAATATCGAGCAAAGTATGCCCCATAGGAAGTTAATGAGAAAGTCTTCAAATTTAGTATTTTTAAGTAGACTAGCAACAAGCCTTTAAAAATATTCATGGGCTATGTTTTTATCCTTTATAGTAATTTTCAAAAAAATTGGCTTTGAGCTGCTATATAAGCATTTTGCTAGCTCATTTGGATATTTCAGGCTAATTTGGAAATTAGCTGATATTTAAGCAACACACTAAATATTTTTGCCAAATTTAGATGTGTAAGGGATTTTTAAGCAATCTTACATTTTTTTTTCAGAAATTTGGGTCAACTTCAACACTCTTTCACAATTCTTTAACAAAATTTTTAGTGTCTTAGCAAATTTAACATTTTGCAAATACATTTTACATTTTCGGCAAATCCATTCAACAATTAAAGCAAATTGCGTCACCATTTTCCGCAAAAAGTTGAGGCATCTTCAGCGACTACTTTCAGTAAAAAAAACATTCACTCTAGCATTATCGCAGGTGATGCAACTTTTCTAGTTAAAAAGTTGGAAGACCTTCCTCCTTTGACTTCTATACAAAAATCTTTTTGTTTCCATATTTTTTCCTCCCGTTAGGTGCTGTTTTACCTGATTGGACGGCGCTGGGACGACCCCAGCTTGCCGCCTCCATCCCTCCTCCCTTGTGTCAGAGCGTTGGCTGTCCGTGACAAAAGCGAAGAAGCCCCCTCAGCCGGCTGCCGCCTCATGGGACCGTCCGGCATCTGCGTTGTCCGTCTGGAGATTCCCCCAGCCTGGTTCACACCAACACA
This sequence comes from Oryzias melastigma, assembly GCF_002922805.2. Lineage (NCBI taxonomy): Eukaryota > Metazoa > Chordata > Actinopteri > Beloniformes > Adrianichthyidae > Oryzias > Oryzias melastigma. Next base: position 5,148,887 of record NC_050520.1, read on the forward strand.
AGTGAGAAAGAGACCTCCTGAAGCCACCCTTCCACCAGTGGATGTTTACTACTCCATCATACCCATGGAAGGGGCTCGTCAAGAGTGTCCCTCCGTTGTCAGTGAGCCATGGAAAGCTCCGATCTCCAGTGCGGGGGCTCTTCTGGGGCTCGGTGCAGGTCTTGGGGGGCAGTGGACTACCTTCGATGATGGAGGCCTTCAGGACATGCAGAAAGCTGGTTCTGTGGAGATGAGCATGGGTACGGTTTCTGCCAAAGGACAACGATTGCACTTGGATGAAAATGTGGAGGTTCTGGTTCCGCCCAGCCCAGTTCGGCTTGGCAAAACGGTGGCATTTGGCATTCACATGAAGACGAACTCAAACACGGAGCAGTTTACGTTAAGGTAGGAGAGCAAATGCTTTTCATGAGACCGTCAGCCTCGGGTTTGGTTCAGTCTTCCCCTTTTTTTTGTCCTATTCTTCATTTCCTTTCATCTCTGGCCTTTCTTGTTCCAGCGTTTCTCCTTATTAATTTCTTCCTCATTCTCTTTCTCCCGACTCTGCTGCTCCTGAGGTGGATGGCTGTCACTTTTGTATGCTTAGCCCCTTTCAGTAACCGGCAGTGCAAATTACAACTTCATGAATATTCAACGTGACTGATCGAAGGGGAAAGTAAACAGAAAAAAAAGGGAGGACTGGGAGAAACTGAGGAGACGGAGAGCAAAAGAGAGATTTAAAACGACTACATCTGTGTTATTTGGAGGAATGGTAATACTAAATATGTAAATGGATATGGCAGCATAAATGCCTTTAATTTTCTATCCAACTGAGGCTTTTTATGTTAACTATATTTTGTTTTTTATATTATTAACTTGTTTAGAACTACTGATTAAGGTGCATACATTTTACCATCCCTTCACTGTTGTTTTCTCATGCTAATCCATCACTTAAACTAACACATAGTTGAACTGAATATGATGGAGCTACAGTGTTAATATAATCCATCATCTAATGCCACAGTTAGAAAAAAAGAACAACCAAAAACCTAACAAATAACAATACGGCCAAAATTAAAGCTGCAGTTCATTCCTGATCTTAGTAAATACTTAGATCTATTTTTTCATATTTATATCTCTTCAAACATGTAGATGTCATCATAGAGAGTCAAATATAATATAAACATCTGGATTTGTTTCATTCAATTGGTGCTTCTTTGCCTAAATTATTGTAAAGAAAACTTAACTTTTAAACATTATTTAAATCTAAATTTAGGTGAATTTCTCCTTTTGAGATAAATAAAGTAGATCAATTGAAAAATGATTATTACCATTATTAATTATTATCACTTGTTCTTCAAAAAATATAGATTGTAGCATTTTAATAGCAGCAAAAAATAAAGACTTTGTTTTAATTGTTGCTGTTATTGCATGTTAAAGGACATGTAAATGTAAGTCCAATGATATTGTTCCCATAAAAGGAAGTTAATTTCACAATATAATTACATTTTTGTCACTGACATAATATGATTGAGGAATAGAATAAAATTAGAATAGAACTTACAAGACTCTTGGGTATTTAGTCTCCCTGTCTGCAACATACTTGAACACAATAAACTCTTTAGCTATGTCTGAATTCCTTCACTACTCACTACATCGTGCATTTGCCATTTTGTGGTGCTGTCCAAATCTGCAGTTCCAAAATTGAGTCCCTTAGAAATGTTCCAGAAGTCTTTACGAAAAAACACCTGATATAGACCACAATGCATTGCGTTTTAACAACTTTTGAGAGGAAAAAATGTTTAAATGTAGTTTTTTAAAGAAATTACTCACATTTTTATCATCAGAACACAGTAAATTCATCAAAAAATGTTTTAAAATGTTCGTTTTTATTTGATTTTCACTTCATGAAATCGGTGACGTCATATCCGCCATTTGAAAAAAAAAAAAGTAGTGAGCATGCATGCTGGTGTCTGAATTGCTTTTTAAATCTAGAGCACTGTATAGTCCTTTACTATACTGTTTTTTTAGTAATTATGGATTAGGGTGGGACTTCTGACGTACTGTAGTCTTAGAGTATTAGAGCAGAAAACTTTCCTCTAGTTTTACTTCCTGTTTTTCCTTCACTCTTCCTTTTCGTTGCTACAAGATGCTTTATTTATCTAATTCTCTTGACATGCGTTCACTTTGCAATTACTTATGCTGAACAGTTTGAGCAGCATTGATTTGCTTTCCAGGAGAATGTTGTGCTGTGATTTCGTTGTTTATATGTAAATCTTCACTATAGAGTCAGTTGTGGTACTTATTTAGAAATTAAGAGTTTTTCTAGTTTTAACTTGCTTCCTTATATATTCATTTAATTTTTGGTCTTTTAGCTTTTTTTTACACATGATATAGAAATGCTTTTTTAAAAACATTTTGTCTCTTCTGCTGAAGTTATAAAGAGGAATAGATGAGTTTGTGTGTTTGTTTGTGTTGGTCAGTATGTGTTTGTGATTCCTGCCCTCTATGCAAGCATACACTCTAATGGATAATCTCCCATGTTCAAAGCACAGTCAGTCATGTAATAAGGCTTAAGTGGATCCTGTTTGAGCGCAGGAGTGTGTGTGCGTGTGTTTTTATGTGTGTGCCAAATAATAAGCCTTAAGTGTGCTCCATTACACTGAGGGGATATGATTATGATAAACTGCTGAGGAGATGGAGCGGCACGAAGAGAGGACGAAGCAGGCAGATAGACGGAATGAAAAAATAGCCGTTTTGGTCAAAAAATAAAAACAACCAACGAGAAATAAAACCGAAGAAACGTAGTGATTCCCTCGCTTGCATTTCTGTGGCAGCTCCCAAAAAAAGAAAGGATGGAAAGGATCCTGCGTTGGCTAAATTAGATCAGGCATCCATTCAGAATCGCCCATCACTGTGCTTGTAATTCCCATCACCAAACATGTTCCTGTCACTGTGGCTTGAGACTGCCAACAGCTAAAACTGTGGACCTACAGACACGCTCTCATTCCCAATTTGTCACATACTGATGTACGGTCAAGAGCCCTCTTTGTCAGTTTGCATGCAGCAAGTATCCATTTACTGTCACTTTTTAACACTTATCTTGGATATTTCTCGCTGTCTGGCTGGATGGATTTTGGACCTGTTTATAGATTTTGTCCTTTGCTGCCCTGTCTCTGTAAACTACTGAAACTTTTTATACTCTGGTTTTTCCTGGCTGGAGTATACCACTGATTTTATGAGAACTGGACCGAGCGAGTGTGACGTCACCCATAGAAAATGGTTTAGTTCCTCTTCCAATGAAAATAAGTCAATTCAGTCTGATTGGACAATTTAAAACTTGAATAACTTGCATTACAAAATAAAAATATGAACAAAAAATCGGATTATCAAGAACATGTTTTAAAAAAGCATAAAAGCAAGAATGGTTGTTCTGACAATAGAATGACTGAGTAAAAGCTGTTTATCTCTCAATAAAGGCCTATGTGATTTTGGCTTTTTGGAGCCAATACTTGTTTGGAACCTCAACTGAATCCTGTTCTGATACTGAGTCAAAGATTTGAATACACAACCTATTAGTCTTAGGGCAGACACTCTACCGCTGGTTGGATAATCACTGAGTTCGTCCTAAACTACCACTTCTTGCCTCCGTCTACACCACCTCCACTTCCAGCGCAAGTACTGTGAATCACAACCTTCAGGAGGAGATGAACAGCATCTGAAAATTCTGTTCAAAGAGGAGAAAATTAAGGGAATATGCACAAAAAAGTCAGCAAAACAAAAATAATGACTGCCTATAGTAAAAACATAAAGAAAAACAAAGCTAACATTCTGATGAATAAAAAAAGAACATGAAAATGTATATGTTTCTCAAACAACTTTACATCTTCTGCCTCTTCAGTGTTTTCTGTAAATGTATGTAATTGACATGTTGCCGTTCACCAAACGAGGTCAGATCTTAAAAGCCACTTTCATGGACCGGCTTGGAGATGTTTAACCTAAGTGAATTTTAAGACCGGCTGCTTGATGAGTAGTCACAGATGGAATTAATTTTTATTTCATGCCGTAAATATTATTTATGAGTTTAACTCAGTCTGAGGACACCGTATTTTGGAAGATTAATCTCTTCGTGTCACTTTACACGAGGAGACATGTGGGTATGACACTTTTAAAATTTGAAATGTTGCCTCAAGATGAATTGTCTACAGCATCAAGTTGAAAAAAATGACAAATTAGTGTAGCAGGATGTGCGTCTTTATTTTTTAGCTCTGTTTGCTTTATGCATTGCTCGTTGTTGAATTTGTGCAGTGCTATACAGTAGCTTTGTTGTCAGTAAAACCTTATGTCATCACAAATTAAGTCTGAGCAAAGAAAGGCTTTTGGGTAAATAAAAAAATCAAACAAAAGGTGCTGCTGATGCAGGATTTACAAGGGGATGTAATAAAACTAAAATCCTGAGTAACTAAAGGAAAACAAAACAGCAAACACACAAGGGCCTGCAAACAGAGATATATGACAGACATCAAACAAGTGCAGACTGAAAGCTAGTGCTGTATTTGAGCTGCAAAGGTGGGAGCAGGTATAGCAATTAGCTGAATCCAGGTCTGTGGATGTGATGGACATGAACAGCAAAGAAAAGCGACAGAAGTTTTAACAGATACTTGGTTTTTGAATTGGCTTTTAAGATGTCTGATTCACTTTTTTGTCTTTTCTGAATAAAACAAAACACAAATTATGGTAAATTGCAATTAAAGCTCAAGAACACAAGGATATTCTACACACCACTCCAAATGTTCCTTTCAGAGTGTCTGAAAGATGATGAGTCTGAAGCTGGAAGTTGGAGGTGTGATGCTGAAAGTTCTCAGTGGTTCCTTAAAGAAAAAGGAAGGAGACATTCCGGAGGGAGACGGATGAGATAATTCCTGGGATCCCTAGAGGAGAGAGTAGTGATCAGAACATGACTTGATCCTGGCCCTTGCCTCTACCCAATAACCTTAAGGCAGATAGTTGAAGGAAGCAGAGGTGACAAGGAAGTGAGTGGGAAGTTTGAAGTTCTGGAGAATCCAGACGAACAGATGGTGGTGGGCTTTGCTAAAAGAATGGAGTTGGCAGTAGTGAAGATATTTTCCCAGATAAGGAACAGGGTAACATATAAAAGTGAATAAAATAGGAAACAAATGAGTTTCATCTTGTGGTGATGTAATCTGAAAGAGATCAACTGCAGTTGTAGTTGAGGAAAGAGGATGGTGGTGCGTTTGATGACTCTGGTGGTTAGGAAGTTGATGAGGGTAGAGCAGATGACCAAGAAGTAGAAGTTGAAGAAGGAAGAGATAAGAAAAAAATGGTTACACCATGTGGAGATTTTGTAATCTGAAAGAGTTCAGGACTGCAGTTCTGGTTGAGGAAAGAGGATGGTGGTGCGTTTGATGACTCTAGTGGTGAAGAAGTTGATGAGGGTAGAGCAGATGACCAAGTAGTGGAAGTTGAAGAGGGAAGAGTGGTCTTTGGCCTTTGGAGAGGAGTAAATACAAGCTTTGTGAGATCAGGAGCTGCTTCAAGATAAATGGACAGCAGCAACTAAGGAAAACAAGGAGTTTTGGATATAGATACTTGGTCTCCCATCTGGAATGAAGGAAGCAGATAAAGAAACTTAGTGGTGGAAGGGAGAAGTTCAGGAGTTTGGTAGTAGCAAAAGGTTAACTGAGAAAAAGTGAAACACAGAGACTAGAAGACAGCAGACAGGAGTACAGGGAGATGCAGCACAAGGTGAAGGTGGAGGTGGCAAAGACTAAACAAAGGGTGTATGAGGACTTGTATGACAGGTTGTAAACAAAGGGCGGAGAGGTAGAGCTGTACAGGTGATGCAGAGAGACAAAGATGGGAAGGATGTGCAGCAGGTTAGGTTGATCAAGGGCAGAGATGGAAATTTGTTGACAGGCTCCACAAGTGTGATGGATGAGGAAAGTGTTAGAAAGCACAGTGCAGAAGAGGTGGCTGTTGTGGAGCGGGAAGCAGCAAAGATCAGCAAGTATGAAGTGAGGAAAACATTGAAGAGAATGAAGAGTAGAAAGGCAGATGGTCCTGACAGCACACCTGTGGAGGTTTGGAGGTGTTTAAGAAAGGTGGCAATAGAACTTCCGATGGGGCTGTGTATGAAGATCTTGGAGAGAATGTCTAAGAAGTGTTGTCCTGGTGACTATCTTTAAGAAAAAGGAGAAAGTTAATGAGTCACACAATTTAAAAAAAAAAACGTGGAAGTTAGGTTGAGGTCAGAAGTGAACTCTACAGTTACACACCCATTCACACACTGATGGTAGCTCCACTGCCGAACACTGGCGCCAACCTTCCAGCAGAGGCAATGTGGGGTTCAGTGTCTTGGCCAAGGACACTACGACTTACAGGCTGGCAAGGCGGGAACTGAACCCGCAATCTTCCTATCAGGAGTCGACCGCCCTACTGCTGCACCATGCACCTCGTACTCAGCTTAAGTCGAGTACCAGTTCCTAGTACGCCGCTAAACGGCGAGTACCAGTCGGCTAGTGGGCCTCTTTTGGTAAGCAGAACCGGCACTGGGGGATGAACTGACTTACAGTCTCTGGCAGACCACAGAGAGGAGCTGTGGGAGTCTGAAGTGGCTGACAGGACATATATGCACGGTGGCGCAGTGGTTAGCGCTCGTGCCTCACAGCGAGAAGGCCCCAGTTCGAATCCCGGCTGGGACCTTTCTGTGTGGAGTTTGCATGTTCTCCCCGTGCATGCGTGGGTTTTCACCGGGGACTCCGGCTTCCTCCCACCGTCCAAAAACATGCTTCATAGGTTGATTGGTGACTCTAAATTACCCCTAGGTGTGACTGTGAGAGTGAATGAGTGTGTGATTGAGGCCCTGAGACAGACTGGCGACCTGTCCAGGGTGTACCCCGCCTTCGCCCTTCAGTAGCCGGGATAGGCTCCGGCACCCCCCCGACCCCGAAAGGGAAAAAACGGACAGGAAGATGAATGAATGAATGAATGAATGAATGAATGAAACAAAGGATACCAGGAAAAAGGATGAGAGGAAGGCCATAGAGGAGGTTCATAGATGCAGTGAAAGATGACGTGAGAAAAAGGAAGAGGATAGAGGCAGAAGATTTGTAACTCAAAATGGGGCCAACCAAAAGACAAGAGAATATTATGAAGAATACAGATGAGAAATATTTCATTAATGAATCACTCCAATTGAAAATTGTGTTTTTTTGTGTTTTAACATGTTATAGAGGAACTTTTCTGATAAAGGACATAGATAACGTTAATTTAAATCAATTTAAATTTGCATTTCTGAGTATGTATTTATTCAAATTGTTGCATATCAGAGTAGACAAAAAGTGTTGTTTGAAAAGAGTGATGTCAAAAATACGGGGGGTTGGCCACAAGCTCCTTGCTTCGCTCCATTCAGATGCATCCACTTGGAGATGACTAGATCATGCGAGTCTTCATTGTCCTCGTCTAAGCTGGTATCTGGCTCAAAACTGCTCCAGTATTGCTCGTCATCTTTGTTGCACCAATAATATTAGCTTGGGGGTGTGAGGAGCCGTAAGCTAGTGGCAGAGCATGTAGGCAGAGGTCTCCTAGCAACAGGGATGGGAAAGGGGGTGGAGTTGCTTCGCACCAATGGTCACGCCCACAACTCAGAGGCAATTTTCTAATGATCTACTGCAGAAACTGTAGTAAAAAATAACACTGGCTTTTTGATTTAAGCTAAAATTGACATAATTATATTTAGGATATCACTTGGAATGCTTTGAAAATAGAATAAAAAATGGTCATAGTGTTTTTTTTTTTGTTTTGTTTTTTTTACAAATCACATTTTTTTTCTCAAATGAACAATGAAAAGTTATCAGTCCATACATCAGTGAGGCCTGAAACATGCCAAAATCCAATTCCAAGGCACAAGTTCATTGAAGCATCTCTCATTATTATCTTTAACATTATAACTTCAAAGGAAAAAAATGATGCATCCTGATGGATCTATTTCCATTCATATTTTCTCCTCACATATCATTGGTGTCTCATTTTATCCTTTATTATTATTATTCGTAGTACGTGATTTTTATTTTACCAATTTCTTTTTATATAATTTTTGTCTTGCTCCTTGGCTCTTAAAATTGAAAATGTTTTTAATGTGAAGCACTTTGAGCTACAATCATTGTAAAAGTTGATTTGATGTCATCAGTACATGAATATGAGACTGAGTGCATGATAGGATAACTGCAAAAACTCCCAATATTAAGATTTCATGCTTTAAATCTATGATTAGTTGAAGTTTTAGACATTTTTTCAGTGTAAATGTTGACAGAATGAAAGTGATCAGCATCTTCCTCATTAAAAAAACCTCATCTTCAACTGCATTATCATTGTTTGGTCACCTCATTAGTAAGATAATTAGTGATGAGAGGATAATTGGTACTCATGTTAGCATATGTGTCTGAGTTGCAGATTATTCAACAGGAAGTCTCTCTCTCTTTCGTTGTTTTTAAACCTTTTTATTTTCTCCCACTCTGTGTTGTACTTGTTTGCGTCCATATTTTATTTTTTTTTTATCAAGAAACGGGTTCCAAAACATGCTCCACACAATG
>NC_050520.1:5157698-5193131 GCF_002922805.2 Oryzias melastigma
GTTCCTCTTCACGTCTTCATAACGAGCTTTTGATTTGTGCAAATAGTATTTATCTTTTTGTCAAAGATTGACATTTCTCTTTTCTATGTTGTTTGTATGTCGTGAACTAACTGATACCAGGTGAAGGAAATGAAACTACAACTGTCTCAATAAGCTAAAATCAAGTTGATGGAAAGTTAACAGGGATGCCCAAAGAAATACATCTGACCAAAAACATTAAAAACAAACATTCCAAGACTTATGATCAATAATTGTGATAAATGGAATAACGTCACAACTAGAAGCTTTTTCAAAGGCATAAATAAATACTAAAAAATGCAACTTTATGCTTAATTTCCTTTATATAGGTCTTCCATTATGAGAAAAATGCCACAAGAACATGTTAAAAACATCCAAAAAAGATTTTTCATTTGAGTGGGTCTTGAGGCCACATAAAATCCTGGAAAAAATGTCAAATATATTTTACAATAAATATGATATGTACACGGAATGATACGCGTTTAAGAAACTCAGGTATGTGAAGGTTTTGTGTCTTTAAATTTCACTTCTTTTTTATCATCTTTTTGGATGAAACTGCTCAGCCTTACACAGGGGACCGACGTGGTGTTACACTTTTATTAGAAAGAGTCCAAGGCTCTGATATAGTCGCTGTAATGAGCATCATTTGACCTTTTGATTTGCATGAGAAAATAACAGGCTCTATATAAGCGAATGGTTATTTTTTTCAATTGCAATTTAGCTGAAGGAAGTTCAAGTGTAAAATTCATGAGACTTACAGATGTGTGCATTATCTTTATGGTTACTGGCTTTTTCGCCCCTCCTGCAAAAGGGGGAGGAGCCAAAACATACAAAAAAACCCAAAAACTTTATTTAACCCCAGCTTTCACTCAGTACCCGTTTATTCTTGTAATGCACCCGAGCTGCCGTTGTGTTTGAGGCCGAACCCTTCAGTTTTTCCAGACTGCATCCTTTCAGCCTCCCTCTCTTTCCTCCACTCCCTCTGTTTCTCTCTTCCAGATTCAAATCATTCCTGAATATTCATGAGGGTGTTATTTGCATTCCTGGCTCCTGAAAGAGACCGACACACAAAGGTGACAGCCATCAACCTCGAGATAGCGCCAGTGTTTGTGCATTTTTTTGGGCTACGCGTTTGTTTGAGGGCGAGGAAAATAGACGGGTAAACACAGACTAGCTGAGGAATGAAATGAGGAGAGAGTGGTAGGAAGGGGCAAAATGAGGCAATGCACTATTTTTGCAGTTTGACTTACTAAATTATTGAAATTTATCAGAAAAAGTAAGTCTCAAAAAAGCAGCGTGACTGTAAAAATCTTTCTTTTCAGGTCTGCTGTTGATGTGCTAATGATCCACCTTACACCTCCACCTCACTTATTATCCCCACATGCTCATTTAACTTTGTCTCCAGACAAAATTCTCTATACCGGTCCCTGTTTTTAAACTCCTAGCTCTCTTTTTTTTGTCTTTTCTTTTCTGTGTGTTTCTAGGCTCTGTTTGAGTTTGGGTCTGGTAATGCCAGCTTGGGTGCGCTTGATATGCAAATGTTTCGACGTTTCTTTTGTTTTGTTTATTGTTTTTTTTTCTACTTCCTGTTGTAGGATAGAAGAGCCTCTTTTAGAAGCGGAGCTCCTTTTAACAACACCTCCATTCCTGTGTGCTAATGATGCACAAACCAGCCTCACCATATGAAGTGTTATAGCTGTTAGAGCACAGGGCAACAGGCATTCTTCTACAGCAAAAGGCTGAACATTTACTTTATGGTCCTTTATAATCTGTCAAATCTACATAGTTTTTTTTTTTCCCATGATGATGTTGATGTTCACAGCCAAGCAAATCCATCACTTCTTTTGTTTAGTTTGAAGCCAAAGAGGTAGTTGAAGCCAACCACTACTTCCATAAAAGTAGTCAAAAAGTACTAATTTTTTACTGTTTTTTTTTTTTTTTAACTAACAAGGTTGAGAGTTAGCGTCGTCACATATTAAGGTTTGTTTTAGCGATATCTGTCTTTTTTTTCATGTGCTACAAACGAGGTTGGAAGCTCCAGATACAGATGACGCTTACTATTTATGCTAACATGTAGCATGTTACAAACAAAATCTGAAGTTCTTGTTAACAAAATTAATAAGGTCTGACAGATAAACTTATCTCTGACTATGTATTTATCTTTTTTTATGCATTTTATAATTCAATGCTCTCTATATGAAAAGGTTCCATAAAATAGACCATTCATTGATGGTGCGCTTTATGATCTGGTGTCCTTTTAGGTGTGGAAAATACTGTACTTTACTTAGATTTTAAAAAAAATATATTTATATATATATTTATAATAGGGGTGTCAATAAGTTAACATACAAGATTAATAAAAAAAAAGTGTTAATATTTATTAATGCAAATTATTTTACAAAACAACCATCCAACTCAGTTCAGGCTTCCACAGCGTGCATTAATTTCTGATAATGCTCACTTTGTTGGGCATTATCCTACTTATACCAGGGTCATTTACGAAATAAATAAATATTCAACTAATTGTTAGCACTTTAATCTTGTTATTTTTTTTCAGTTTAGACCACTTTAACAAAAAGTGAAGTGAAGTAGAACATTTGGGTTATGTAGCCTGAACTTGTTCATTTAAATTTCATTTAAGTTCATTTAAAGCGCAGGCTATATGTCAACTTTGTTGTTTTCTTGGAGTAATACTGCAGACTTGTCTTACCGTTGATATTATTTGGTCACAAATTACACTTCTGGGATATCTGTGTGAACTCTTTAGAAATTAAAATATTGTCCTATAAAATGTACTTAAAAAAACATTGTGATTTATCAGATTTTTTTTTAATCCATTGACAGCACTTGTGTAAAATATATATTTGCTATAAAAACGAGGAGTATTCACAATACTGTTTGCAGCACTTAAAAAAAACAAAAAACAGACTGACCGCTGAAAACAACTGTGACTATACAGTCTGACACTTTAGCCGCATTAGCATGTTTGCAATACCTGTAACTCCTAACCTTTTTTTGCAACTCATAAAAAAAACTGATTGATCCCACTAAAACGAACAATATTGTGACTACAGGAACTCCCAACCTACTTAAAAACACTTAAAAAATAAAAAAGAGTCTGAGATCACTACACGTTTGCCGTGTTAGATTAGTCACAAAAACACAGAAACTTGAACATGAAACAGACTGATACTTTGACAGAGTGCTGTCTACCTCTCAACATCACTAAGTTCAAGTTAATGCATATATAAGATTCTCCAGATTATAAGAAACATTGTTTTTTTTTTTTTTGAAGAATATTATGGCTTTTAGTAGTGGGGAAAATCTGATATAAAGTGTAATGGTGAAATACATGTATCTACTGGGAGCTGGGTGTCATGTTTTGAATAGAATTTACTCTGCATTGGCAGTAGTCTCCATGTTCATGATTAAAATAAAACAATACTACTTTTACTACTAATACTAATATTTATCCTTTTTTTCCTCCTTCCATTCCAGCAGAAAGAGGGCTTGTCTCCTCATGCATCGTTGATGAGTTACATGAAACATGGGTTTAGCGTGTAGGTTATAGGCTGCAGATGGCTGCCGTCACCTGAGACCACAGTTTGAGTCCTGCAGGATGTCTGTCAATTTGACTCACTGTAGTTAACCTTCACCTGTCAGACATGTTTTCCCTCCATTTTTCCCTGTTTCTGTTAAACGATTCACTGAAACAAAATTTGTTTCTTAAAGTTGGAACATAGATAAAACAGAATACTAGTATATAATCTCACTGTGTGTCTTCATTTAAATCCATTTTACTCACAAGTCAAAATGGGTTGTTGGACTCAAATTTGACTTCAACATAAATCTGCTGTTTCTGAATAAAAACGGAGAACACAGTAATTGTTTTGGGGCTTTTGCAGGTGAAGATTTAGAGCTGAGCTGTATTATTATAAACATATAATATCTGAGAAAGAAAGAGTGACTTTGTTGAGCCATTTATGAATCACAAAATTTATAGAATAAAGAGTGACAGCATTGATGACGTGTTGGTGTGGCGGTTATGGAGATGAAATCCAGCTGGTGGTCGAAAGGTTAAAAGTTGCAATATAATTTCATAAGGTCTGGTTTCATGAGGTTACATCACTCCACCATTTTTTCTGCAAAAAAAAAATCAAGTTCTCATTCCAAATGTCTAAAAACAGTGTCAGCCATCCAACACAGGTGACTGTAACAGGCTCACGGTGAGGAAAACAATCTGCTGCGGGCAATTTGGTATTAGCCATAAATGTGTGGTTTTTGGACTGTGAGGGAATGGCAGGAAGCCTCTTAGAGGACAGGGAAAATGAAAAAAAAAAACATTTTTTGCAACTACAATGTCAAATACATGGTTAAAATCCAATAAATACTGGTATTAATAATACAAAATTGTGTCCAAACCCCATAAATTGGATTGTAATTGCAACAAATCAAGAATAATATGAGAAAATAACTTGATAAGGCAAGATTTTGTCTTTCGATGTGATTTTTTTTATTTTTTTACAAAATAAATAATTAATACATTGTAATCTTTCTTTACTCTGTTTTAGCAGGTAAATATGTTCATGTTTTTTATTTGTTTTGGTGAATATTATATTTCTAGCAGTGAAAAGCCTAAAGCAATAGGCTATCATGGCTGCAGGGATGATTTGTGGTGAAAATTTTTGCCCCGAGTGCTTTTCCGAGCAGCAAAACCTGCCTAAAACCGGTTTATTCCTGTATTTTTGCTCAGTGTAGTGTGGCTTTTCCCTTATCTATTTGAATGTAGATATTGAAAGAGTCTCAGTTACTCACTGAACCAAAGAACAATCAACTGTAGACTCTGTTTTTTACAAGTAAAGCCTATTTTATTTTCCCACAAGAGAAAAAAATACATTTACAGTTCCAACATAGCAAAATAAATAAAACTAGAAATGTTGCATTACAAGCAATAATGCTAGTGTGAAGGCTTTTGGTGAAAATGCTGAAGAAATTTCCTGTCATCGCTAAAAGGGATTTACTGAAAATGCTAAAGCTATTTGGATACTGCTAAAATTGTTAAAGGACTTAAAGTTGCAGATGTTGCATTAAGTACACAAAGAATTTGAAGAATTTCGTGAAAAATTGAAAAAGAAAATCTTTAACCTATAAAAAAATTATAAAGGTGTGAGCTAAGAATTACCCCAAAACCACAGTAATTAGCCAAAAATTTATTATTTTGCTCAAATGTTAGCTAAACTCAGAATTAGCTAAAAAATAGCATGCTGCTAAAATACTAGCCTCAGAATTTAACCCAAAAAACCTCATTAGATGCTAAATTATCCAAAAAAAAAAACTAGCATGTTACTAAAATGTTAGCTGAACTCAAAATCACCCTTAAAAACCTCAGTAGCATTGATGTCCTTAACATGTTGAATGTTTTGAGACCAGTATTGATAATAGGTTTTGAAGTGTGCAAAAAAACTGCGTAAAATCTAATTGCGTAATCTTTTGAAATTTGCGTGAAATTTAACAATATCAAAAGTACCAGCATGGATTTCCTGAACATGATGAATGTTTTAATTGCATAATTGCATAAATAAATTGGGAAAATTCCCATTCATTTCAATGGGCTAAAAAATGCATAAATTGCCATAAATCATAAAAACCATGAAGTTTACGAATGCCAACATTTTAACGAGCTGAACGTTTTGGTACCAAAATTGCAGAAATTGCTTAAAGTGTGATTACGTTTTTACGTGCCAAAAACGTACAGAAGAAAAATAAATAATAAGAAAGAGAAACAGAATTACTAAAAAAATAATAAAATCTTGATGATAAAGAGCCTGGAGGAGGCTTCCCCACAGCAGCAGCTGCTCGATCAGCTCACAAAGACGACAAGCCAGAAGCCGCTGTTACTCCGACCGGCGTGTAATGTTTGTCATCTGGGAAAGTTGAGCCCCACTGAACTGCTCAGTCATTGTTAAATCACTCTAGACAAGAACTCCACCTGAAAGCATTCAACTTTAATTTTGTGTCAATTAATAATGAAGGAATTGAAGAACCTCGGAAGTCCCTGAAGGTTTTAGAGTGTGATTCTCCGGGGAATGCTGGCAGGCTCCGTCGTAACCCTTTCAGGCGATGAGGTTATCATTTCTGGATGCTCTGCATCTGAAACTGAAGGACTGTAATTTCAGGAGCTGGTAAGATGAGGCTCTCAATAAAGTTCAGTTTGGGAAAAACAGGTACAGTGTTTTTGAATTTGATCAGTAAAACTAGTGCATAAATCCTGAATTTCTTAATTCTTAATATAAATTTTAAAGCCAAACTATTTTGCAATATACACCAATTAATTCAGAATTGGTGCTAATTCAGTTGAATTTGTCCAAAACATTATCACCTCAAAAGAAGCAGTTTTTCCAAATATTTTTAAACTGAAAAGTTGTACCACTTTCACTCATCTTCAGTTGAACATCACAGCACTTATTTTTGTTTATTTATTTCTAGTCTAAAGTAAAAGCAGACCAATATCTAAAACTAGAAGCACTTGTACTTCAACTGCACAGATATCTAAAAATCACACTCGTAAACTCAGCTTATGGTTTTTTAGATTTCTTGGCAAAGAAAAAACATGTTTTAATTTAGCCTTTTAACACTGAAAATGTCAATGGCGACACACAAATCACTCTTTTTGGCACAAAAAAACTCTTTGACCATTCATGATACTGTACATGATGATGTTGCATGTTAGCTGAAAGCGACTCTTTTTCACTTCAAAATCCGATGGAATTACGTTAATTTTTTTTTTCATGGTAACCAAACAGTAAATTAACTTTTTTTGCTGCTTTTTTTGTTGCTCTGTTGCCTCATTTTTGACAATTTAAAATAAATTCCTGAAAATATAGTCTAAAACCGTGTGTGCTGCCTCCTACAGGTTGAAACAAGGTATTACAATTGATTTTTATGATTGGTCAACTGGTGTCAAGGCCCACCACATTTCAGAAGTTTCACGCTCTGCAGCTCCAATATAAAAGCTCCGCCCATCTTTGATTCTGTAATAGTCAGTTGTTATCATGTTAGCTTTAGCTTTAGGTGTTTTGCTTTCGTTTGTCAAAAATCTACTGTCTTACACAACACTCTAGTTAGGCAATAGTGTTTGAAAGTAATTGGATCCTGGTGATTGGATTACTAATGAACATTTCACTCAGGATTGTTTGCTTAATACGTTAGCCTTTATTAGCTTATGATGCTAGCGTCATTTTACCACTGAGACACGGGTCCCCTTTGGATTGGACCATGAGTGCCTCCCTCGAAAGAAGATGGAAGTGAGAGAAGGAGCAGAGTGACTATGTTACCTCAAGCTAACCTCACTGTCAATCACAGATCTAAACCACACCTCTTCCCGCTCAGCCCGCCCCCTAATTTGCATTTTTTTAAATCTAGGGTGAGAGTGGAGTCCAACTGCCCTGTTGTGTTTCCCTTTAAGTAGTATAAACAAACAAACCTCTACTTCTGAGCTTCTGTCCTAGAAAAACAAACTGCTTCCACTGTTACCTGGTGCAAATATAATTTTATACCACAAAGTGAGTCTGCTGTCATGCTTGAGTAAAAAGCTAAGCAAATGACTGAGTTAAAGGAACTATTAGAAATTGACATGATGCTACACCCTGTGGCTTGATTGTGTGAAATTCTGAACATATTTCAGACCAAAGATTTGAAACCAAAAAAGGTCATTTTGTGGGTCAGAAACTTTTTTATTTTTTATACAAAGTTGCACTCAAAAACTTTAGAATATTTTTAAAAGGGACTGAAGTAGCCCCTAATGGGGCAGCACTGGGCAGTTTACAAATGTCTTTTATTGTGTGCCAGATGGCAAGTTTCTTTTTTTTTCAAATATCTTTATTTCTTGTTAATACAATGTTTATTTCAAAACAGTTTGGTGCTACGGGGCAATTGATTGCTGACCTAAAACTGAAATCCCATTAAGAGCAGATGCCTCCCATTCATGTGGTATGGTATGAAGACGTGCCCGGCTCCATGATTGACCACCGTGCTTCATGTTTGCTCGTTTATCAGTGCTAATTTGCCAGCTAATCTCCCCATTAAGCTCAGTGGGAACATTAGCCTAGCAAATTAGAGCTGATGAATGGGCTATTATTCATCGTAAATTACCCCCACTTCTCTCCCTTGCATTTTTGCTTCCTCCCTCCACGCGATTCCTCCAGTTTTTTGCTCCATCTTTATCTTAACTGTACATCTCCTCGCATCAATATTTATATTCTCATTCCGTGGTATCTTATGTGCTTTGTGACGACTCTATTTTGAGAGTATTATAGTGCATCATCTCATGGCACGGTGCATTAAAATACGGAAATTGTTCCAGGAAGACTTACAAATGAGAGGAGTCGGATCAGCGAGGAGGTGCACAGTTTGGGCTACAGTTGGGTCTTTGAATACTGTAACAGCTTGTATACACATTTGTTGGATGAACAGATTGTTGGAGAAACAAAGGCGTCGCAGATGCCTCCAGTCTTTATTCTATTTTTTACCATCTTTTCTTCTCCTGCGTAAACCCTCCACAGTTCTAATCTTAGCAGTCAGATCTATAGACCCTCGTCTCTGCATACATGGTCTTTGAAAGTGTTTTGTGTGGTTTAATCTCTTTTGCATTCTTTGGTCCTTGAAGTGCTCTTGATTTTTTTTTTTTTTTGCTAAATTTCAACCCCTGTGGTGGAAAGCTGGAGTGCCAATGTCTCTGAAGCCTTTCGTGTGGATTTCATGAAGGACAAGACATTGAAAGGTCTAAAAGAAAAAAAAATAGAGTCATGGATGCACCAAGAAAGAGAAACTGTCTTAATTACTCTGTTAAGACTTATCTTCTTTTGTGTGTTGTCTCTTGTTCGCTTCCTCCTCCTACCATTACTATTTATCACGCGTTTCATAATTGTGTAATTAGTTTAAGTAGACATCTTGAGATTAGTTACCCAACAATCTTTCAGAGGGACTCCTCCTTATCTGCTCATGTAACACGATCTGCAAAGATACTTTACTTGTACACAAAACTGCATCCATGGTTGACTGCTCTCACATCTTAGACGGCTTTTCTTATCAGAACATTCTTTGCTGCTTTTTAATGTGTTTTAACTTGAAATTCCAAACATCTGCAGTAAAATCCCATCTGACTGTAGAATTGAGAATGTTACTGGAGCCAAAACAGTTCACCAAATAACCACAAGGTGGCTTTAATTATGCTTCGTCTATGAGCGTATATTTAGTTTCAACAGTTTTCTGACCCTGTATGAGGGTTTTATTGACAGTTGGTTGGTTCAGAAGTGGGCCATGCAAATAATTATTAACCCTTTACACCAGGAGTGTCAAACTGAATCACACAGGGGGGCAAAATCCAAAACACACCTTAGGTCGCTGGTGGAGCAGGATAAACATTTATTGAACAAACTAAAACTACATTTTTCAAACTTTAAAAACTGTTTTTAACAGTACTATGAATAAAATCAACGAAAATCTAAAAAGAACTTTCAATATTTTACTCTCCATAAAAAATATATTTTGTCAAAATTGTACAAGTTAGAAATAAACTAAAGCTCAAAGACAAAAAAAACAACTAAAATGTTTTACCTTTATGCCATTTAATACGAAAAATCACGCTTGTAAATATCCCAAAAGATTTTAAGCTATAAAATATATCCTGTTAAAGTATAAATACGATCATGCTAACAAACAAAACAAACAAAGCAATCTCCCAGCCTCCATAATCGTAGAGTTGCTTCAATATGTTACTAACATAAGATAACATTATGACATTTATAACATTAAAATAAAATAATCTGGCGGGCCACATTCAGTCCTTTATACCCTAAGTTTTGATGTAAAAGGGTTAATAGGCTGACTTAATACAAACGTATTTGCTTTCTAACAAATTAGTACACAAAATTGCACGCATTCAGTTTATTAACTGGTTTAGGCTTAATATTCTTCTTTTCTGCTATTAATGAAAACACTTTAGATTAACTTTGGCAGTATTTCTGAAAATATTTCAAGTACTTCTTGAGAAAGCAGCCATTTTTTAAAAAACATTAATAAATTAGCCTTTTGTGCCATATTATGAACTAATTCATCTCTCAATAAGCCATCGGTGAACCAAATCCCCTTATTGAATTGAACAAAGAAAAAAAAAGAATAGAAAAGGTCAGACATCAGCTCTGAACAAAGACGACATTTTAGTTTTTATTTACTTCAGTGTGAGATCACTGTACAAGAGCGGTTTTGCATGAATGCTTAGGTTATTAATGAAATATTACAATATAAGAGAAGGGAGTCACAAAAAAGCAAAGGACAGACAGACAGACAGTAATGGGTACTCCAGTGGAGAGTGATAAGAGACGGTCTGCATAATGAGCTCTACAGCATGGAGGAGGCATGTGGGAGGGAGGAGAAGAAAGAGCCGAGGGACGGATGAACAAACCTAGTCCAGGAGAGAATACAGAAATCTGCAGAGATAGATTGAATAACAGAGAATGGTGAGTATAATGAGTATTCCAAGAGACGGCTTGTAAAGACGAGGACACAGAGATGAACGTAACACAAATTGAATGTGGAGGTGAAAACTGAAGATAAAAATCCGGAGACGAGGAAGAACTGAGCTGCTGCAGATAAAGGTCAGCGTGCCTCCAAGATATTGTATGCATGAAGGGTAAAATACCAATTTGCATGGAATTTCAAACTTTTTCATGCAAGTTTGATATTGACCAGTTAAGAAGACGGACTAATCTTTCTCCCGTTTATGTCGCAGAAGCTGCTCTGGATGAATAAAACTAGTTTATTAGGATTCAATTAGTTTTAGATAAACATCTGGTGACACTCATAAAAGATCATAACTTTTTAAGAGTTCCATATGGGACATCATTAATACATTAAAGTTTATGAGGATATGCTCATTAAAGAAGAGTCATTTGTGTGTTTTTAGGTAAATAAATCGGGGTAAATATGTATTTTTATCTCATAAATTGGTCACAACATGAGTGGACTACATTTCTATTGATGTTCTTTGACTTACAGAACGTGATAATACCAGCAGATTCTGAGGCAGAGAAAAGCGGCTTGATTACGTTGATCTCGATAACAGTTGAAAAGTTACGATATGCTAAAAAAAATGTAATTTAAGACGTCTCAGGTGTTTAGGAGTTACATTTCTTAGATAGCATCCTGTCTAAATTACTCTTTTTAGTAAATGCTTTGATTTTAATGAGCAATTCAAACATATTCTATATCATCCTTTGAAGTGCTAGAATCCTGAACTTCCTCACCATTAAAAAGGAGTAAAAAATGTTTTTGCCGTAAATAAGAGCAGCAAGTGTCTTCAAATGGCTTTTTTTTCTTGTGTGTCATTATCATGTACAGTGAGATAAATAATCCGGATTTTTACTTCCAGATATGTTTTTTTCTTGTCTGTGGTATTTTAGTCTGGTGAGTGTGGTGCATGAGTAGAGAAAACATTTTTTGATCCAAAGTGCTTTTTGCTAAACAAAATGACAAATATAGTTTTACAAAAAAGCAAAAACCTTATTAAAATATTATATCTGATATCAAAATAAAAAAAAAAACAGTCGCTATGAAAATTAGAAATAGGAATCTTGTTTTTGCCAAAAATGATCACCAATTACGATACATAAATTCTAGTCCTTTAAATGTTACAATGCGGTTCTGGGCTGTAGAATCTTAGTTTTGGCATCATAGCCTTAATGTAAGCTCTCCGACTTGATCAAAGCAGCTAAAAATGACTTTAAAGCTTTGACTTGTAAATATTTGTAAAGCCTTTTTATCTCATTACTGAAAAAAAATCAAATTTCATCTTTAATTAAAGTGAGCAGCGAATTGAACCCAAATTGTTGTTTTATTGTGAATATTTGCCAAACTCTGGATCTAATGAGACTCTATAGATCAAGGTACCGTTAAGTGTGAGCGTGACTGAGTGTTCAGGACAGATCGACTCTGTTTGACTGATGTGCACCTAATAAACAGAAGTCCTCCCACAGTGACTTACACATGTTCTCCTATTCACATGCGATGACATTTGCGACATACAGATGAGATGAGGCTGCCAGGATCCAGTGGTGCTGCAAGAATTGGACTGCTGGGTACAATACCACGCGCTGTCTCTCGTGTGCATTCCCAGAAGCTGTTCTAGCCTGATCAGCAGTGGGTGGCATCAGAGCAGGACAGCAAATCTACAGACGCTGATGCTGCAGTGAAGAGGATGGAAATCATCAACAATGTAGAACGCACTGCCATTACTAAGACGCTTTTCTGTAAAAAGTGGTAATACCTTTAAAAATGCATGAAAGTGGTTGAAGAAGAGTTAATAAGACTGGAGAAAGAATCAATCAAGATGCTCTATTACACAAGCTCATATCAGAGGTTTAAAGGTGTACACTTTCCTGTTTGTTTATGTTTGTCTGTATGAATGAATTATGTGTGTGGGGGTGTGTGTGTGTGTGTGTGTGTGTGTTGTGTTGTGTGTCTGCAGGCCACATCTTCTGAGGGGATCTGAAACTGTCCATGCCCATCCACATGTAGCACAGGCCCATTTGAAGCCCATCATGCAGAAACTTCTTATTCACTGAAGTTACTGACAAGCTGGATTTCTAGAAATAAAAAATGTATTAAAAATATTCTCACGAACAAAGAGCAAAATACAGTCATGTATTTATTTTTTTTAGTATTGCAAACTGCATTTGTTCTTAAGAGTATTATGCAAAACTAGAACTATACTCTAGTCTTTGTTTAGCTTTAATCTGATATTTAGTTTTGCACAACTGTAAATTGTTTCCCCCTAACTTTAAGATATGCTTTTTTACAGTAAAGTTAAGAACATTTCAATTTGTTTCTTGGTAGTGTGTAAGTTTGTGACATAAATCCACCATGATTCCACTTCCGCTGTGTCTTTATAGGGGCCATGATTTTCTTAAGCCTTTAAAAGTGAACTACATCCATATATATGACCATTTATTACCTTAGGAAACACTGAAAAAAAAAAAATCATTTTTTTTTTTTTTTTAGTTTTTTCAATTCCTGAGGCTCCGCCTGCCACTGCGTGTGGCTACCGCCCATTTCATGACGTCATCTTAGAGCTGGCAGCATGTCTTCGTTTCTCCCACGAAAATAATCCAGATTTTTTCATAGATGGATGCACATACCATATATCTGCCTTTAGTAGGCGGTGGTGGGCGTCTTAAAGGAGCCCCGCGTCTAAAGTATCCAACACCTGTTTGAGCTGGAATCTATTGAAGACAGGACACAATCGGGAGATAAACGGTATTCTCTATCTAAAATAAAAGTTTTTTTCCTGATCACCACTAGCTCCGTGGAGAAATTGAGCATTGGTGTAGGGGCGGTGCTGGCAGAGCAGGCTCTTCCTGAAAGGGGCGGTCTCACTCTGTGACATCAGATTGTGAAGACTCGCTCGTTTTCATGGAGGAGGGCAGGTTTTTAGAGGAATACTCAGAAATGGATGAACAGATCAAGAAACTGCTTTGTGGTTCTTTATAGTGAGGATTGAACCGTAAAATACTCTCAAAAGCTCAAAAAGTTTTTTTTTTTTTATGGTTTTAAAGTTTTCTCGTAGATGAAATTACAGAATACAAAGTAATGTAATTTCACATAAAAACATCTAAGCTTTGTTGTTCAAAATTATGTTTCTAAAAATATTTACACGAATGAATAATTCATATTCCAGAAGAGCTTTAACCCATTAAAGACTCATTCTGATAAAAATGTGTTTTTAAGATGTTTTTATGGCATTTTTCTTATACATTGTGAAAATTAAATTAAAAATGAAAAAAAAGAAATGTAAAAAAAAAAAAACTTGTAGGTGAGACTTAGAAACGACAATTGGTGGGCCAGAAGCTCCCCGCTCTGCTCCATTCTGATGCATGGATGTCTTTGTTTTCCTCGTCTAAGCTGGATTCTGGCTCCAAATGGTATGGCTGGATAGCTCCAATATTGCTCGCCATATTTGTTGCATCGGTAATGTTAGGAAGGAGGTGTGAGGAGCTGTAAGCTAGCAGGAGAGTGTCCACATCCAGGCCTCGAGGTCCGGCTGGTTTTCCAAAAACCCTTCCTCATCTGCTGCTGATCACCTGGATCAGATTTATTTAGCCAATAAGGAGCATGTAGGACACCGGACCTCGAGGCCTGGATTTGGGCACCCCTGGTGTAAACAAAGAGCTCTCAGCAACGGGCCCACAACTCAGAGGTGAATTTCAAACGATGTCCTGCCACTATGCATAAACTTTGTTCTAGAAAACTACAGGTTTTTAAAATTTTGACTAAAAATGTGATAATTATAATTAAAAGACCTCTGGGAATGCTTTTAAAATAGATGAAAAGATGAGTGGAGTGGGTTTCAGTGGTAAACGGTTGAATAGTTATGGTAGCTGAACACTAGAGCTAAAGATCTGATGTAAAAAGGTTGATTATTTGAATTTCCCTCTCCTAACAGAACTACTTTCATTTAGCAGTCCTTGCAGTTGAAGTCTAAATGTGAAGCCGCTTCTTCTTTTTTGAAGTCCAGGTTTATGTGTCTGCTGAGTTAGCTCTTTTTTTGTGTAATCTCGAGCTTTCAGGCATCGCCGTGGCTCATGTTCTTTGGTTCTGCATTGTTAGGGTCTGCAATCAGTGATGCTTTCATTCTTCTCCTCTGTGGATGTATTCTTGTTTTACATTTCACTTTGTAATGCGGCCTGTTTGCATTTGTAAAGTTTTCATCCGCCAAATGTTAAAACACTTCTCCTTTTATCCTAAAAGCTAGTTGTGAAATCATTCTCCGGTGTCGTAACAGAAGCACGTTCAGGCTTCAGGAGGCAGACAAAAGGCGGTATCACCGTTTTTCAGCCTCTGTTGGGAACGGCTTAACTTTGTGGAGTGATGCTTCAATCGCTCTGGATAACTGGAGCTGCTCCACTTTTGTTGTCTTTTGTAAATTCACATTTCCCTCTTGTTCAGTCACTGTTTCTGAAAATGATGCATGACCAAACAAGATTTTACAAAAGCAAACAGGAAACCGACATTTGATGATATCTTAGTTTAATGCTAAATGTATAAAAATCATATTAATCTGTGTCTACAAAATCCTAGTTATTTACAATTTTGTTTAATCTCACAGACATGTGGAGATAAAAATAAAATTGCTCACCTATAGTTTGGCAACTTTTCAAACTTTATGGATACATTTTTAAACAGTTTGAGCACAAACATCTGTCTGAGTTATGAATTTAAAAGTAGACCAACCCCCCCTCTGTCATGTGAAGTGTCTCATAGTGATTCTATGGCTTCACCGTAACTTTTAAAACACAATATGTTCAGTCTGTACTCAGCAGATGGGTAGCACAAGTCAACCTGTCAGTTTGTCAGCAGTCCACTCATCCATGTAAACAGGATACCTTCTAACAAATCCGAAGCTTTACACACTCCTATATGGTTTTTATTTTTTTTGGTTTTTGTCAGATACTTTAGCTTAAACTTTTAGTTTATTTTTTTCTTTTCTTTGACTGATCAGACTTTAACAAGGCAAACGCATCAAACAGGTTCTTTCACAGAAGGTGAATCCTAAAGACGCCTGTAAAGCTCAGCGTGGAGCAACTAGAGCCTCAGACAGAACGCTGAAGAGAGGAATGGAAGCAGCAGAACAGTCAAGGACGTGGGCTTTGATTTCATAATGAGCTTAAAACATCGGGGAGGAAAAGTGAGTCAGATTAAAAAATTCAGGGAAGCTTTTAATTTGAAAACGAGATATAAGGGTCACACAGGTAGATGAAGACATTGAGTTAAAGAGATAAAAGTGTGGACAAATGACAAGAATCTACAGTCAGATACCCTAAAAGTGGTCAGTGGCCGGACACATATCGAGGTTGCACAGTGGAAATCCAGTGACAGGTTGGTGGCAGGAAGGCAGCAGCACAATAATTGACTGATAGGAGGGTCTCTAACTTCCCCAAAATGGTCTTATGATTGGTCGATTTAAGAGTGCCACCCTCCAGCTGCCCCCGTGCCGACATCCCACTGTATACACGACTTTTTAGGTTTCGTTTTAATCACGTGGTCAGAAATCCTCTGGCTCTTTTCTAAATGATGTTGTTCCTGGTTAAGGTTAGGATTACAGTTATGGTTAGGGTTAGAAAAGCAAATTGTTCGTCAGTGGGGCTGTCTGTGATGCCCACGCCTCCACCAGGGGACGTGTCAAACGTGGAAAACACATTTAACACGTTTAGGACCGCGCGTATTATATGCATGCAAAACCCAGTTTTGGCGTATATTATACACAGTATGTCCCAAATCGTGGCATATGTACGCATTTTACTGAGACTGGGCTGAAGAATATGTAAATTTGTAATTTGACAAGATTATAATGTATGCTCAAAATCTGAGTTGTGAATGAGATGGACATCCACCGTCTGGAGGCATTTACACATGGTCCAATCAGAGCTGCTCCCGGCTGGCAATCCAGCTGCCCCCACCCAGTGACCACCCACCCGCCTGATTTCGTAAAGACATAAAAATCTGAATTACTCAAATTGAATAATATTTTTTTGGAATAAATCTATATATTTTCTAAATCTAAATCTATATCTAAGTTATAGTCTTAGCCACAAATGCCTTATGGGTAGCATTTGTGTGAAGCCAGTTCAAGGCCAGTACCTGCACTTTACTAATGACTAGAGTGTGGCGTAAGGGCACCGTATGACATAAATGTGTTAACCTTCCATCAGCCTTACAAATATGTCCTGATGTACTTGCCATATGTGCAACAATGCTACATTCCATTTACATGACATCTGATAAGGTGGCTGTAAAAGCCTTAAAAGAGCCGCTAGACACACCAGCATCCATATAAGGTGTAGCTGCTCCTCTCTACGACCCTCAAACCCAAAAACCTAAAGCTTAAACAGCGTTCTCTGGTTTCATCAACCTACATTCAAAGAGCAAAAAGTGATTTTGCAGAAGAGTTCATTTGTTATTGAATATTGTGCAATGAGAATAAATTTCACTATATAGTAGAATATCAAGGGATACCTAAAAAAAATGAAATGCATATTTGTTTTGTGTGTTTTTTAAATGTGGAACAAACAAAAGCAATCTTCAATAAATCACCTTGGGCCACAATTTTCTTCATCTACAAAGAAATACAAATAACTGCACACTAAACCATTAGATTCCTCCACATCTGAATATCAAAGTTTAGCTTCTGGACAAACTATTGATTTGAAGCTCGGATGCCAAGAATGTGAAACTTTTTCTCTCTTCTCCCTAAATGAATTACATCCAAATAACAGACTTTCTTTTTTTTTCTGTTTTAATCGAGAAGGCTTATGCTTAAGGCAAAAGGCTTAAAAATGAGAAGGTTTATGCAAAAGTTTTTATCATAGTGAGCCCATTATGCTAATGTTTTTTTGTGCAATGCATTGTTTTTAAAAGCAATTTTCTTTATTAGGTCAAAGTTCTTCTTTTTTTTGAGGGTTTGTAGCTGAAGATATCATTTTACCTGCTGCGTTGGTAGGTTCCCATGTCTCCCCAAATAATTGTTTTGTTTTTGTCTTTTATCTGCAAAAAATACTTTTTTTTTATCCTGTTTCACTTCATTTTTTTCTTTATCACTTTCTTCTTAATTATTTTTTTTAAAGCACATTTAGGGAAAACAAACAGAAAGGGGCAAACCTTGTAAGTAAAGTATGAGGGAAAAAATAGTCAAACACGCAAAACACATTTTTTCTAATAAAGTGAAGACAGGTACACGACTTGACAAACATTTTAAAACACCAATTAAACATTTTTTTTTGTTCATGGTTTGGGATCAAATGAACCAAAGAGTGGCGGCAAAGAAACATGTCAGGTCCAAACAAAAATTTTTCTGCAAAAAACTAAATATGTAGAGAATAATATCATGTTTGAGGACAGAACTGTGTGACCATTCAGCAACTAAATCTGTAAAAGACATGTATTTCAAATTAAAAGTTTACTGCATATTTGCATCATTTTTTTGTGACTTAAGTTGTGTATTTTACTGTCCTTGTAAAGCCAATAAGACTTTACACGAAATATTAGAAAAATAAATTACATACCATGTTATATTAAATTAACAATAATAACTTTTTCTTTAAATTTCTTTTATTCGCCATAAACATTGACATTAACATGAACATTTTTACTATTACTGTTAATATACTGTGTATATACAGTTTTTCTCCACTTCCAGTGTTCCCCCGCTGTTTTGCGTTTCTTTATTCGGTTTCATTCATATATTTGCAGATTTTTTTCATTCACGTGACTCTTCTGGTTCATCACAAAAACTCTGACCACTTCAAATGCTTGTATGAAACTTTTGCTTCTGAAATGGCATCAGCTGACTCAGAAGCAGCTCGAAAATATCCTGAAAATCGCAGTTTATAATTATAATCAATTTTTATTATGGATGCATTATGTAAATTCTAGATAGAGATACCATCTCGCACCCATTTGATGAATAGAGACAGAGTGACAGTTATCATGAAAAGTTCAGTCTATTGTTCTGGATTAAAAAAAAAAAAAAAAACTTTTATGTCATGCAATGCTCAAATTTTTTTCATAAATGTTTACAAAGCATGATCAGATGTGTTTTTGATTAGTTTGGATCAGTTACGGATGTTCTTCGGCCGTGGGGGATGGGGAGGCGGGGACTGAGGGTTCTCTGTATTCGCTAGGGGTGTCGGAAAAAATCGATTTGGCGACACTTGCATTGATATAAAATGTAGCCATCGCGATATTTATTTCATTATTTAAGCACGTCCTTCACGTCTTGCTCAACCTCTGACCACTAGTTGGCAGCAGAGCGCACTAAGCCTCATTGAGCAGCTCTACACCGCCGCCAAAACAACAAGAAGATCTGTTAAACGTTCAGTCAGCCTCGTGGTTTTGGTTGTTATGAGACAAATATTTCTTAGTTTTCACTTGGAATGGGTACTAAACCGAAACTCTGTACCACGTTGCTGCCAGTATTGATTGATTGATTGATTTTTATTTTATTTTTCCAACATGCCAATAACAATTCGGCAAGGAAACATAATTAAAAAATAAATAATAAGAAAAAGAAAAACATCTTGAAAGCATAACATTAACAAAAGAATGGAAACATTTCAAACAAAATTTGGGCATGTTGGTAAAGGAGCGGGCAGAAGCCGAGCTTATTAAAGCCTGCCCCTTTAAAATCATAATAAGACGTGCATTGCAGAGCTTCATAGCACGGAGCCTCCATTAAAATGCTGTTGACAAAGCGAGCAAAAGTTCTGCTGAACTTCACAGCAATAGATTCTAGTTCAGAGACCTGATGGATCAGAGTGATGTGTACAGCGCTCTGAAAAAAGGCCAATGTCGCAGCAATTAGCGGGGAAATAAGCATTTGCTTCTGCTTTTGAGAAACCTTGACCTGCAGCGCTGACAGTCATGTAAATAAAGCATCTTGGCCACATTCATCCTGTCATCACTCTGAAATATTTCTGGAAAAAATTGGCCTTTTTTCCCCTTCATTTTTGCACTCGTTGAGGTTAATGAACTGTTTAAATGCTAGGTTTAAAAATCTTGCAATCACACTTTTAGAAACCTGTTAAGGCACATTCATTCTATCTTTTTTTCTTATACTGAAAAATATTTTGTTGTGGAAATCAGACAATATTGACTGCTCCCTTAAAAAAAACAAACATTTCGGAATTTACCAAAAAAAAAGCAGCATGAATTTCTGGATAAAAGCAACTTGTATTTGAGATACAGTTGTTGTGCTCAATACTGTGGTCATTAGATAAAATTAATTTGACATTTTTTTTTTTTTTTTTTTACAATGATAGGCATTAAAATTCAGGCATATTCAATTCAAGTCATACTCTAAAAATACAGTGAAAATTGTTTTGGTGCAGTCTTTGGAAATATCGCGATACATATCGTATCGTGAGGCATGTATCGGGATACATATCGCCAGACTCTTGCCAAAACACAACCCTAGTATTTGCAGATTCTGCGGATTTGCGGAGGTGTCCGGTCCGTAACTGCTGCAAATACGGGGGATACTGTATATCTAAATTAGATTTGTCCATGTGGACATGTAAAATAAAGGCTAAATAAATTAAACTGAAAAAATTGAAGTGTTCGAAAGTTTTTAAAAGTTTTTTTTTTTTAGTTTCTTTAATGTTCATCATTGGTCTGTTGACTCTTTGTAAACTTTTCCGTTTTAGGTAAATTTATAAACTAAGCACTTCACATCCAGCATTGAAAAACATGAAGCTAAACCGCTACTGTTCATCTGGCAGCATAAATCCTCCCGGCAAACACTGGAATGTCATCAGCGGCGAGGAACTGAGCAGGTTTCATTTAAGAATAGTAAAAGGGAAGTTGGGAAGCTGGTCAGGAGCGAATCTATCAGCGTGACTGACAAGTAAGTTGCTGCAGAGCGTTGCTGGCTGGGAAAGCACATCACTCTCAGAGGGGTGGGGGTGGGGGGTGCAGCCAGCAGGGTGATTGGGTTTTTGCAGCTACACAGTCAGGCATCTGGAGCTGGGCAGGGTGGGGTGGGGGGGCAGCGGAAAGGAAAGATTTGAAGTACAAAATGGAGAAAAAAAAAGGAGACAGGTCAAATAACAAGAGAAGTAGACTGGAGGGGCAGTTTTCTCTGCTGTTATCAAAGTGAAGAGGGAAATGAGGCGGAGCGGGAGTGTAAAGGTGTGGAGTCCAAAGAGTGGCATGTTTGTGCGTTAATTAGAGACAATATGAAAGGGAATGTGAAAAAATCCTAAATACAGTGGTAGTATTCATTCAGACACCAATTGTGCAAGTTCTCCTACTTAAAAGCCTGTAATTTTCATCATAGATTTACATTTGAGAGACAAAATGAGCAAAAAAAATCCAGAAAATCACAGATTTTTAAAGATTTTATTTGTAAATTATGGTGGAAAATAAGTATTTGGTCAATAACAAAAGTTCAACTCAATACTTAGATACTTTTCTATAAGTCTTCACAAGGTTTTCACCAACTGTTTCTGGCCCATTCCTCCATGCAGATCTCCTCTAGAGCAGTGATGTTTTGGGGGTGTCGCTGAGCAACACAGACTTTCAACTCCCTCCTAAAATGTTCTGGGTTTGAGACCTAGAGACTGACGAGACCGCTCCAGGACCGTGAAAGGCTTCTTCTGAAGCCACTCCTTCTTTAGTGTTTGGGATCGTTGCCGTGGTGAAAGGCCCAGCCATGTTTCATCTTCAATGCTGATGGACGGAGGTTTTCACTCTAAATCTGACCATACATGACCTCATTCATTCTTTCCACAAATCCGCCATTTGTTGATAAAATGTTTTTCTTAATCAGCAAATATCTTTTAGTAGATCTTTCATCCCAGTCGCTATAAGTTTTCTGGAAGCAACACTTCCACCAGAGTTTGTTTGCTAGGGCTGCCATGATTAGTCTATACCAACTATTAATTTTTATTTTTTAATCTCAAAGCTACGCTTTCTAATGGCACGTCTGCCATTGTCTTTGACACACGAGCACAGTAGTGCTAATCCGGGTCAATAGTAATCTCACAGGAAGTTTAAAGTAGGAAACATAAAAAATGAATAGAAAAATAAAAGCCAAAAGTGTCCAATGTAATATCTCCAAGGCAGAACTATTGTTTCATGGCAGCACTAAGACAATGCATGAACACCTGAAGAGGAAGCATGCGGTGACTGAGTATGATCTCACTGAAGAGGGATCGTCATTTAGGTAAGCTAAGCTAACATTAGCACAAAGTTGTTAGCTAAATGTTTTCTGTGTTTCCCTGCAACCTCGACCACATCGGAGCGAAATTTCTCTGCTGAAGGAACATCTGCTCTCAATGGTAACTTTCCTGGCTATGAGCAAGAGCATCGTGCAGTTTGGAATTCTATGAAATAAGAGTGTAGTCAAGTTGAATTCAGTTGAGAGCTCTCAGCACAACAAAATTGTCTTTTTTAAATTTGAGTCAGTGAGACCAAAACTTTATCTTTAGTGAAAAAATAGTTCCTTGACCTCATTTGATTAAAGTCTTGTTTTAATGCCAGAAACAAATGAAGGAAAGAAGCTGCGAGATTCATTAAAGGTTTAATCAGCCATTGTCCTAATTGTCTTATAGCTTAAACACTTCAAGTGTAAAGCCAATGATGGTATGTTTTACATCCAGTGTATGCATGATTTGATTAGTCGACTAATCAAAAAATCATCGATTAATCCACTATTTAAAATAGTTTGTGGCAGCCCCATTTTTAACAAACCAGCGTTCAGAAAATGTGGTTTTACAAACTGTCCTGTTATTTCGTAGCTTTGTTCACATTTTCCTTCAGCAAATTTTTTTTTTATTCATTTATTGTAGCGTACGTCTAAGCGGTGGTGCAAAGCTCCCCCACTGTGCTGACAAAATAAAAAACGTAATGAAAAAAATGACATTTTGTTCATAGAATGTCATGCAAATCGCGTTTTTGTTTAGTTACTTGCATGTTTACTTTTAATGGAAGCCAGCAAAAGACTGAAAAATATTAAACACAAACGTGTCAAAAATATATTTAGTTTATTGTATAAACAAGAAAAAAATAAATTTTAATTTATAAAAATTCAAGCTGGTTTCTACAAAATGTCACAGCTCTCAAGAGTGTTTTTAACATTTTTTAAAATAATTTGGAATCACATGCTATTGTGTTTTTAGAATCAGTAAAAACAAGCGAAATCAAAGATGTTTCTTGGTTCCTCTTGTGTTATAAACATCACCATCTCCATTTTTCCTAAAAAAAATCCCGGCTTAAAAAACCTCTGGTTTGGTGATCGGGTCCGGTTCACATCCATCCGCTGCCTTTCAGTTTGTTTCTCCAGCCCAGAATAACACTTTGTGCAACTGCTGTCGGCGTCTAATATTGCTGTGGAGAAACGTCACCTTGTGAGTTTCTCCGAGACCCCTGAGGCTTTGACGAAATTGCAGCATTTGAAACCCTGGAATGAGAGCGGTTTGATTCTTTCAGGCATGGTGCACGCCGTGTAAATGTGGACAACCTGGTGAATAACATGACTTCATTAAATCTGACCAGGCAGACGTAAAAGTTT
Source organism: Oryzias melastigma (assembly GCF_002922805.2). NCBI lineage: Eukaryota > Metazoa > Chordata > Actinopteri > Beloniformes > Adrianichthyidae > Oryzias > Oryzias melastigma. The sequence goes on from NC_050520.1 coordinate 5,180,836, forward strand.
GAGGTTGCAATCATTGTGGACCTTTATTCGAAGCTGGTCAGGATTCACCTGATGGTGGTGTTGATTCCAAACCCCTACTTGGAGAACTATTCCAATTACTTGTAGTTCTTTTTTAGAAATATTTTATTTAAACTTATCCGATACATTTTTGCAACACCAACTGCATTTTTCTTATACGCTCCATTGTCAGTTGAGTTGGGCTGCTAAGAGATCCGCTACATAATGTACAGATATTTGCAGCATCTAAGATCGCTGATTTGCGATCTTTATAAATATAGTAGAGTGTAGTAAAAGTACATTTCAGGAATTATGTATTTTTTGCTCCAAAATTTAGAATATTGTTGGATTTAAATGTGTTTATTAAAAAATAAGCCAAATGCACACCACTACAGTCACCAGAAATAAATAATCAAAATTATCTTCAATAAGTTTCTATAAAGCTTCCCATTTTAAAAGTAAAACTACTGTTTTTTTTTTTTTTTTTGAGACTGAAGTTCCTTTAAATGACATAAGTTCTGAAAAAAAACAAATATTCTTTAACACCAGAGCTTTAGCTTCAATGTTTACATTCTTTTGATTCTGGTAGCTGTTCAATTGCTGACGCAATTAGCGTAAATCTGAATTCTGAAGTGACAAAAAACACTCTTGCTGATAAGTAGTGCTGCGCAGTAGTTTTTACATTGAAGGACGTAGAACGTAAAGTGTTGTGGAACATTTATTTTTAGGATTTGTCATGAAATTATCTGATCACATGGTTGATGACCCGATCAGTATCAGATATTTATTTTTTCTTATGAGTGCTTTATATTTCTTTATTATTCCAGATAATTACTCCACTAAAATTCTTTCCGTCTTGAACGGGTCACAGCATTTTATTGACTTAAAGCTTAATACTGTAGCAGTTCAATCATACAGATCCGGTAGCGACATTGACAAAAACAGTTCAGTCAAACTAGCGAGATGTTCAGAGTTTTGGTCTTCCGGGATCAATAACTCTTCTAAAAATGCTTTAAACTCACAGCAAGTGTCTCTATTGATTTGTCTTAATGCAATGCACCTTCTTTTTTCTTTTCTTTTTTATGTTAAAGTGTAACCAAACAGGGAAGTTGGAGGTTGACTCCACCCACAGCCGAAATGTGAAAATCCATTCAGAGGGGCGGCCTTGGGAACAGGACGGGTATCATTTCTGGAGCTGCAGATGATGACGTGAGACTTCTGAAATGATGAGGGACCTAAATGATTTGACCAATCACGAAATTCAACTGTATTACCTCGATTCAACCTGTAGGGGGCACCACAGAGATGGTTTTTGACTATATTTTCAAGAATTAAAGAAGTTTATTTTCATTTCTTAAAAATGTGACCAACAGACAGCACTTTTAAAAAAGTGGATTTAGGGTTTAGTTACTTTTTAAGCTCTCTGATCTGACGACAGACGGTTACACAGCAGCTGCTAACTTTGCTAAGCGCTAGCTCAGTGACTTAACCCTTTAAAAACGGATCTGTTTTTTGATATGCTCGTTTTATTTCTAAGACAGAGAAATATGTTAAGAGAATTAACTACTGTAGTAATAAAAAAAATGTGTTGTATGGAGAGGTTAAACAATCCAATAGTTTTAAAACAAAACAAACAAACAAAAAAACAAATGCTCTAATGATATCAGCTAGTCATGAAAACTCATTATATTTATGCTACAACAAAGTCATCATTAATTTTTAATTTATTGAAATAAATACATGAATCACATTTCTTTAAAAAATGCTCAATAATTCTCAAAATAATCAAGCTAAGGTCATTAAACTTCTCACATGACCAATATTCATCTATATTTACTAGATAACATATTTTTTTAGGGTAATAGTTACACTTTTTTACTTGTTTGGTAAAGCTACTTCGCAAAAGGTCTCTTTTTAAGTGTTTAATGATAAAATAAGTTTAATGAAATAAAAATGAGGAAAACCTGAATCTATTTATTAAATGTGTTCTTTTTAAAGTGGGTTACAAAAGTATTGGATTGGGACTTGGTATCAGCAGATACTAAAAATCTAATTTACTAGATATCGGATGGAAAGTTTATTTATCAGTTAATTTTTATCAGGTTTGTTGATTCTGATTTCCTGTTCTAAATTTGATGGTGATTTAATACATATAATTTTAATTCAATACATCCAGCAAAAAAAACACATATATATATAAACTTTTCAAATATATTATAGTAAGAATTGTGGCTCTATCTGTGAACCGTTGAGCTTGATTCATGAATCGAATCGGAATATCCCTCAGTAACGATCCACAGCCCTACAATCGAGGTACTTTTCCATCCGAAGACATTCACAGCTCAACAAGCATTAATTGGATCAGATCTCATCTAATCACATCCCGTCTCCGTCCACATCTGTACATAATACCTGTGTACTTAATGATAGCAGAAAATGAGCCTACTTTTCTGTTCCTTTCCGTCCCCAGACTTTCCCTCTCAGAGGTCATAAAGAGCCTTTGATGCTCTAACCAGCACCTCATTTCTCTTTCCATTAGGCTTTCAGCACATCTATTTGTCATTTTGATGTTAACTCCATATTGCAACGTGGATGAGTCAGCCTTTGCAAATAAATTCAGATCGTCCGTTGAATGAGGTCCTAAAAGTCCACACTGGATGTTTTTGTTGAACGAGTTCCAAAGAGCTGACTGTCGAAGCGTAGAAAAGCTGCTGGTCGGTGGGTCGGTCGCTGCGTTGCATTAGCTGATTCTGTGGGAGGAGAGCCGGGCTGAGGGAGGTGAAGGGGAGTAGGGGTGGCGCTGTTATCACACGGCAGCACCTGGACCGCAGACTGACAGGATGGGACAGAGACGCCAGTCAAATATAAACACCCAGGCAAAGACGCACGGCAAACTCCAGCTATGCATTGCTACGCAAATTTGACGTGAGCTGGATTTGTTTTTCCTGCTGACTTCTTAAAGGTCACTGAGGCTGTGCTGTCATTTCCATTTCTGCCCTAATTAATATTTCACTTTATGTTTCATAAACACTGTCATCGTCGGTTTTTCTTGTGACTGATGCGGTCTTTTACTTGATCTATTATTTTGTTTATTCTTGACGTTGATGCTATGTATGTTTCTAAGTTATTAAAGAGCATTTGTCTGATCTTTTTGCTTTCCTGACAGAAAATATTTGAACAAATGTTGGAACGATTTTAACATTGGTAAACTACGTTTGTGTGCTTCCTTTAAAAAAATAAATAAAAAAACAACTTGTTTGGCTTAAGCTAATGTTTCCACGTCTCCATGAACACCGAACAGGAGTGCTCAAAACAACTCTGTGACGCGGTTCAAAGAAAAACACCCTTAAAAATATGTTTTCTCTGCAGGTTTTACCAAAAAATAGAAATATCCAGAAACTTAAAGAATATAACACAGACCAATAGGAAAAAACGAGAGATTGATCTTAAATGTTCACAATAACTCACACTTCACAAGCACCATTTCTCTCTAGGGCTGGGTTGAAAAGATCACTTAATCGATTTGAATCAATCTAAGCTTAATAGATCAATAATTGATTCATAAAAGTATGAATCAATTTAGCACATTAAAGCTAAATTCCGCTAGCTTGATGCTAATGGAATTTCCCATAGGATGGCTAATGCTATCGAACATTCTTTTTAAACTTACAGGCATGAATTTTCCAAACTCTTTAATGGAAATATTTTTAAAGCAACTATTGTTGGTCTAAAACACCGTTTTTTGCCATACTGTCTTCTTCTTCTGGAGTAAGGTGTAACGATATAGTGTGATCGCCACCTAGTGGCCAAAATAAAACGTCCTCCAGGAGAAGCAGAACAATGTTTACAATGTTAATGATCAGAACATTTTTGTTAGAGTTTCTCCTTTTGAGAAGAGATTGTATGCAATTAACAATCTCATGATTTCACGGATACATTTTGCAGTATGTGAAGTGGATCAGATTAATATGAATATATTCAAAACATATAAATATTTAGCATTTGTTGTATTTTATTGTTGTTTTGATTCTTGCCCAGGGCTCCCTTGAAAAAGAGGTTATAAATCTCAATGGGACCAACCCTGTTTAAATAAAGGTTAAAAATAATAATACTAATTGATTATTAATGTGTTTCTGAACAAATGTGTCTATATGTAAACTGTGTAAACTTAAAACTGAGTAAAACTGAATTGAATTGAGTGGATCGAAAAAAACAAAACAAATCGGAATGGATTGATCCAGGCTGTGGCCGAATCCAATCGATTCTGGAAATTATCATTGATACCCAGCCCTACAGCACATGCCTGGTGTAAATCTTGCATTAGCCCCTCTCACAGGGCAATTAACCAAACATTTCGCCAAAACAAAAAAAAACAAAAAAACTCAGAAAATTCTTGAACATAAACCAAAAATTAGAAATCTACAAACAAGATTTTGGATTTTGAAATATATAAATGAAACTTTATTCTTAAATATATAAACAACTTGTGGGGGGTGGGCTAACATGTGAGGTCATTTCCTGTTTGCGGGTGTGAATGGACAAGTAAGATAATGTCCGGTTTGAACGTTTGTGGTGGGAGGATTTTGATTCTGAGTACACTTTTATTTAAAACTAAGTTTGGTGTAATGCCAGTGATTTATTGGTATGCATTGGAGGTGAGTGTGTCCAGTGCATACTATGAACACTTTTGATGAACAGAGAGATAAGACCAAAAAACAAGTGTTCAGCTGCTGTCCTGCAACTTGTAACACTGCTGTGTCTCAAGCTCCTACATCCTACAAGAGTTCGGGCATTGTGAAAGTAAGCTGGGATGTGTTCTAGTCTGTGAACAACCGGCTGATATGACATGCACTGCCGGTCCATCCTTCACAACAAACACACTCTCAGCTGCATGTTTTGATCGTACCTGTTGTTTGCTGGAGTGGTTAACGTGTTGTTTTTTGTTGTTTTTCCTGCCACCAGTATCACTGTTGCTTTAGTCCTTGAGGATCTGTGATTCCCTCACTCATCTGGGAGGGTTTGTCTGGTGCAAATATGTCAGCTCCTGTTTGGGTAAACTAGACTTATGTGCAGCAGAACCATCTTAGGTGGATGCTAAGATGAACAGAAGAGACATACATGTGACTAAACGTATACATCACTCATATAATGGCTTTAGTTGATAGAAAAAGAACAATGATGAGGATGACGGGCCTCTCAGCAGTAATTCTTCACTGCAGAAGGCTGAGGTGCTTTTAAAAGTTTTGTTTTTGTAAAATATCAGTAGCTGAGGTCTTCCACTTCTAAATTTTTGATGAAGTGTTTGTAGCCTTTTTGCTGTGTTGAGTAAGCGTTTCTCTATGAAAGTGCAGTAGAATGTCTCTCTGGGGTTAACAATATTTTCACCAAAAAGCTGCTTTCCTCTGTGGCTTATGTTTTTGCATCATGGAAAGCATTTCCATAGTAGCTCTGTTGTGTTTTGTGGAAGCATTTTTTGAGATATTTTGACAGGTTTTTTTTTCTCCCCCAACAACAGAAACAGGTGACAATACTGTCTTAAATATCATATATTTTCCTCCAGGCAAGCAATAGTAAACACACACACGGAAACTCTGACTTCATCTCTACAGTGCTGAGAAAAAAGTTTTTGGCCAAAGTTTTATTTATTTTATATAATTTAATTATTTGTTCATGGGAAGGGGGTCTTTTTAGCATCTTAGAACACACACACACACATATATATATATATATATGTTATTTTATTTATTTATTTTTTACAAAAAAACCTACTGAACTATGACCTTTAAAACTATAGTGTACATCTTTACCTCTGGTGATGGATGGATGGATGGATGGATGGATGGATGGATGGATGGAGGGTTGGATGGCAGATAGATGGATGGATGCATGATTGATGGATGATTGATTGATGGATGGAAGGATAAATGGATGAGTGGGTAGTTAAATGGATGGGTGGTTGATTGATGGATGCCGAATAGATGTTTTGGTGGGTAGTTGGATGGATGGATGGATAGACGGATGGGTGGGTGAATGGATGGCAGATGGAAGGATGGAAGGATGGATGGATGGCAGATAGACGGATGAGTGGATGGATGGATGGATGGCGGATAGATGGACAGATGAATGGATGGATGGATGGATGGATGACAGGATGGGAAATAGATGGGTGAGTGGGTAAATTGATGGATGGATGGTTGGTGGATCATAGAAAAATGGTAGATGGATAGAAGATAAATGGGTAGTGAGATGGATGGGTGGATGGATAGCAGACAGATAGATGAGTGGATGCATGGATAGTTGATAGAGTAACAATAGGTGGATGCGTACAAGCAAACACACACATTCCCATGGAGCCTAAATTAAGCGTAATAAAAACATAAATACATAATAAGTTCTTGTCTAAAAATGCCCACTTAAAAAAGATGAGTAAATAAAAGTAGATAAGATCAGAGGAAGCTACATTAATTTGGTCAATAGGGCTGTAGTCCTCAGTTTTTTCCCTGCAGTGGGGTAGTAGAGCCTGATGGAAGTGTAGAGCAGAGTTCTTCAATCTGTCTATGGAGAAACTCAATGACACCAGTCTGTCACTGCAGAACTCATCTGTCTGGAGAAGGAGACTGTTCTCTACTGCTCTGAACCTGGACAGGATTCTCCAGTCACTCTGGACCCAAACCGAGTCAGTCCAACCAGACTGCTTTCTTTATCCATCTGTTCAGGCCTGTGCTGTCCCTTTTTCACTTTTCTTCATGCTTCTCCCAAACATTTTGGAGCCTAGAAAAAGACTCTCTAAACAAAAGCTCTTGCAACCGGTTATAAAGTTACTGATAAACAATCTTGAGTTCAATACACAGGCTAGGAAAGATTAGGAAATGGAAGTGAAACAAGACAGCTACCTCTTGTTCCAAGAAAGGTACCGACAACTTTGAGACGAAAATGACAAAACAAACAAACAAATTAAAAAAAATCCACTACCGATACTAGGAGCTGAAAATCTAAATATGTGTCACCCCAAAAGAAAAGGAAATCATTGTATTAGGGGGGTGTCAAAGGCCTTTTTTATTGAAGCACTTTTGTATTTAACTCATGAGGACAAATGACAGGACTTCTGGATCAATGGAACCAGAACCAGCGGAGTTTGTTGAATTTGTGAGACACAGCTGATACATCTCTGGATGGAGACTTTATTTTTAGAGTCTGAAAAGAGTAAAAAAAAAAAAAAAGTTGCATTCGTTGACCTAGTTGTTGAAATTCAATTAAATTGATTTTCAATGTGTGCATTTAAAAATCATGTACATTTTGGCTTAAAAAACAAAGGCAGATGTTTACAACATCTACTGACTTTCCTCTTTTGTAATTTTAAAAATGATGATTTTGATCTGCATGCTAACAAACACTCTGACAGAAAGCCTAGAAATGCAATAAACAATAGGTAAAAAATAAAACGTGTAATCTTGGAAGTCTTGTTTTTAAAAGATGCAATCAGAATCAGAGTCTTTCTTTAGTCTCGTGTCTTTTGAAAGTGATCACCATCTCAGTGCTACACTGCTAATCTATTCCGGCAGCCCAGAGGACAATCTTGAAGTTCCTGCAGCCGCCAGCAGCCCACCACCATTGTCTGTACAGGAAAAGATGTCGTTCTAATCCCACGTGTGGTGGGAAGCGGCGTGGGCAGCTTTATTCCATGTGTGAAGGTTTTTATTTCAAACAACGCCAGTCTCCAAACATTAAAAGCAGCAGATAAACACTACGGATGTCCTGTATTGAAACACAGTGGCAGTTATACACACAGCACTGCAAATGCAACGAGATCCATCAAAGTTTCTTCCATGACCCGGTCAGCATCAGCGGGACGCAGTCAAATATGCACCTGCTGTGCTAGTGCAGCACTGAAACGATGTTTTTTTGAAATTGACATCATTTGTTATAATATATGAGAAACATTCATCTATACTTTTTGCTCCCCGTTTATGCCTTCATGTAAATTTGTTAATCATTTCCTGCTGATTTCCATTTTCCCTGCAGCACTCCCAGGCTGTGAGTAATCCTCAGCTAATCAAAGAGAATTAGAGCATTTGCATTCAAGCTGTATTTACATTAGCTTTCTTATGCCATTCAGAACACTTGATTCTGAAATGTGTAAATTGTTGTCTCTCCTGCTCTGCATCACAGATATGTGTTTCTGCAACAGGCAGGTTTTCAGAAATGTACCCAGTCCTGAGGTTTGTAACATTCTTTTTTTTGGTCTCTTTTTATTTTTGCCTTCAAGTCTAACATATTTGGAACTGAGAGGTTTTATTTGATACATAAATTGACTGCTTTCTGTAAGGACCTTTTCCTTCATTCTGGACCTTGCTCAGTCACTCCAGCTTTGCTGATTGATGCAGAGGTGAAAAACAAGGTTGAGTGTTTTGTTTAAAACAGTAAAAAAAAGTTTCTTGTTGTGTATTTAATAGATTTAACATTTGTGTTTATGGTGGATTTGAAATTGGACCTTATTATTAATCATCCTTAATTGTCTTATCAAAGACGTCCTCTTGGGATGAGCTGGGAAAGGTAAAAGTTTAGTTTTGTTTATATTACGCAACATGGTCAAAAGTTTTAGTACACACCAATTTGTAAATGTATTTATTTTTTCCATTTCAAGGTAGTAAAATCTCATTAATGGCTTATGAGCTTGAACTGAACTGCTAGAAACTACAACAAAAACAGAAAGTTCTCTTCATAGAACGGCAAAAAGCTGTTTGTGTCAAATAGAGGTCGATCGGACCTTTTCAGTTTAGTGTTCCAACTCACTACTTTCTCTGTCTACCTTACAGTGGAGCTGGAGCGCACCGTGGTGTCAAACTCTCATCAACTGTAGCTGAACCAACTCGTTGTCACGCCCAACTCATCATATATGTATGGTTATGGTCCCCTTTGGTCCCACTTTTTGATGTGTTGAATCTCCCCAACCCGTCATTTTTTGACTTGCTGGTTGTTCTTATTAAATCAGGGGTGTCCAACCTACGGACCACGAACCAGTACCGGTCCAAGGACTGCTTGATATTGGGCCACTGGCCAATAGGCTAATCAGAGGTCCCAACCCTTGGGACAAAAACCGGTTGGGTACCCTAACGCGTCCATTATCCCAACCGGTGCCGCGTCCTGGGAGTTGGGGACCCCTGATTTAATGGGAACAGTAAGCATGTGAAAAAATGAGTTGGTGCAGAGTGGACCCCAACCAGTACATCCATATATGACGAGTAGGGATTGAGAATATGTATGCTGAACACTGTTCCACATTTGAAAGTAGTGTGTTGTTCAAAAATGATTTGTCAAAGGCAATTAAAACAGGAAGAGATGGACCATCATAATGCTGAAAAAGCTTTCATACACAGAAAGCTGTAGTGGAAGAGATTATAGTTTATTTCATAGTTGAAACTTTTTCAGAAACTTGAGGAAACCCTGACAGGGAGAGGTCTGGTAGACCCAAAGTCACAACTGGCTCAGAAGACAAGAATAACAGCTTCGAGTGCAGCTTCTCTGTGGAGGAAGTGTGATGTTAGGGGTCGACTTGACGAGTGACTTCTACAGCTTGAGAGATACCTTGGACTAACAAGGCTGGTACAACAATCAGCTGTGGACAAAAGGTCTAGATGACCGCCTAAGAAGTCCCACTTGATCTATTTCAAGTGTTCCCAGTGGTTGTTTAATTATGATACTATATGGACGTATGGTTCGGGCCTCCTTTATGTCACTTTTTTGATGGTTTGAGTGTCCTCAAATTACCATTTTCTGACGTGCTGGGTGTTGGGACGCGGTGCCAGATGCCGTCTGGTCCACGTCCTCATGCAGTGGTCAGTACAGTCCTAATACTGGAACGCCATCAAACTCAATAGACTTGAAAAGAACTTTCTTTAGAAAGTTGTTCACCTCTTCACATCTATTGCAGCTAGAATCTTCCAACTGTTTTCAGCTAATAGATATGTATAAGGTGGATATTGGCTGATTCAAACAATTTGAATTTATTTTAGTCTATAGTTTTTCCAGTTGCTTGTGTTGTCCTTTCATTTCAGAGACAAGACATTACTTTGAATACTTTTCAATAAAAGCCTGAAACACATCCAAGCTTTTAAATGCATCGATCCACATCTGAACCACCCTGTTTTACAAGACATTGTTTATTATGAACCTTAAAACTCTTGATCTATGATCTCCCACCATTCTAACAGTAGCAGATCCAAGATAATCTTCAAACATTTAGTTCATACTACAAGGATGTCAAACTCAATCACACAGGGGCCACAATCCAAAACATACCTTAGGTTGCAGTCCGAACAGGATTAACATTTATTGAACTCACTAAAACTACATTTTTAAAACTTAAAAAAAAAAAAAAAAAATGTTTTAGCATTACTTTGAATAAAAACAGAAAGGAATATTATTCCAGAAGAAATCAACTTAAACGTTAAAGAACTTTCATTTTTCTCTCCATGAAAATACAATTTTGTCAAAATTATACAAGTTAAAAAAATAACATTGGGCAATTAATAACAATAAAATAAAATGATCTGGAGGGCCAGATCCGGCCCCCGGGCCTTGACCTACTAAATGACTGTAGCTTTTAGGCTCAAAAGTAGAAATTACGAGGTAAAAGACAATTCAATACAGATGCTCATAAATCAGTAAAAAAATGTTTATTATTTATCAGTAATCTACAGAAATGTTTTCATTTTAAGAAACTTGAGCAAAACAACAAGTTCCATCCTCATCTTAAAGTTTGACAGCTCGTCACAGGTGAAAAAAAAGTCATTTAAAATATTTTTTTGTCAGCATCATAATATCAGTATTCCCATTTCTTTTTGACATAGGAAGCAAAACAGAACATGAGAATGTGATCATTTGACAGCTGACTAAATGAAGTTGCACTTTTGCAGGTGGGAGAAGTTTTTTAGAGTGATAAGGAAAATACAAGTGCTGTTTTGGCTTCCTCACTGCTGAGTGGTTGTCATCAGATGTCATTGGGTGTTGTGATTTTACCAGCATGCACTCTAGGCAAACTTTTCATAATAGTGCATGGCATTTTCCTTGAGGAATCGTATTTGCCTCGCTTTAATCCCATGATATTGAGATGTTGCCATCTCTGAGTTGAGTAATGGGTTTTACCCAGTTCTCAGTTGCTGGAATCGCTGCTGCGTTTTAGTCTCTGAAATGACAGAAATCTCTGAAATCAGTTTTCCTCTGCAGTTTTTCATTGGGAAGTTTAAGACATTGAGTATTTTTTTTTTTGCACGCTACAGTTGTATTCTATTGTTAGGCATGTAGGGACATTTAGTTAAAAATATACACATTTATCTGGTTTACTGCAGTGGTTTTTGCCCAGCCTGTCAGTGTGAAAGTTTCTGTTCCAAAAACCACTTTGTACTGAAAATGTTTTTCATTCCTTTCAGTCACATCTGCTGTCATGCATGCAGGAATATTTTTGACAGAGAGCGGCTCTGAGTCTGCTGCTGCTTTTATACCGTATACCAAGTTGTTGAATTTTAGGAACAACGTAAACAAGCAACAGAAGACCTATAGTTTGTGGTGGAGTGGTTATAGATGGCTCGGATGCTGTGTTTTAGAAGGAAGTTTTCAAACTAAAGTATTGGACTCGGGTCTGTTCACCAAGTGACCACTAGGTGGCTCATCACACAAACTTCTGATTACCTTTTTCGCAAAATGGACTAAGTTTACAATAGAAATGAAAATGGTTTCAAAACAGCCGTAAAACCCTTTACTATACACTTAATACACTTATTACACACACATTTTCACACTTTTTTATCTTATTTAAACTCTCAAAGTTCAAAGCTTTGTGGAAAAAAATAAGTTCAATATTGTAAAATGAAAACAATAATTTATGTACATTTGGCAAACCGAACACATTCTTTCCAGGAGACACAGGAGGAGATTGATTGGCAAAGTCTACAGCCAGTCAGGGCGCAGAACACTGTGCTTTTAATAGGTGATTGCCAAGTCCTTTAATATATATTTAATCACTGGTTAAGTCTTTTCTCACCAGTTTCCGTTCCAGTTTTTTGTTTATGCGACATGGTAGCCAACTGAAACCAAACCCAAATCTGAAAAAGTTGCTTCATAGGCCCACCACCAACTAGAGAATCATGTGACCACTGTTACGTCTGCAGTCTTAAACTGCTGGGTTTTGTTATTTTAGTTTGGGGTTTAGACCTTGGAAGTCTTGATTTGTGGGCTTTGTTTATTTGTTTTCTTTAGATAGATTTAGTGAGGCGTAGGGGTGTTGCGGATCACGGATTATC
>NC_050520.1:5193250-5201944 GCF_002922805.2 Oryzias melastigma
CAACACCCCTAGTGAGGCGTCCTTAGCAGGGAGCTGCCAACTCCTACGGTCAACAGGGCTGTGTCAAAAGTGTCCATGGCGTATTTTATGTTTGACCAAAGTTCCAATTCCTTTTTGGTTTGTCTTCTGTTTGAACCAGCACACTAATTATTTCATTTTGTTCTTTCTTTCAGGACACAGGCTTTTTTTAATTTAAGAAACTGTGTTCCTTTTACTCCAACTGGTGTCCAGTTTTTATGTTATTGTCCCCTTTTGTATTGATTCCCCCAGCCTGAGCCAAGTGTGCCTGTTGGAGACGTAACACCACATTTCCTCCATCTTTTGTTAGAAACGTACATTAGAATTTTAATGAATCAATCAACATGTTCTTCAATGTTCTGTTTGAAAACTCAGATTTTAACCAGATAGTTTTTGCTTTGACCAGAGGAGAATGGACCAAAGATTTTTTTGAGTTTAGAAATACTTCCGACCTGCAATTTTTAGGGGTTTAGTTCATGTGGAGCTCAGTTTTGTTGAAATCAGAGACACTTTCCAGAAGGGAAACCTAAATGTGCAGTCACTTACCCTTCAGTAAAAAGCCACTCGCTGCTGTTTCAACGGTATATTGTGCAGACAATGTGCAGGGTTGTGTTTTCTGTTTTGCAGCTTATGCACCGTTTGTCTTTGCAGCATCAGCTTTAGGTCCAGAGCACTCCCCAGAGCTGCTGGATCAAGGGTTTCCTAGGATTTAGAGCAGTGTGCATATACATCGTACAGACGGTGAGAGGAGGGATCATAAACCTCAAACAACACAGCCGCTTTTCAAACCGTTAGCTGTAATATTTTGCAGCTTTAAATTCTTTGTCAGAACAAGGAAAAAATAGTTGAAAGAAGAAAAAGACGAGACGAAGGAGAAGATAAAAGACAGTCCAGCAGAGGAGAAGCTATGAATCCGTCGTTTGTACAAACCCAGGTGATAAACGAGAGAAATTATTAGTCCCGTAGTTAAATGCTCAGTCTGCTGACCTTTTCAACACCTTGTGAATTGTTCTTTATCACAGTCTAGTAGAAATGTGGACCCACAATGCAGTTTAGCTTTATATCTTTGTATCCTGGTTGACCTCGCTTCCTGTCCCCCTTATCTATCTCTGTCCTTCACTCTCTCACTTCTTCTGTATATAAATCAGTCTGTCCATCATTAGCTGCTCCTCATAGAAATCTGCTGTCTATGGTTGTATCTGCCATTTACTCATAGAACCACATGAGTGTGTGACCTCGTGTTTGAAGAGTGTTCAGTTGAGATCAAACTCTAAGCCTCATTTTTCTACTAAATATTTTGTCACAATAATCAACAGAAGTGTATTTTTTCCTCATTGACCTTTTGGAAAGGTGAGACAATGACCTTAAAGTGTGTGGAAATGACTGAATTTGGTTTAATTGGGAGAAACCTGCTTGTCCTGTCCCTGAAAACGCTCTTTGGTTTCTGGGTCCTTCATGAAAAGTGTCAGCTATTAATATTCATGGAGGAACAATGAGAGTTTTGAGTGAATTTTGAATGTAGTTTGATTCAAAATAAGCATGTGACAGGTAAACAAAAGCACTTTGAACAAATATACAACCCATTTATTGTCTTCTATGGATTCAGTAGACATAGACAATAACCCAAAGATATAGACCGTGGACGCAAAAACATAGTTTTGGCACAAATGGAACCCCATACGGCCCAGTCTCAGCCAGACTCCGCCTTCAGTGGCCTCAAGGTAAATGAGTTTGAGAACCCTGGTGTAAAGAAAGGGATGCTGGGATATCAACGTAAGGTTACTTTCATGCCAACAGTCCCGCCCACAACCAAAGGCAAATTTCTGCTCTGCAGAAAATACGTCCTCAAAAACGACACAAGCTTTTAGATGTTTGCTAAAAACTACAGAATCATAACTGAAAGATCACTGGGAACGACTTTACTACAGATAGAAATATAGCTGGAGTGATGTGTTTTTTGTTTGGACTTCAGAGCCACCATACATAACACATAAAAACACATTTACTTTTATGCGTAATTTACTGTAAATATAGGAACATAAGACTATCCAATAAAAGAATATATACATGATATCTGAATCATTGTTTTCTATATAAAAAAAAACTCAGAACGCAAACGAGTAAAATTCTTTGCTTTGCCTCTTCACTTTCTTGTAATTTTCCTTTTTTTTGGAGCACTAATGTTGAGGTATTTCTGTAAAGGAGACATTACTCTAACTGCACTGAGCTACGAGCTGCTTCTTGATATATCTGAAAGCTGAAGGCAATCATTGTTTGTGGACAAAAATGCTTAAAATAAATGTTTGTAGAAGACGTAAAGTTTTGTTTTTACTCTAAATTAATTAAGAGTTTGGTACTCTATGTTGTCTGGAAAGAGGAATGAGGATAAGGAAACTTTGAATAAAGAAGTTCAAGAGTTTGTTGAGAGGAAAAGCTTAGCTGGGAAAAAGTGGAACACTGAGAGTGACGAGGATGGATCGGATCAGAACCAGGAGGGAGGTATAGATGAGACCAAAGAGGTGGTTCAGGGGTGCAGTGGAGGAGGAAAGTTGGTGTCAATGAGGACGATGAAGAGGATAGGATGGATGAAGGCAGATCATTTGCTGTGGCGACCTCGAAAGACAGAGAAGAAAATACAGTGAGATCATCATGAGCAGGACTATGTTACAGATCAGTTTTCTTCTTTTAATACAGAACAGCATTACCCAATAAAAAATAAGGGAGTATAAATTGAGCAAAAAGTCAGAGGGAGGCAGAAATGTCAAGGAGGAGTTAGCTTGTCTTCCTGAATTACCTAAAAACAGAAGGAGGAAGAACAATTTGCAGACACTTGTCAGACTCTGTTACTGTACAGAGATCTGACAGAAGCAGCTTTGGGATGCAGCCCTGTCCATCATCGTTCCTGTTGAGAAGCAAAAACTCGCTCGCACGCGCATCCATGCTCACACACATGTGGCAGAGACCTGACAGATGCACCATGGGACGGCGGTGTTACTGGGTTTTTCTGGACACACTGACAGGCTGCTTCTCTCTTATGGTTAAACATGTTAAATGTGCCATCATATTATCTCTGAATATCAGAGGCCAAGTCACCAACTCTTCCATAAACCTGACCAGAAGATGCTGATCTACTAGAACTTGTTTTTATGCAAAAAATAAAAAACTGTGAGGTGGTGAAGATGCAAGTGAATGTTTAGCCTCAGTTTGGTGTAAAACTGGATCTAGGACGTAAATTGTTATAGTAAAAAACAGCCATAAAAAGATTTAAATGCTGCAATAATCTGAAAAATGCATTTATATCACAAATTAATTGACTGCCCTTTTTCTATATTCATAGTCATTTTCTATGGTAGCTCATAACTATGCTATAAAGTGGAAAGAAGAAGCACAAACAACATAAAATCATGCTCATTTATTTAGAATAAAACATCAATGTCCATAAATATTCTTCCAATTTATGACTTAGGAAGTAAACAGTTCAGAATTATTCAGCTTTACAAATTAATTATATTATTGATTTATATTTATGAAAAACTATTAAAGACTCACTCCAATGAAAATTGGGTTTTTGGTATTTTTAGCTTGTTCTTGGGACATTTTGTGACAAATTGCTCAAAATTGCAGTTGTGATGTAAACACTACAATCTGCGGGCAGAAAGCTCCCAGTAGACAAATAGATCCAGGTACGTCTTCATTTTCCTCATCTGAGCTGGCATCTGGCTCCAAACTGTACATCTGGATAGCTCCGATATTGCTCGCTATGTTTTTGCACCAATAATGTTAGGTTGGGGATGTGAGGGGCTGTAAGCTAGCCAGTGAGTGCGTAAACATACGAGTGACAAAAAATGGGAAAGGGGGCGGGCTTGCTCCATGCCAGAAGTTCTGCCCACAACTCAGAGGTGATGTTTTTATTTTCTTAAATATTCCTGCCGCTGGAGGGGTTTGGAGAAAAATCGATTTTGTGATATATTGTGATTTTTCCTTTGGCTATTGTACAAATTTTGACAATAGGATATTTTATTAATTATTTATGAGAGTTTTTCAGCATCTTACTTTTGTATTTTTTACCTAAACCTCCAAATTATTTTTATTTTTTTTACAGTATGACACACCACTCATTTCATGAAAAATGTTAAACACTGTAATAATTAAAACCATAAATAAAATAATTCAAAAGTTTTTTTACAAACAATAATTTTGTCGGGGAGCGTGGCTACTATGGGTGTCAAACCAAAACTCTGTCCCATATTCTGTCAGTATTAGTATACAGTTTCAGGACTTAATGTTGTTATTATCATTAAATAAAATTAATTTGACAATTTTATTACAATGAAAGACTAATTAATCTTCAGGTAGAGTTTTTGTCTAAGTCTTGGTATATATTGTGATATGTATCGTACCGCGAGCCACATATCGGGATATGTATCGCCACGCTCTTGCCAATACGGACCCCCAAAGCATTGACTATGTTCTAGAAAATTAAATTTCGACTAAAAACAGCACTATCCTAAAACAAAGAAAGAAAGAAAAAAACACTGGGAACACTTAAAAGGGAACAAAAGATGATCAAAGTGAGACTTTAAAAGCTGCAGGTTTGTTTGATGTTTCATTTAAACAAAAAAATCAAACAAGTTTGTGCAACATTATCATGTTTATAGGATATGTACCCTATCCATGCTTGTCAAAAAAATCTAGCTTATATAAAGCCTGTCAAGTGGCACACAATGCTTTCAATTTTCCCTTATTAACTTGATTATTTTGTCCTCATACAGTCGATAAGAGCTCCTCTACGAGGTTCATGTTTGGAGTTATTGGCAACAGTTGAAGCACTTGAGCATTTATGTTTTTTATTTCATTTTTTTTTTGGTTTAGACTCCCAATTAAGAAGCTTTTTGGACCTTCATTGTAGACAGAAACCAAACAGAGAAGCTGGACTTTACTAGTAGGTTCATTTGAAGCACAGATATCACGGCTTCAGCTTGGTTTAGGTGGAGGTGGTTTATGTTTAACTGGCTTCTTTTGAAATTTTCTTGATTTTTACTTATGTGCACCAACTGTAAAACAAAAAAAAATAATTCTCATTTCTCCTGAATTAATATTTTCATCTTTGTTTGATACAAACTCTTAAATGTTTTATGTTTACTCAGATAAAAATAGCAAAAAGTATAAAATCGCAAAAAAACAAAAAAAACAAATAGGAATATATCGTTATAACTATTATTTAATAAAACATTTAATTAACTTTGCTTGATAAACTTTGGAGTAAAAACAAGCTCATCTACCCTCAACTACTATTTAACACGAGACGTGGTGTTTTTGTTCTTCTTTTTCGCTCTTTTTTTACCTTTGTGACCTCTACAGTTTTTTTGGGGAGGAGAAAAAATGACCACCTAACAATCAGCCTGTTTTCTTTAATTCCTTGCAGTTAAAAAATGTACATGAAATGAACATTTCTTTTTAACAATGAACCATCAAAAAATACCTGTACAAAATGTAATTTTGCACGAGAACACCTGACTTTATGCTAAATTTATTTAAAGTTTTTTATCACACAGAACATGGGCACTTTTTTGTTTTTACAGCTTTTAAAATGAAGGCACGGCTGTTTTTGGCAGAACATAAAGAGAGAATTAACGAGAAAACAAACACTGACGATTGGGATTCTCTTTTTTTTATTTCATGTAAAGAATAAGAAAAAAAAAAGTTAGAGGTTGTTTGTAAGAGCTTTGTTGAAACTCTGAATCTATGGCAGGAGTGTTATTTGGAGAAGCAGTTTGCAAACTTGTCTGTTTCTTTGCCCAAAAAGCATGTTTCCAAAGCGAGGGAGGGGCGCTTCTTCTGCTAAATAGAACAAAACCGACCGGGGTTGATTTCAGAGGAGAAGGAGAAAACAAACAGAAAATACCTTGAGAATAAAGGAGTGAGGGGAGGGAAAAGGAAGAAAGAAATAAGAGAGAAAACAGCACAATATGGAGACAGATGGCTAAGATTCTAACCCAAAATAAAAAGGACAGAAAGAGTGAGAAAAGGATGGTAAAAAAGAAAAAGTGGGAAAAGAGAGAATGCGTCCATGAATTTGAATCAAATCAATCAAACTAGACAAAGACCTGTTTTATCTCAATAAGAGGAAGAGGTGAGAACCATTTTAATTTAAAAAACAGAACACACAAATCCTAAAATAAATAAAATGAAAAAAGTATATATATATTTTGGGTGCACAGTGGTGTAGTGGTTTGCTCTCTCACCTCACAGCAAAGAGCTCTGGTTCAAACCCAAACTAGGATCTTCTTTTGTGAATTTTGAAAGTTCTCTTAGTGGAAATTTGGGGTTTCCCCGCTAACTTTAGCCTAATTTCGATAAAAAATATTCTTGGGTTAACCGCAGTGACTTTATGTGACTTATTTGAAAATCCAAACACAAGACTTCCATAGAGAAATGAACAGTTCATTTTTTTCTTATTCATTTTTTAACTAACAGACATTCCCAATCCCAACTTTCCATATATGGGCATATGTTTCAGGCCCCCTCAGCGTCACTTTTTGACGTTTTGGGTGTCCCCAACTCGTCGATTTTTGAATGCTGGCTGTTCCTATTAAATCAGGGATCCCCAACCTCCGGGCCACAAACCGGTACCGGTCCTAATAAGGGGTCCCCAACCAGACTGGGGCCCTTACCCGATACCGGTTCGTGTGCGTTACCGCGCCCCGAGTGTTGGGGATCTGTGATTCGAAAAACAACGAGTTGGGGGTCACCCAAAACAACAAAAAGGGATGTGGAGAGGGCCTGAACCATACATCCATATATGGTGAGTTGGGAGTGAGAATTTAACATGTTCCCCTGCATATTTGTGTTTCTTTATTCGCGGATTCTTGTATTTGTGGTCACATGATTCTTCCTGTTGATCACAAAAAATGCAGACAACTCAAGACGCTTGTATGAAACGTTTACGACCGAAAGAGGTGCTTCAGTGCTGAGGTGTAGAACAAAAATTAGCTGTTTATTTCTCTATAGAAGTTAATGGGATTCTGGCTTTTGGAGCCAGTGGGTACTTCCTGTGTCGAGCACTAGTCAATGTCAATGTGGAGAAATGGCATCAGCTGACTCAGAAACGGAGAAAACAAACCCTGATGTGCTGAAGAAGATGATCACAAAGGACAATTAACATCTGGAGCAGGTTTTTATTATTTGCACTCCTGGTTTTAAGGAACAGAGAGATAAAGTGACACTTCTCGCGTGCATTATAAAGTATGCTGTTGCTGTGGTAGGCCCTACAGTCTTTTGTTTGGAAAAAAAATCTTTATGTTGAGCAATACTCCAGTGTTCTTTAACAAATGTTTTACAAAGCATGATCAGAAGTGGTTATGATGAGTATTGAATGGTAGTGGACATTCTTCAGGTGTTGGGGTGGGGGTAATTGCAGATTTCGCGGAGGTCGCCGCTCTATAAGCCCCGCAAATAAGAGGAGAATACTTTAATCTTAACTTTTTTTATTATATATTTTTTTTAATTGCAAGGTATTCAAGTTATAAACTGACCAATCAGATGCCTCAATAAAAGTGGGTGGTGCCTGCTGGCCCCCTCATTTGACAGATTTTTGTGTAACCCCCTTGCAGGTGGCAAGAATGTAGACTTACAACAAGCTCACTCCTGATTGGTGAGACTCGCTGCCAAAGCAAAGATGGTTTAGAGCAATATGGACCAATCACTGTTTACTGATGAAGTCGGACTCCAACATGGCGGCGTCCATATCACAAAAAAATGGCGACTGAAATTACTTAATGTCGGTGAAGCTAGAACTGTCATTTTTGGTTGATTATTATTTTTCAATGTTAGCCTGTTGAGGAAATGTTGTTCAGGAACTGGATCAGCTCCAGCATCCATGTGACCCCAAAAAGGGATTCAGTGAGTTCTTTGGATGGATGGATGTTCTTTTTTTTTTTTTTTCATTCAGAAGAATGAGTTTTATTTTGGAATAATTTTTGAGCAAATAAAAATCTAGAAGCTGGAAGTGCATACAAAAGAGAGGAGAGGCTGAACTCCCCAGAGACCACGACTGCAGCTCTCAGTGCTCATTTCATCCACAATAATATCTAGTTCAGCATATTTCACACTGCACACAGATACTATTCTTGTAAAAAAAATATTAACTTTCATAAGAGCTTCTGCTGTCACTCCATTGTCTTCGTCCTGTCAATCCTGCGTTTTTTTTTCCCCCACCGCAGCACGCCGTGGGAGGAAAAAGTGAGCCGTGTGAATCAAGTTTAAAAGACATTTTATACCGAGACAGTATGGCACACATCACAGATCAAAGAAACCAGCCAGGAAATTTAGGGCAGGGACATTCCAAGCAAAGCAGACTGAAATTTCAGCAAATCCTCCCTCAACTGTCAGAGTAATAACCCAACTGTTTTGTTTATAATGTGCTTACGTAAACTTCAGATTAACCTCACTCTGTCTTTGTCTGTTTGCTTTATTCTTCTCTGTAGGGTGTGGTTCCAGTCAGGCATCAACTTCCTGGCTGTGAAACCCAGCAACCTCGTCGCGTGGGAGATCAAACAGGAAATGGCAGCGGGAAGCAGTTCGTTGGCAGTGATGTGTCAGAGAAAGGCCTCCTCCACAGCAGAGAGGTAGAACTGAAGCTCTTATATCTACTCTTTTTTTTTTTTTTTTTTTTTT